>NC_069502.1:465237732-465567864 GCF_027579735.1 Bombina bombina | reverse complement strand
TTAGGTACTCACAGTTGCTGAAGTCCGGCAAAGCATCTTCATCCAGGTGGCTAAGCATCTTCATCCAGACGGCTCCATCTTCATCCATCGCGGGACCGGCATCTTCTTCATCCCTGCGGAGGCAGAACGGTCGATGCACAGAGGCGGAGGTCCATCGCTCTGACGTGGAGGTCCTCTTCATGCGATTGTCTGCCCCACACTGAGGATTCAAATGCAAGGTACCCCTTTCATACTGGGGGTACCGTTGCATTCCTATTGGCTGAAAAATTCAAATCCGCCAATAGGAATGAGAGCTGTTTAAATCCTTTTGGCTGATTTGAAGATGGAGCCACCTGGATGAAGATGCTTCGCCGCCTGGATGAAGATGCTTCGCTGGACTTCAGCAACTGTAAGTTCCTAAAGAGGGGTTAGTATTAGGTTTTTTTAAGGTTTTTTTGGGGTGTATTTTTTTTTTAGATTGGGGGTTTCTAGGTTTTTTTAGTCAGTTTTTTAATTTTATTTTGAGAGTTTGGGGGGGTTGTAATGTTAGGGGGTGTTTTTTTATTTTTTAGCAAAAGAGCTGATTTCTTTAGGGCAATGCCTTACAAAATGCCCTTTTAATGGCTATTGGTAGTTTATTATAGATTAGGTTTTTTTATTTTGGGATGTTTTGGAGGTTTTTTAAACGAGGTATTAGAATAGGAATAATTTTTATTATTTTGGATAATTTTTTGTAATTGTAGTTTTTTTTTCTTTGTAATGTTTTATTACAGCTTAGGTTTTATTTTTATTTCACAGGTAAGTTTTAATTTATTTTAACTAGGTAGTTAGTAAATAGTTAATAACTATTTACTTACTAATTTACCTAGTTAAATTAAATACAAACTTACCTGTGAAATGAAATAAAACCTAAGATAGCTACAATATAACTATTAGTTATATTGTAGCTAGCTTAGGTTTTACTTCACAAGTAAGTTTGTATTTATTTTAACTAGGTAGTTAGTAAATAGTTATTATATTGTAGCTAGCTTAGGCTTTATTTTTATTTCACAGGTAAGTTTGTATTTATTTTTAAATAGGTAGTTAGATTATAATTGTAACTTTAATTTAGGTCTATTTTAATTATGTTAAAGTTAGGGGGTGTTAGGTTTAGGGGTTAATATATTTTTATTTAGGTTGCAGGGATGTGGGGGCTGGCTGTTTAGGTACTAATAGGTTTAGTTAGTGTTGGCGATGTTTGGGAACGGCGGTTTAGGGGTCAATAGGTTTAGTTTGTGTCTGCGATCTTTTGGAACGGCGGTTTAGGGTTTAATAGGTTTAGTTTGTGTCAGCGATGTCAGGGAATGACATTTTAGGGGTTAATAGCTTTATTTAATGATTTAGTTAGTGTCGGCAATGTCGGGGAACTGCGGTTTAGGGGTTTATAGGTTTAGTTAGTGTCGACGATGTTTGGAAACAGCAATTTAAGGGTTAATAGGTTTAGTTCATGTCAGCGATGTTTGGGAAAGGCGGTTTAGGGGTTAATAGGTTTAGTTTGTGTCTGCGATGTTTGAGAAAGGCGGTTTAGGGATTAATATGTTTAGTTTGTGTTGGCGATGTTTGGGAACGGCAGTTTAGGGGTTAATAGGTTTAGTTAGTGTCACCAATGTCAGGGAACGGCTGTTTAGCAGTTAATAGCTTTATTTAATGATTTAGTTAGTGTAGGCAATGTCGGGGAACTGCGGTTTAGATTGAACAATGAAAAATTTGCATTATGAATAACGGATCCGAAAATTTGGAAACTAATTTATTCATTTTCGGAATTTTGGGTGATTTTTCGGGATGTGCCGATTTGAAAATTCAGATGCATTTGAATCTCTATATCGGCAAAACGAAAACGCACATGTCTATTATATATATATCTTCAAATGAGTAGATCAAATACCAAGAAAAATTATACTTTGTACCATCTGTCATTTCTTGTATAGAGAAATTACCACAAATCTTACATATGATGTCCGAAAGACTCCATTAATTTAAAACAATAATATAAAATTAAAAAAGTGCACTTACAAGTATATTTAAAGCAACAATATACAGTGGGTGTCACTAAAACCTATCAATACTAGGAATGTATGTTCAAAGGAAGATACCATGACTAATTTGGTATTTTTTCACCTCAGTTTTTATGGTGTGTGAAAGCCCCTGCAGACAGCTGTGAAGCACCAATGTGTCAGGACATGCTTATTGACAATCCTTGTTACAGATATTTTGAACTTCTAGGGAAAAAAGTGACACTTTTTAATAAGACATTCTTCTTGCATGTAATTGACCACTTTGTTTCGGTTTGATGACTGTTTGCATACAGTCGGTGTGAGACTAGACTTTACAACAAAAAAGGGTGAATAAGTCTTTAGATCCAGACAATATTAATCCAAGAGTTTTAAAGAGACTGCATCATTTGACAGGAGTAGTGAAGATTTGTCTACCTATAGGCCTATTAGTAGGTCTGTTAATTTGACTCCAATAGTGGGAACAATAATGTAAAATCATTTTTAGAAGAACAGCGACTTACTTAAAGGGACATTCCAGTCAAAATATAAATGCACATAGATTTATTGCATCTTTGAATAGAAACATATTTGCAATATACGTGTATTGGCAAAAATGCTTCTATTAAGAGTTATCACTGTTTTAGTGTTAACATTATTCTCTGCACGTGGATGTGAAGCATAGCTAGATATTTTCACTGCACCCACATTTTAAATAATGCAGCTGCTCAGATAATCAGTGGGGCTTGTATTATTTCAGCAATAAAAAAATTGAGTCATTACCAGATGGTACAAGCACTTTGAGCTGTCCAAACAAGTGTTTGGTTTAAAATGCTGGTGCACGGTGCATACTTAAATACACTTTTGAAACAGCTATAGCTTTTATTAGAAGCATTTTTGCTAACGCATGTATATTACAAAATTTCTTACGTTCAATACAGAAATGCACCCATGTGGTTTTAAATTTTGGCTGGAATATCCCTTTAAAGTTTAAAAAAATCCTCTTACATGTTTAAAGAAAACATGTTTGTACTGCAGGAAGATCACATAAAGGCCACTCTTAATTATTTCTTTGATTACATAAAAAGTAATATAACAGAATGATAAGCTATATAACTTTTTATTATTATACAAACAAAGTGAGATCCAAACAAGGGTGGCTCCAAGGGAGGAAGAGACCTTGATGTGGTTCTGGGTTTAAACCATTTAGCCAACTGCTATAACTAAGTCTTCCATCTTTGCTTTTAAGCTTTCTGTGTGCATGCAAGAGAGTGCTAGACTATGTGTGTTGTGTTGATCATTCTGTTCTGTAATTTTTCCTATGGGAGTTGCTGGGAGCTGTATAGATATCTGTGAGTTTTACAGTGACATGGGATGTGTACTCAGTCCATTTCTGTGTTTTGTATGTGTAGGGAAATTACATAGGAACCCAGGGAAGAAAAGACCTTGACGTGTTCCTGGGCTTAGATCATTTGGCCAAATGCTATAACTAACTTTTAATCCTGCTTGCAAGAGAGTGCCAAACTTTCTGTGTGTTGTATATATTTATAAAATGGGCAACAGAGTGTGTAAAGGAGGATGCATGGAACATAGGATCCTTAAAGGGACACTGAACTCAATTTTTTTTCTTTCAGATAGAGCATGCAATTTTAAGCAACTTTCTAATTTACTCCTATTATTAATTTTTCTTCGTTCTCTTGCTATCTTTATTTGAAAAAAAAAAAAAGCCATCTAAGCTTTTTTGGGTTAAGAACTCTGGACAGCACTTTTAGATTGGTGGATGAATTTATCCACCAAGCAGCAAGAACAACCCAGGTTGTTCACCAAAAATGGGCCAGCATCTAAACTTACATTCTTGCCTTTCAAATAAAGATACCAAGAGAATGAAGAAAATTTGATAATAGGAGTAAATTAGAAAGTGGCTTAAAATTCCATGCTCTATCTGAATCACAAAATAAAAAAATTTGGGTTCAGTGTCCCTTTAATAAGATTTTCATGCAGCCTTGTTTGCAAACTCTATTTTATTGCCTGATTTATATCTGTACCTAATTATCCTCAGCAGAAATAGAAAGATTCAAACATGGCAGTGCCCGAAAATTTTTAAGATTTGACATTCCAGTAGTGGATCAATTTTGTAATGCTATTAAGAAACTGAAGGATTGGAAAAATCTAATATTTAATACCACACAGTGGGAAATTATACATTTAGGAGGCAAAATCCTATATGTCAGTTATAAAAACAGTTAGTGGTACTTATGCCACTTTATAAATCACTAGTTAGGCTTCATTTTCAATATTGAATATAGTTCTGGAGACTTATCTCTAGAGGGATATACATAAACTATAAACTGTAAAAAAGGAAGGCAACTGAAATAATAAAAAGTATAATAACCTTATATTGCAGAGGTGATAAGGTCAAATACTGTAAGGAAAAATGCCTATTACATTTAGTAAACGAGTGAGTGTTAAATTATGTATATGATTGTGTTCTGTTGTGTCTTTGTCAGATTGTATTACTTTGTGTGTATCATTATGAATTGCTAAGTGCATCAATATAAACTGTATTAGCTTGTATTACAGACTAAACCATTTTCTATTACTTTGTATCAGTGTATATTGCTTAGTGTGACTTGATCTATATCATTCAGTGTTTAAATGTATTATACAGCATGTATTTATTTATATTACTGTACAATAGTGAGTATTACCGTGTTTGTATTAGTGTAGATTACTGTGTATTAATATATATTATTTTTGTGTCACACAGAATATATAAACTTGTGTACTACTGTGTGCACCATTGTGCGTATTTCCAAGGCAGGATGAGCATAGTGACTAAGCTCCTAACCATCACACAGTTGTCAAAATAGCCATTTGAAATATCTACTATTTGCCTGTTAAAACTCCCGCCTGTACTTAAAATTCCTGTACCGCAATATTAATAATAGAAAAGCTATGTAAACAGCAACTAGTATATTACATCACACTCCTAGTGAAAGGTTAGAGAGTCAGGTACGAAAATATTAATTTTTCAATTGCTCTCTCTATCTAATGCCCTTTTGTGTAGTGTTTGTGCGTGTGTATAGTGGTTGTGTGAAGTTATGTGTAATATGTGTATTGTATCTGTTTTGTGCATAGACTGATTTCCCTATTATTAATACACATGCTACAGGAAAATACTACAAGTACTGACCGCCCTCCAGGCTATAGCACCATCCAGAGCAACATCTGTGTCTACTCCTAAAAAAAAATCTCTGCAACCTACTCATTATTGAGTATGTCTTCATTTTTTTCCTATCTGATTTCTTCTACTGACCAAGCTTGCAAAATATCAAAATAAGAGATTTTAAACTTTTATATTTAAAGGGACGTCTAGTCTAAAATAAACTTTCATTATCCAGATAGGGCATGTAATTATAAACAATTTTCCAATTTACTTTTATAATCAAATTTGCTTTGTTCTCTTGGTATTCTTAGTTGAAAGCTAAACATAGGAGGTTCATATGCTAATTTCTAAGCCCTTGAAGGCCGCCTCTTCTCTCAGGGCATTTTGACAGTTTTTCACCACTAGAGGATGTTAGTTCATGTTTGTCATATAGATAACACTGTGCTCACGCACGTGGAGTTCAGGTGAGCCAGCTCTGATTGGCTAAAATGGATGTCTGTCAAAAGAACTGAAATAAGGGGGCATTTTGCAGAGGTTTAGATACAAGGTAACCACAGAGGTAAAAAATGTATTTATATAACCATGTTGGTTGTGCAAAACGAAGGAATGGGTAATAAAGGGATTATCTATCTTTTTAAACAATAAACATTCTGATGTAGACTGTCCCTTTAAGCATCTGTTCCTCATTTGTTTTACCAAACAAACAAAAAAAAGTACCTACTAGACAATAAATTCTATTAGCATGACCGATTTACAAAAAAACTGGCGCAACTGTGTTCGCTGTAGATTCCAATAATTTGTAATTAGGTGATAAGAAATTTTCCTTTATGTCAACAAATAATAATATCTCAATTAATTTACCTCCAGTTATTAGCATTCTAGGGGTTGCTCAAGTTTTAAAGAAATTTGTTCACACAATTCAGTGACAAGCACCTAAAAACAGGGTTTAACTCAAAACACTTCAGGGAACTTAAACTTAGTATGTGCCAATGTATATGGCGATGGCTGTCAGTGCATATTATTGTGTATAATAACAACTACTACTATTCAGCTGCCGATTTGGTTAATTCCTAGAGCGAGCACTGAAAAAGCGATTTGAGTCCCACTGGGAGAAAGGCGCTATATAAATACTAGTTATTATTATTATTATTATTATTATTATTATTATTATATTAGCTCTAAATTGTGTGTACATTTCTTTGTAAGCCCATACATTAATGCATCTTTCAGTGTCCATTTCTGGTTGCGTCCCAATTTGCTTTGCAATGTGTATCATTATATTTTACAGTTTGTATTAGTTTGAGTTTACATGATGTTTAGAATTGTGTGTTTATCTTTATGTATTCGTTTTTATAACAGCTTGTTATTGAATGTTAGTGTACCATTGTGTGTTAATGTATCAGTGTGTGTTAATGTATATCCGTGCACCATTGTATAGTGCTTTGTGCAGGGGTCAAGTCCTAACAAAAAAAGTGTGAGAACTCACCAAGACTTCCACCCCCTCACAATTGTTTTATATATACACACTTACTGTATTTGTATGTATATAATCTATATACTTTGTTTAATGAAAGTAAATTAAATCCCATGAAGGCTAGAATGGTTGCCTTTGGGCCTGAGAATCCTCCTCTGTTACAGAGCCTTTCCCACTTAAGGTACAACAGTCTTATTTCTGCTGAGGGGAGCAATAACCCCAGAGCAAGTCACACAGAAATGTAAGCACCATGTGTTACACACATTGCAGGGTGATTGCACAGCAGGACCACTGACAGGCTTGCATTTAGTGTATTCTAGAAAGTGTTACTGCCCATTACTAATGGATCTCACTATCTCACTAACCAGACTGTGCTCCAGCTCCTCCCACCGGCAGCAGTAGTGTTCTCTGTCCACCTTAGAGGTGGCGAAGAGGTTAGGGAAGCGGCGGTCTGGTGACCGCTGCTTGTGAGAACTTGCAGCCGCAGGGCTTTAATAAATCTAGCCCTTAGTTCCTCCTGCAAAAATAGTGCAGGAACTCCGTTCCTGGTGTGTATTTGTTTGCATAATGCATTAGTTCGTGTACAGTATGTGTGTATTAGTGTATACATGTGTATTAGTATGTGTAGGAGAATGTATACTTTATTGATGTATATTGGAAAGTATTTATTAGTGCATGAGTGAGTGTTGGTTTGTGTGTCTTTACGTATTATACAAATGTATGTTTGTGTATCACCATATAACTGTGTATCTAGCACGCTTGTTTAGTAGTATACATGTGTTAGTGCATCTGGGCATAGCTGTTTATCAGTTTGTATAGGTGTGCAATAAACACTAACTTCCTCCCCCCTCTTCCATTCTTCACATTTTACTAAAGAGCAGGAGAGAGCTGTAATACTGGGGCATGGAGGATGGAGTAAGAGAGGAAGTGGGAACAAGACAGACAGGTTGTGTGAAGCAATGTATGTGTGAGTCACAAGCTCATACCTCTCATCTCCTTTTTCTGTCACCTCACATCTCCTCCCATCTCTTGCTAGTTTTTTCATGTTATCTGTGTAGTGCTCCAGGTGGTGACCTAGTGACCTCTGTTGAGAGATGGGGCGTGCTGAAAGAAAAATAGGGGAGAAGTGAGAGAACAAAAATTAAAAGACTAGTATCTAATTTGCAGAACATAAAAGAAATAATTCCTTCACTGCTGCCTGCCAGGGACAAATGGTTACTGTAACAAAAACTGAATAATGTGTTTTTCTAAATGCATGGGAAACGTGGCCCCTAAATTCTTCCTTGTCACGTGGGATACGTGATCCTTAAGCTCTCAGGCAGTGAAACATGTAACCGTCTAACCTCTCCCGTTACATTAACAACGTACCAGGGCTGCACCCACCAGGTAAACATCAGGATGCTGATTATTGGAAGGCCCGAGGCAGTGAGAGGTTGTCTCTTTGTTGTTTTACTTGTAAAAGATTCTGTAAGCATTCCCAGACACTAATGAGATTCACATGTTCTTCTCCTCGGTGTGCTGTGGTAGTCTGATCATATAAAGGTGAGGCAAGGACAGCTGCCCCCCAATATCCTCCTGCTGCAGTATTAGGATAGGCCAATATCACACACGCTTGGTTGTCACAGGGCAATATCACCCTCACATCATTAGTCATCGACCCTGCAAGGACTGAAATCTGTATTTCAGACAATAAGTTATATTCTGTAAATGAGGGATAGAAAAAGTGAAATTAAGCTATAGAAGAATTTTTGTGTTTTTGAAACACAACCAGCTTTGGCAATGACAAAATAACTGCTGTCACCTCAAAAATATTCTCATAAAAGTGGTTTTCCCACAGAAAAGTGGGATTCTGGCCTTGGTGTCTGCTTTTTCTGTTTTCCCCCTCAGTGATTTATGTTGTATACTAACAACATAACAACACATTTATTGGTATATTTAAAGGGACAGTCAACACCAGAATTTTTGTTGTTTTAAAAGATAGATAATCCCTTAATTACCCATTCCCCAGTTTTGCATAACCAACACAGTTATAATTATACACATTTCACCTCTGTAATTGCCTTGTATCTAAGCCTCTGCAGACTGTCCCCTTATTTCAGTTCTTTTGACAGACTTGCATTTTAGCCAATCAATGCTAACTCCTCTGTAAATTCACGTGCATAAGCTCAATGTTATCTATATGAAGCACATGAACTAATGCCCTCAAGTGGTGAAAAACTGTCAAAATGCATTTAGATTAGAGGTGGCCTTCAAGGTCTAAAAAAATAGCATATGAACCTTCTAGGGTTAGCTTTTAAGTTAGAATACCAAGAGAACAAAGCAAAATTGGTGATAAAAGTAAATTGGAAAGTTGTTTAAAATTGCATACCCTATTTGAATCATGAAAGTTTTTTTGGACTTGACTGGCTCTTTAACCCCTTAACGATCAAGGACGTACGCCACACGTCCTCAAAAAAAAGACAGTTAATGACCGAGGACGTGTGGCGTACGTCCTTGGTCTGGAAAGCAGCTGGAAGCGATCCTGCTCGCTTCCAGCTGCTTTCCGGTTATTGCAGTGATGCCTCGATATGGAGGCATCCTGCAATAACCCCCCTTGGCCATCCGATGCAGAGAGAGCCACTCTGTGGCCCTCTCTGCACCGGACATCGGTGGCCGGTATCGTTGGTGGGTGGGAGCTTACGTGGGAGGCGGGTGGGCGGCCATCGGTGCTCAGTGTGGAGTGGAGGGGGGCGGGATCGGGGGCGGGAGCTACGGGGCGCGCACGGGAGCGCGCGCACGCGTGCACGGGGGTGGTGGGCGGGCGCGTGCACGGGGCGGGAGCGGGTGGGAACCGCTACACTACAGAAATAAAAGGTTAAAAATTAAAAACACCATTACTGTAAAATATCATCTAAGGCACCTGGAAGGGGTTGGGGGTTGGTCTCGGTGGGGGGGGGGGGAAAGCTACACTACAGAAAAGGGAATTTTTTTTAAAAAAAGGCACATTTTGTTACAAAACTGGGTACTGGCAGACAGCTGCCAGTACCCAAGATGGCGCCCATTATTGCAGAGGGGAAGGGTTAGAGAGCAGTTTGGTGGGGGATCAGTGAGGTTGGGGTCTAAGGGGGGATCCTACACATCAGCATATGTAAATATGCTTTTTTTTTTTTTTAAAAAGGGCCAAATACCTTTTATTTTAGTACTGGCAGAGTTTCTGCCAGTACTTAAGACGGCGGGGACAATTGTGGGGTGGGGGAGGGAAGAGAGCTGTTTGGGAGGGATCAGGGGGTCTGATGTTTCAGGTGGGAGGCTGAGCTCTACACTAAAGCTAAAATTAACCCTGCAAGCTCCCTACAAGCTACATAATTAACCCCTTCACTGCTAGCCATAATACACGTGTGATGCGCAGCGGCATTTAGAGGCCTTCTAATTACCAAAAAGCAATGCCAAAGCCATATATGTCTGCTATTTCTGAACAAAGGGGATCCCAGAGAAGCATTTACAACCATTTGTGCCATAATTGCAGAAGCTGTTTGTAAATAATTTCAGTGAGAAACCTAAAATTGAGAAAAAATTAACGTTTTTTTTAATTTGATCGCATTTGGCGGTGAAATGGTGGCATGAAATATACCAAAATTGGCCTAGATCAATACTTGGGGTTGTCTACTACACTACACTAAAGCTAAAACTACCCCAAAAAGCTCCCTACATGCTCCCTATTTAACCCCTTCACTGCTGGGCATAATACACGTGTGGTGCGCAGTGGCATTTAGCGGCCTTCTAATTACCAAAAAGCAACACCAAAGTCATATATGTCTGCTATTTCTGAACAAAGGGGATCCCAGAGAAGAATTTACAACCATTTATGCCATAATTGCACAAGCTGTTTGTAAATAATTTAAGTTAGAAACCAAAAGTTTGTGAAAAAATTTGTGAAAAGTGAACGATTTTTTTGTATTTGATTGCATTTGACGGTGAAATGGTGGCATGAAATATACCAAAACGGGCCTAGATCAATACTTTGGGATGTCTACTAAAAAAAAATATATACATGTCAATGGATATTCAGAGATTCCTGAAAGATATCAGTGCTCTAATGTAACTATCGCTAATTTTGAAAAGAAATGGTTTGGAAATAGCAAAGTGCTACTTGTATTTATGGCCCTATAGTTTACAAAAAAAGCAAAGAACTTGTAAACATTGGGTATTTCTAAACTCAGGACAAAATTTAGAAACTATTTAGCATGGGTGTTTTTTGGTGGTTGTAGATGTGTAACAGATTTTGGGGGTCAAAGTTAGAAAAAGTGTGTTTTTTTCTATTTTTTCCTCATATTTTATAATTTTTTTATAGTAAATTATAAGATATGATGAAAATAATGGTATATTTAGAAAGTCCATTTAATGGCGAGAAAAACGATATATAATATGTGTGGGTACAGTAAATGAGTAAGAGTAAAATTACAGCTAAACACAAACACTGCAGAAATGTAAAAATAGCCTTGGTCCCAATTGGACAGAAAATGGAAAAGTGCTGTGGTCATTAAGGGGTTAAGAAGGTATGTTTAAGGGACATTATACTATAAAATTGTTTTTTCCTTAATGTATTTCCAATTACATCTGAGTATCAAATGTATAAGATTTGCTTTTTAAGGTTCATTTTGTGTTTTGAAGCTACAACCTAATAAAATGGGTTGAGCTTGTAGGTATAATCAGATCTCATTACTTCATCACATTGTGTACATATACATGCTTCTTTATCTTATATATGTCCGTAAACCAAAGACCAATGCTTGGAGAGAACAATGGAAAATTAACATTTTGTTACCTTATCTTTTCTATACCCCACTGGCAGTGTAATTTCTTCTTTTGGCTGTGTTTACACAGCTTGGCCTTAAAGGGACAGTTTACACAATAATGTTCTCCCCTTTATTTTGTTCCCAATGATCCACTTTAAATGCTGGAGTTAATTAAATTGGTTACAATTATTTCCATTACCCTTATATCGGCATTTGAAATAGTTTAGTTAGCCTGTGGTATCCCCATCCATCCTGAAAGTTTTGGGCCTCAAGGCAGTAGAAGAAATTACACTCCCAGTGGGTTATAGAAGAGATAAGGTAATAAAATGTTAATTTTCCATTGTTCTCTCCAAGTATTGGTGATTGGTTTATGGACAGATATAAGATAAAGAAGTATTTATTTGTACACAATGTGATAAAGTAATGAGATCTGATTATACCTACAAGCTCAACCCACTTTATTAGATTGTGACTTCAAAACGCAAATCAGCTGATTCATATACACAAATTACCCTTAAAAAGCAAATCTCATACATTTTATACTCTGCAGCTGGTAAAAAAGTAATTGGAAGCACATTAAGGGAAAACATTTTTTTACTGTATACTGCCCCTTTAAGGCCAAAAACTTTTAGGTGGGGATACATCAGGCTAAATTAACTATTTTAAATGCCAATATAAGGGTAATGGAAATACTTGTAAACAATTTAATACACTCCAGCAGGTAAAGTGGATCATTGCAAACAAATTAAAGTGGAGATTTTTTTTTAGTAAACTGTCCGGTCTTCAAAAACTGTAAGTGGATCTTCGGGGGTTAGTGTTAGGTTTTTTTAAGGGTTTATTGGGTGGGTTAAATTTTTAGCTTAGGGTTTGGGCAATGGAGAAGAGTTAAATGCCCTTTTAAGAGCAATGCCCATCCAAATGCCCTTTTCAGGGCAATGGGGAGCTAAGGATTTTTAGATAGAATTTTATTTGGGGGGTTTGGTTGTGTGGGTGGTGGGATTTACTGTTGGGGGGTTGTTTGTATTTTTTTTACAGGTAAAAGAGCTGATTTCTTTGGGGCAATGCCCCGCAAAAGGCCCTTTTAAGGGCTATTGGTAGTTTAGTTTAGGCTAGGGTTTTTTTTATTTTGGGGGGGGGGGCTTTTTATTTTGATAGGGCTATTAGATTAGGTGTAATTAGTTTAAATATTTGATAATTTCTTTTTTATTTTGTGTAATTTAGTGGTTTTTTTTTGTAATTTAGTTAATTGTATTTAATTAATGTAATTGATTTAATTGTAGTGTAATGCTTATGTTAGGTGTTAGTGTAAGACAGGTTAGGTTTTATTTTACAGGTAAATTTGTATTTATATTAACTAGGTAGCTAGTAAATAGTTAATAACTATTTACTAACTAGTCTACCTAGTTAAAATAAATACAAACTTGCCTGTGAAATAACAATAAAACCCAAGATAGCTACAATGTAACTATTAGTTATATTGTAGCTAGCTTAGGGTTTATTTTACAGGTAAGTATTTCGTTTTAAATAGGAATTATTAAGTTAATGATAGTAATTTTTATTTAGATTTATTTTAATTATATTAAAGTTAGGGGTGTTAGGGTTAGTCTAAGGGTAAGGTTTAGGGGTTAAAGGGACACTGAACCCAAATTTTTTCTTTCGTGATTCAGATAGAGCATGGAATTTGAAGCAATTTTCTAATTTACTCCCATTATCAAATTTTCTTCATTCTCTTTGTATCTTTATTTGAAATGCTAGAATGTAAGTTTAGATGCCGGCCCATTTTTGGTGAACAACCTGGGTTGTTCTTGCTGATTAGTGGATAAATTCCTCCACCAATAAAAAAAACTGTTCAGAGTTCTGAACCAATAAAAAAGCTTAGATGCCTTCTTTTTCAAATAAAGATAGCAAGAGAGTGAAGAAAAATTGATGATAGGAGAAAATTAAAAAGTTAATTAAAATTGCATGCTCTATCTGAATCACGAAAGAAAAAATTTGAGTTCAGTGTCCCTTTTATAACTTTAGTATAGTGGCGGCAGTAACGTTGGGGGCGGCAGATTAGAGGTTAATAATATTTAACTAGTGTTTGCAATGCGGGAGTGCGGCGGTTTAGGGGTTAATATGATTATTATAGTGGCGGCGATGTCCGGAGCAGCAGATTAGGGGTTAATAATTTTATTTTAGTGTTTGCAATGCGGGAGGGCCTTGGTTTAGGGGTTAATAGGTAGTTTATGGGTGCTAGTGTACTTTGTAACACTTTAGTTATGAGTTTCATGCTACAGATTTGTAACGTAAAACTCATAACTACTGACTTTAGATGGCGGTACGAATCTTGACGGTATAGGGTGTACCGCTCACTTTTTGGCCTCCCAGGCAAAACTCGTAATACCGGCGATATGAAAGTGCCATTGAAGAAGGACTTTTTGAAAGGTGCTGTACTTACGTTACGTTACTGCCAAAAAAGTGTGTGGTACACCTATACCTGCAAGACTCGTAATACCAGCGGTAGTGAAAAAGCAGCGTTATGAGGCTTTTTCACTCATAGCGCAAAACTCGTAATCTAGCCGTATGTTATTTTAGAAGTATACAGTTATATAATGAGAAATGTTGCCCAAGGCGCTTACATTTTAGAGGTAACTGAACCTTTAATTTTATTTAGCTAGCTATTGCCTTTAGTTATGTTGGCTTTCAGCACTTCGTATTCTGTTTAGGGAAGCATTGCATCAAGAAATCTTTTATATATTGCAGCAATAGATAGATGATATGTGTGTGTATGTTTGTGTGTATGCGTGTAAGCAAGTGTTTTGCAAGTCCTTGTGAACATTTACTTTGGAAATTCCATGAGAAAAAAAATTCACATTACTCCCTGCCAAAGAAACATATAGTCAAAAAAGGCCTAAAACCTTTTGGGGGTTAGGGGGCAGCAGAATTCTGAGTTCCAATGGCAGCACAAAAACCTAAATATGTCACTGCATTTTAGACATGTGTATGTATGTATCTCTATGTTAAAGTCTGTTGCAGGCCCTTTTTTTTCTAACACTCGAGGCATCATCTTTGAGCCCTTATAGCTTTTTAACACAATTTAAAAATATATTTATATATTGTCATACAGTGTTAATAGGAGTGTAACTCTATTGTTTATTTTTTTGTCTTGTTTAACAGTTAACTACAGCTATGAAGTTGCGGTAACCTGATGTGCGTTAAATTCAGTATTGTGAATAAGAAAGGTAAAATTATAAAAAAATATCCTATTAATTCACCCGTAGATTAAAAAGGTACACAAATTTAATGTATTTGTCTGGAATCTGTATCATTTTATGCACAGCATTTACAAGATTTCGTAAATAACAATAGAGTTCCAGCCACAAACACTACATAACCAGCATATGCCGGAGTAAGTGGGAACATTTTTGCCACCATTTATGAAGCAGCATAAACAACCTCTGCTTTTTAACCAGTCTGCAATCTCAGAGGTTACAATGTCAAACAACCAAGACTCATTCATTGGATGACTGAAAAAGCCATCTCCTGCACAGTTGATTGTGCAAGAGCAGGAAGCAGTGCTGCACAAGTATTTGCATGTGTAATCTTAAATTCCAACAGCCAATACTGCATCAGACCTGTCAGTGAACCTTTTCCACTCAGACCTTAATAAATAATAGCCTAAATGTTTCTTCTTGTATGGACCACCCAGGTAAGCACTGAAGCATAGTGAGCAGTGAGCACCTCTTACAAATGAGGATTTCCCTGTCTTTCAGTTAGTTAGGCGTTTGCTACAGCAATGCAACTACATGACCGTTCTGAAATAATTTTATGGAGGAATTCTCCAAACAAAACTTATTTTTTTTCACTCAGTAATTCAAATCTTATTAGTTCCTTTCCATTGTTTTTTTGTGGTAAAAATGATGATCATCTAGAAATGACTGCTAATAGTGTTCAATACTCACTATCTATCTATCTATCTATCTATCTATCTATCTATCTATCTATCTATCTATCTATCTATCTATCTATCTATCTATCTGTCTGTCTATCAGTTTACACACACTCTGTCTCTATCTCCTTTGGCTTCTGTAATTTCAATCTCAACTGAATAGCAGCAATCTATTTTGCTAGAAGTGATCATGTTACTAGCAAGTGGCCTCCTTGGGCCTTTTGACCCCAGTTTAAACACTAAGGAACTTGCGGTTCTGCTATTTCCGGTGGACATGAGATATATACGTCAGAGTCAGACCTATCTCACATAATGACTCATATTTTATCCAACATTATTAACAAATTATATATAACTGTCAGTCTGACTTTTGCTGCCTACTTCATAAGGTTAAGAAAGTGAGATTCCTTTTCTTTTATACATCTTTTATACATACTGTACATAAATACACATACAAGAAATATTTTTTTCCATAAATAAATAGAGAATGTTTTTACTATATCAATTTATACATAACAACAAAGGTGTCTCTGGGCAGGATGCCCCCCCCCCAACTTTACTAGTGATGGTTTTCAACTGGTGTTTATATAGTATATAGTATTAGTGACCTCTCAACTTTTTACTGTAAACCACCCCCATATATGGTTCCTGGAGACACCTCTGCATACCAGTGAAGTTTTTAAACCTTGCCACATTGTAAAATTTCTTATAGCTCTTTGATAGAGTTAGTTCTTTAAAACTTTGGCTGACATGACTTTTTCTACTATTGTTAATTATCCTTAAGAATAACCCACAGGAATAGCAGTACCAACAAAATGCTTGTTTCTAAGATAATTGAAAACATGCCTCTGTGAGCCTGGTAAATATATGCACACTCCTCCAGGGCAAAGTTCCCCATATGTAACCTTCTACTTTCCAACAGATCTAAGTTTACTAGTTGATATGTTCTCAGCCCTGCCCCTTGCTACAGCACATTTCCCCCAAAATAATACATCAGTTAATACATCAGGGGCCCTTTTGCTCAGAACATTGACTTCAGTGTGATTTGTGGTTCTATGCAAGCAAAGAGACTGCCTATCAGTAACTGAAGTGGTCGGCACGTGCTTACCAATCATTGCTGTTTTAGGCTGCATTACATGCAAGTGTGGGACCTGAGCTCCAGCAATGGAGGTAAAGTTTTAATGCAAAAGAGACTTTTTAAATACTCTGACTTGTGCTAAGAGAAGATTTGTCACTGCCATACAGAAAAACACTGGACAACCATCAGCTGAATGGAATGGTGACGTGGTGGCATCATTATTATTATTATTATTATTATTATTATTATTATTTATTTGTATAGTGCCACCAAATTCTGTAGTGCTGGGTAAAGAGATATGGGTATATAATAACAAGGATTTGTGATAAGTTACAAAAACATAACAGACTAAACAAATCTAGTACAAATCTTCCAGTCTACAAGTTCAGGGTGCATAAAAATAAGGTTTGGAGTAACTTGTCACATGGATTCTAGTTGCAGTAGAGTCAGGCAGTTTAACAATTATTTTAGTTAGAATGAAAAACAGAGGAGAGATGCTAAGCCTCTCTGAATAGGTGGGTTTTCAAACACCGTCTGAAGCTATACAAGGTTGGAGACAGTCTTATGTAGAGAGTTCCAGATAACAGGAGCACACGTGAGAATTATTGGAGGTGGGAGTGGTACGTAGAGATAATAGGAGTGGAGAGATGTAGGTCCGAGGTTGATCGAAGAGGACGGGTCGGGTTATATTTGGAGATGAGAGAAGAAATATAGTTGGGAGTAAAGCTGTTGAGTGGTTTGTTAGTTAGGGTTATCTATCTATCTATCTATCTATCTATCTATCTATCTATCTATCTATCTATCTACCTACCTATCTATGTATCTACCTACCTATTGATCTATCTATCTATCTATCTATCTATCTATCTATCTATCTATCTATCTATCTATCTATCTAGAGTGTTAATAAAAAAAAAATCTGCAATGTGATGGCTTAGGATCAAACGTTATGGTAGATGTTGTAGTGGTAAAACAAGCCTTTCCAAATATGAAAACCTTATAATTTTTACATTAATGCTATGACGAATGCTGCAGATTATAGTAAATTTATCGGTAGGAATGCATATGGTTAAAGGGACAGTCTACACCAGAATTTTTATTGTTTAAAAAGATAGATAATCCTTTTATTACCCATTCCCTAGTTTTGCATAACCAACACAGTTATATAAATACACTTTTTACCTCTGTGATTACCTTGTATCTAAGCTTCTGCAAACTGCCCCCTTATTTCAGTTCTTTTGACAGACATGCATTTTAGCCAATCAGTGCTGGCTCCCTGGAACTCCACGTGCATGAGCACAGTGTCATCTATATGACACACATGAACTAACACCCTCTAGTGGTGAAAAACTGTCAAAATGCCCTGACAGAAGAGGCGGCCATTAAGGGCTTAGAAATTAGCATATGAACCTCCTAGGTTTAGATTTCAACTAAGAATACCAAGAGAACAAAACAAAATTGGTTATAAAAGTAAATAGGAAAATTGTTTAAAATGACATTCTCTATCTGAATCATAAAAGTTTATTTTGGACTAGACTGTCCCTTTAACTGATATTGGGCCATATTATGAGCGGAGAGCTATTTAACTCAAGCATTAACTGCCCTCAAATTAGGCTTTTTGCAGTCATCGGGTTGCACTTGTATTATCAGTTGAATGTAAACTGTTTTTGCACTCGCACTAACCCGACGAGTACAAAAAGCCTAACTTACAATATTGCGTGGGCATTCACATATTCCCTCCATAGAAGTTAATGGAGCAAAAAAAGTGTGAAAAAACAACCAACTCCCGCAAAAACCCAAATAGCATACTCTCATGTGGGCTAACCATACAAGAAAATAAGAATATTTTATATGTCCTACATGTCTACAGAAAACCTCTGAATTACATTTTTTCCAATTAAATGTTGTTGTATTTTGCCCAAAAATCAACTTCACCCAGCAGTGATTCAAACCTTCTCCCAGCTGATGAGTGCCAAACACCACGAAACAGGCTGTACTGAGATGGTTCGGAATCACTGCACTAACCCTAGCTAAGCTTATAAACTGTGTGAACAACGATGCTTTGGCACAAAGGGAGTCTGCTTAAAAGTAGACTTAAAGTAAAAAAGTGTGTAATTGTGAACTTCATTTGCATATCGTACCCAGAATCCTTTGCTGCATTGGAAGCAATGTAATTCAGAGGTTTTCTGTGGGAAAAACAAGCCTTCTGGCCTGTCTAGATTTGTTAATGAACTACACAATGAGTTATTTTTTCTAGGTATATATATATATATATATATATATTTCAAAATCGAAAAAGCACTCACTGGACTGTGGACATCAGTGTAAATCAAAACTTTATTTTTTATATCACAATAAAGTTTTGATTTACACTGATGTCCACAGTCCAGTGAGTGCTTTTTCGATTTTGAAATCTACATACCTGGCTATAGCACCCTGGCAAGTTGTAGTTTGTTGGTGAGAGTGCACATACAATACAACCTTGACTTATATATATATATATATATATATATATATATATATATATATATATATATATATATATATATATATATATATATAGCACACAGAGAAAGTCCAGCACTCACTTATAAGCTCTCAGCTAAGATTAAAAGCAAGAAAGGAAGAGTTAGTTACCGCATCTGGCCAAATGGGATAAGCCCAGGTACCACGTCAAGGTCTCTTCCAAAACCAGAGTTCCTAAACAGCCACACAATGCAAGCTCTGAATCCAACAAACTGGGAAGGGTGCACAGGCTTATGTAATCACCCTAGACATATACAAAACACGGAAGGGGACTGCACTCTCAGACCGGACTGGGTACACATCCCAATACCCTGCAACATGCACAGCCCTGGATGCACAATAGCACTCTCAGGAAGCTGCACTGTCCCCAGAGTCACAGGCAGTTAACCCCAAACAGGTCTGGGTGCAAGGCCCATAGGGAAAATTACAAAACAAATTAATACAGTTCACAGAGAAAGTGCAGCACTCACTTACAAGCTCTCCGTTAATATATATATATATATATATATATATATATATATATATATATATTTATAAATACTTAGAACATATTCCCCTATGTGTAAAACATTGGAATGTGAAATATTTACATTAAATACATAGTTAAAACATTTATTATAAATTCATATTTCATGAATATGCTAAGGGCTCCAATGCACTTCTATATTTTTCTATATATGTGTACATATGTATTTATGTGTTTATATGTGTCTGTAAATACACATTTAAATACATAAATACATATGTACACACCTATATACACATACAGTATATACATATAAATATTTAGACATCTTTATGTTAAAGCCCTTTGCTTGCTTTTTTCCCACTAACACCTGAGACCTCATATCTTTGAGCCCTTATAACGCTTGTGTCCAATATTTTTTGGGGGAATAATTTTTATCAGATAGTATTCAAATGCTATCAATGGAGACAGCACCCATCCATTTGGGGCACAGATTAATTAGGGACTGCCAATGCTAGATTACACAGTGAAAGACAATGGATTGGATTCCAACTTCTTTATTGCTTTCACATCATTGGAAAAATCATAGGGCTTGAAACTTTTTTTTTCCTATGATGTGGAAGCAATAAAGAAGTTTTATCATTTTTGATCAGAGGCTGGAATCCATTGTCTTTCATTTAATCAGATAGTGTTATTATGAGTGCAAGTGTGCTTTGTAATGTATTTTTGATGTGTTCTGTTTTGCAAAACAGTTAACTAGAGCTCTGAGGATGCGGTAATCATTCTAGCGTAAATCGTGATTGTGCTCAAGCGATCGCTTTTTCAACTTGTAATACCCGCGATAAACCCAATGTATGCAAACACCCGCGATAAGCCCCTTATCGCTGGCGCTCCACTCGTAATCTGGCCCGTTTGGTTTACATACCTCCACATATATTTAATACACAATGTATACAGATGATATGATTTACAGAGTGCAGCTATTGAAGCTTACCTCATATGTTTGAGTGCATGTTACTAAGCCATATAAATTAACTCAACTGTCTGAAAAAAGCCCTAGCACTGGATTTGATTTCATGTGAGATGTCATCTTCCATATATGCACAAATTAGATGAGCTCTATTTTTGTTTTCAAGAAAAAAAATTCCATGATCAAAGAAAAACCATGGCATGGTTAAAATCAGTATGATAGCATTTTTAGCACTAAATATCTAAATACAATGTCCAGGTTCTGATTACTTCAGAAGCATTAACATATTATAGTGCAAGCTATTTTCCAGACATTAAAAGAACACAACCTTATTTCAGGGAAATAGAAGTGAAGTTATGTTTAATTAAGCATAATCTGTGTATGTTCTGAAAAATGTAATGTGCCAGTTTCCACTTGTGATTATATATGAACAGCTTTAGTAAATGGAGCAGACTGATCCGGTTACATTGAGCTTTATAGGTTGCAGATGTTTTCAATGCCATTTCTGATTTATGGTATGTCAGGAAATGCCCAATGCCATTATGTTAATGAGATGCAAGCCCATGTGATACCAAACTGGTTTATTAACATTGAACTTACAAGCACAGAACATTTAGCTCAGAGGTTTGATGCTTTGAGACATTTCATGCAATCAGTCTCTCACCACTTTCTGTGGCTGTTCCTCTTTAGCATATTTCCCCATATGTGTCTGGAAGGTTAGGCGGATTAGAGAATCAAATGCGAGTCAGCTGACACTGAAGTGTACTGCTTGTCAAACTAAATGACAGGCGTCTTCTGTATCTGTATATTATGGATTTAAAAAAAAAAAAAAAAGGCATCTGGAAATGAATCCCAAAATATCTCCAGTGATCAGATCCCTGTGTTTACATTAAACTTTGATGCCAAATTAAGTTTGGGCTAAAAAACTTCCTCTCTTCAAACCAGATCTAGTTTGAGCAAAATTAAACTATGTGAACATTCACTAAGATTGGAAGCTTGCTGACTGCACCATCTTTGTGCTGGTTTGAGCATCTACATTTTAATCTGTGGAGATTCTGGATCAGATGTATTTTAGAGAAAGATTAGAGGCCATATTTACATATGTCTAAAAGGTATCATCAATCAAGCACAGTATTGCAAAAGATCTGCAAGAAAAATAAATGTCATTTTTTATATTGTGTGCTGTCTAGGGACATACTCTTTTAATAATCTACAAGTATGTTGGTTGTCTCTGCTTTGCTGTAGCCAATAAGAGATAAACCGTCATATGTTCATTATACTATACTCTAGTAAATAAAGCACAACAACTTGCTTTGTAGAAAAGACCGGTCACGGTCACGTTTATTCAATAAACTAATTTTAACTCGTGGCTAATATTAATCAATATTAGGCACTCTTTAATCGATCACATAACAGAAACTTGTATCAAGTTTGTTCATAACTGGTGGTGGCATCTAACACTATCCTAACCCCTACTGACAGATGGACAAGACCCCTCCAGTGTTTGCAGCGTGACACTTGGCTGTTCATGCTCAATGGCATAGAGAGAGAGCTATGATGTGAAGAGATCTTTGGACTCAATTCGTAAGGGAGAGGACCCCTAGGCTGGCACCTAGTTGGTGTCACCCCTCCCTGTTTCTAGACCGTCACTCTTCTCTCTCCATGCCCGCACCCAGGGCCTTGCCCGACCACCAGCTAGGGCATGTCCTACCAACCCAGTAAGGCGACCCCTCGCTGACAAGTTGTTCAACCCTTCTGTGAAGGGTGGAAGGCTATATTAAGGCTTGGGCTTACAGGGATAGCTTAATTAAATCTACCCCAGCCAGGAGACATCTATTACCCTCACATGCCACATCATTGCCCCCACCTTCTGCATCCCAGGGACAGGAGGGCAGAGAAAATTTCTCCTTAAAGTCTGGAACAGGAAGAGGCCAGAATCACTGCTGCAAGAGGTAAGAAAAATACCCGCCCCAAACTTGCAACAATGTAACAAACACAACTTAGAACACTCTAGACTTCAAGTTAGTTATCTCTTAATGTTGCTACAGGCCCACTACAGGGCCCGCCACTGTCATAAGGGATAAACCTTCTATTACATCATATGTTCTCTAATACTATACTCTAGTAAATAAAACACAACAACTTGCTTGGGAGAAAAGATCGGTCACGTTCACGTTTATTCAATAAACAAATTTTAACTTGTGGCTAATATTAATCAATATTAGGCACTCTTTAATCAATCACATAACAGAAACTTGTATCACGTTCGTTCATAACTGGTGGCGGCATCTAACACTATCCTAACCTCTACTGGCAGACGGACAAGGCCCCTCCGGTGTTTGCAGCGTGACACCTGGCTGTTCACGCTCAATGGCATAGAGAGATAGCCGTGATATGTAGAGATCTTCTGCCTCAATTAGTAAAGTAGAGGACCCCTAGGCCGGCATCTAGTGGGCGTCACCCCTCCCTGTTTCTAGATCGTCACTCTTCTCTCTCCATGCCTGCTCCCAGGGCCTCCACAAGAGGAAAAGATTTTAAATTTACTCTTGTCGCCACCTTTAACCTACTAGGTACCTTTTAGTCATATACAACCCAACACAATTTTTGTTACTATGACAATTTTTTTTTTTTTTTTGCTTGTTTGTTTTTTTAACACTTGGGTAAAGGCCTGATGTAAGTTTTGTAGCTCCCCAACTTCCAGTGCCCCAAGCACTTGATATCCGACGTGGAAGACCCCCTCGCTGCCGCACTAGGGGCAGCCCCTATACAAAACGAGTGTGGTGCTATTCTAGACGGCTCCTAGCAAGAACCTTGTGGAATTGGAATATAAACAACGAACTACCATCCTCATGCACGAGGAATTGCTGGCATCCTGCTGCCTCTACATTCCGCACTGGGCAGCATTCCGGGAATTCATGTCTTAACAGGGACAACCATGCCCCTTTTCCCTACTGATCCACCTTGGACCAAGGAACTAGCAGAAAGAGCCCCTCCTCAGATGTCTTAATATGCTCTAGTTGGATACCTCCCAAGCTCTTAACTCTGGAAGAAGCCACTAACTCCCCTGAACGCAACGCCCCTGTGAAAGCTAAGGAGAACGCTGTTTGGAAAAGCAGAACCTCATACTCTCAGGAGCATACTGCCCTTAGCTCCAACACCAACTGCCTCAAGCGTAGTGGTGTGATAGGCAACCTCTGATCTTTAGGGCGGGGGTCCAGCCTACCCCAACCCTTCAAGACCTGGCGAACCAGAAACGCTTTGTTAAAGAACGCTAATGCTGATAGCCTACCCATTACCGCCAGCCTAGAAATCCCCTCCTGCCTCAAATATGCCAACCAATCAAGCCCCTGTACCTGAGAGGTGCAATGTACCTCAAACCCCTTCTGGTGGCAGAATGTCTCCCATCCTTTCCAATGGTTCTGGTATGTTTTCCAAGTATTAGATGCCAATCATGCCTGCACTAAGGGGAGAACGGCTTCCCATCCTGTGCCAGCTGCTAAAGAAATGAGGGGCACGTTAGTCCAGCCGCAGCTGCCCTGGGCGCTACTTTTCTAAACTGCCCCGAATTAAATTGAGAGAGTGCATCAGCAATCACATTATGCACCCCCCGGGACGTATCTTGCAGTAAAGCAAATGTTAAGCTGCAAGCAGCGTAGGACTAGCTATCTTAAGTATGTCACAACTACCGGAGAGGATGCGGATAATCTGTTTATGGCATACACCACACTCATATTATCCGTCCAGTAAACTACTGACCTGTTTTCCAGCCTATGACCCCAAATCTCTATGGCTACCACTTTAGGGAATAACTCTAACAGTGCCAGGTTCCTTGTAAGACCTAAGGTAACCCATTCCTCAGGCCATGCAGCCGCGCTCCACTCTCCATTCAAATATGCTCCATAACCAAAACTGCCTGCCTTATCTGTAAACAGGTGCAACTCCTGGTTTGATATGGGATCCGATTTCCAAATACAGATTCCATTAAAGTGTACTAGAAATCTTTCCCACACACCCAAGTCTTCCCTCATCTCTACAGTGGCTCCTTCAACTCACCCTCTAATCGTCGGTTAAAAACTCTCCCCATCGGGATGGCCCTCCCCGTGAAATTGTGAAGTCCTAACAAAGACTGAAGTTCCTTCAGTGAGATAAAGTCTGCTCTTGACACCTTTTGAACCACCAGCAAGAGGTGGTCGACCTTGTCTTGCGGTAGTCTGCACACTGATGCTGCTGTGTCTATCTCAATACCCAACAAGGTGAGACAAGTGCATGGACCCTGCGTTTTGTCGTCCGCTAGTGGCACTCCAAAATCATTCATCATTAAACTGCTACACTCTGTGGAATCAGCACCACCCACCAGCAGGAAGTCATCTAGATAGTGGGCTACAGCCCCACCCCAGATGCCTTCTGCACCACTCAGTGTAGAAATGAGCTGAAACACTCGAAAAGTGAACATGATAAGGAGCACCCCATCGGTAAACATCTATCCACGTAGTAAGCCCCTTCAAACTTCATACTCATTAGCCGAAAAGACGATGGATGAAGGGGAACAAGCCGAAAAGCTTCCAACTTTGCCACCAACACTCCCTAATCCCTTCGCATATACCAGCTCCAAAGCATTGTCAAATGATTGGTAGTGTACAGAGCTTAGTTCCGGGTTAATTGCGTCATTAACTGATGCCCCTTTCAGGTATGAAAAATTATGTATCAATCTAAACTTTCCTAACTCCTTTTTTGGTACTACTCCCAAGGGTGAGACCACTAAGTCAGGGAATGGCGAGCTCAGAAATGGGTCTGTCACCCTGCCCAATTTCCATTACCTTAGCCAATTTGTCCCTAACCACCCATGCTGAAATTTAAGTTTCGTTGAATGGTAGACCCCTCTACCAGACCTGGTCAGGGTAATGCGCCAGCCAGGGCGCCATTGCAGCTGGCTTAAGTGGGGTTGGAGCTCTTGCCTCCAGCACCCCCTCTGGAGATGGGCTTCTCCACACCTTGCTCCCTCTTCTTACTACATTCGATCCCAGGGTGGGAACCTCTACACTACTTGCATATGTGACAAAAGGAACAATTAGTTCCTCTATCACATTACCTATCCTGGTATTTCCAACATTCCCTGCCCCGCCTCTTTGGGTGTGGCATGGAACAGGGAGTTCCAGGCTACGTACTTGTGGCTGGGATGTCACACCCTCCACCACCAGCTTTGACCACAAGTGTATATCTTGCGTTCCAAAGTGCAGTAATGGGTTTCCCACCATCTTCCTGCGGAAGGCCATGTCGTAATCCCACCATGCCCCTTCCTTGAATCTAGTATGGATATTGTCAATTGTATCCTGGTACTTAAATAAATTGTGGTCTTGCAGAGGCCACCTGTCTATGTAGCAAGTGGCTAACACATGAAAGCAGCTCTGACATTCTTCGTATGTCTCTGGCCTGCGTACTTTTTTGGGACCCATGCCTTCTACTGCCCTTTCTTAAGTCCTATAAGCGTCTAGCGGCAGCTCAAAGATATTCACGTCCTTCATGAATCTTCTTAACTACTTTGGACTTAAGGTGCCCGTACAGTGAATGCACTAGACAGGGGTAGGTATCCCCTTCGGCCGCTAACTTCCTGGCTACTGCTTGCCCCTGCACCTGCCCGCTCATTCCTTCTGGCCCCTGGAAGTACTTCTGCTACACTCATGTGGCCTCCCCTGAGCTTTAGACTGCACTGCCGTCAACTTCTTATTCCATCTAAACATTTGCTGTTGACCATTACCCACTAGACCTAGCTCCTCACCACTATCAGATCCTAATTCACTAGAGGATGAGCCTGTGTCTGCGTGTTTAATGTTAGTGCTGCAGTACTCACCACTAGGGGCCACCTTGTCCTGTGCTCCTGACAGCTGCCATGGCCACTGGGGGCAAGACGGTTATATTGCGCCCCCTCTGCCAGGACCCAACTGAAGATCCCTTACAGCTAAATTAGGGGTAGGCCCTATTGCATGAATGGTCTGGGGTGGAGGGGGTATCCTGTAAGAGCTCCAAACTTTGAGCCCCAAGACTAGCTGCTGGGGAGGCAAACACCTGGCTAGGCCCTAGCCCAGACCCATATCCCTCTGCAGGAGAACCTTGTGCCCTCCCCCTATCTAGGCCCAAATCTCTCCTCACTGTCTTTCTAGCCCTAGCAAAGGACCTAGCTTGAGGGTATATTTCTTGGGTAGGGGATACCACATCTTCATTGCTTGACTCCCTCCTCTCTCTTGCAGGTGCTTTCTTCTTGGAACCAGTCTCCACCACCTCTCTATATCTCTTTGGAGGCACCGACTTTCTCCTTGCTCTATCCATTTTCTTCCACGAATCTTGGGAAACCACAGATGAAACAGGAAGTCTGGAACAGGAAGAGGCCGGAATCACTGCTGCAAGACCCTATAAAGGTAAGAAAACACCTGCCCCCCCAAACTTGCAACAATGTAACAAACACAACTTAGAACACTCCAGACTTCAAGTTAGTTATCTCTTAATGTTGCTACAGGCCCACTTGAGGGCCCTCCACTGTCATAAGGGAGGGAAATTAATTAGCTCATGCACTGATCTGGCAATTGCTGTATGGCATGTTGCATAGTTAGAATCCTGCAGGATGCACTCTTATCTCTCTGGAGTCATTGTGGGGGGGGAAACACAATTTTTAGTGTCAAATTACAGAAGAAGCGGACAAAAATAAACAGTAAACGTACATTACATTGTTTTTGCAAAAATTAAACCAGCATTTGTAACCATGGGGTGATCACATAAAGATATCTAAATGTTGATCAACAGCAAAACACCAAGTCTATTGGGATTTTTGTAGATAAATCATTTGATACATGTCTCTAAAGGATTGTGATGAAGCCCCATGTTAGTCCTGATTTGGGAACTCTTCCTACTGTATAAAAATCACAATTTTACAAACCAATACTGAGGACCAACTAGACATACATGGCCATCTAAGCCCCACCCATATTGTGCACACTGACCACCCATATTGTGCACACTGAACCCACCCACATTGTGCACACTGACTCCACTTGCATTGTGCACACTGACCACACCCACATTGTGCACTGACCCAACCCACATTGTCCCCACCCACATTGTGCACACTGACTCCACCCACATTGTACACACTGACCAAACCCACATTGTACACACTGACCAAACCCACATTATGCACACTGACCACACCCACATTGTGCACACTGATCACACCCACAATTTGCACACTGACTCCACCCACATTGTGCACTCTGACTACACCCACATTGTGCATACTGACCCCATCCACATTTTGAACACTGACCCTACTCACATTGTGCACACTGACCGCACCCACTCTGTGCACACTGACTCCTCCCACATTGTTCATTTCTCAGGCCCTGATACGGCCCTTACTCCCCTTCTCTTTCTCTGCCCCAGTCCTTTTTGCCTCTGCCCCCAGACTTCCAGTCCCCTGTGCTCTGCAGGAGATTTTGGGAGGTATGATTAAAAATCCCAAAATGTTCTTTTGTGATTCAGACAGAGCACACCATTATAAAAAAGAGTTCCCAGTTTACTTCTATTATCAAATTTGCTTTATTCCCATGATATTCTGTATTGAAGAGATACCTAGTTAGGCAACTGGAGCACTGCATGGCAGGAAATAGTGCTGCCATCTAATGCTCTTACAAATGGATAACATTCATGAAAAACTGCTGCCATCTAGTGCTCTTACAAATGGATAACATTCATGAAAAACTGCTGCCAAATAGTGCTCCAGAAATGGGCCGGAGAACAAAGAAAAATTGATAATAGAAGTAAATTAGAAAGTTGTTAATAATCGCATGCTCTATCTGAATCATGAAATACAGATTTTGGTTTTCATATCCATTTAAAATATATTACTGTGTACTGTGTAATATTACCAGTGTCAATGAAAAAAATCTACCTTTCATTTCCAGTCTGGGAGGGCGCTCTCTGCAGCCCCCCAAGCCTTCAGAGTTTTTTCTTTTTAGTTGATACAAGACAGTACATACCAGAGAACAGTGACTGCCACCCCAGAGGAGTTTTTTTATTGTGCACTCCATATGCACGTGCACTATAGTGACTCATCTGAGGTCAAAATCCAATCAGCTGAACAGTCCGCAGCAACATAAAAAAAACAAAAAAAACTTTGAAAGCTTAGGGGCAGCTAAGTAGCCCAGACTGATAAAAAAGAAAACATTTTCATTACTACTGGCAATTCTGCTTGTCATAGTAAGACTAAGGGGCCTATTTATCCCAATGCTTCAACTGAAATTACGTGGGAATTCCGCGTCAAATTCAAAGCAAATTTGATCCGCCGTAGTTAAGACAGCATCAACATTGTCAAATGTTAAAAAAATGTTCAAAGTAATATACGCTCCCGGGAGATCAATACGATGCAAATCGATGCTTGCTTTATTCGAGCGTAATACTGCTGATCAGCCGTCACATTCGAGTCTATTTGACCCTCTTGCCAATTTATCAAACATTCAACAGGTACGCTCGCATCAATTCCGACGCAGCGTACCTATTGTTCAAACCGCCATCTTTGAGGCCGCGAATGCCATAGGAATCAATGGGAGTCTGAAAACACAAAAAGGTTATGTCCGATGCTGCAAAGAATGAAGCATATTAGATAATAAAAGTAAATTAGAAAGTTGATTAAAATCGTATATTTTCTAAATCAAAAGACAAAATATGGGTTTCATGTCCTTTTAAAGTGATGGGAAAGTCAAAATTAAACTTTCCTGATTCAAACAGAGCATGTCATTTTAAGACACTTTTAAATTCACTTCTATTTTCAAAGGTGCTTCGTTCTCTTAGTATCCCTTGTTAAAAAATGAATATGCACATATCATACTCTAGTGGGAGCTGCTGCCAATTGGTGCCTCCACACATTTGTCTCTTGTGGTTGGCTTAATATATACGGTATGTTCAGCTAACTGCCAGTAGTGCAATGCTGTCCCTTCAGCAATGGATAACCAGAGAATGAAGAAAATTTGATAATATAATTAAATTGGAAAGTTATTTAAAATTGTATGTTCTATCTGAATCATAAAAGAACATTTTGGGGTTTACTATCCATTTAAGTTGACAAACAGAAACCCAGATCTGCCCTTATTACTAAATAAAATCAAGTAGGGAGATGTTACCCTACTTATGGGTTATGTTACAACTTTTTCTCTTTGTCGTTGAGTTCTTTACAAAGCAAGGAGACAATATTATTGCTTCAAATTTGGTGCAAAGTATTGCTTATAGGGATAAAAATGAAATAAATACATCACATAATATAGCTAACTTTCTTTTTTGGATAAATCTATTTGCACCATGTTTAACGCATGTATTACAAGTCCCACTCTCCACTTCACAACAGATTTGACGCAATACTTTGCACCAAATTTGACGCAATACTCAAACTTCTAAACAACCAACAAACTAGTAACATTTTCCACCACTTTTTATTGGGAAATGAATAATCACGTGATTAATGAAATCAGCCAATTTGATTTAAATATACATTTTATACTATCACTAACAAATCAAATTGCTCTATAATTGTGTCACTGATCACTCATAAGAACCTGTAAGTGCCATTTGTTACATTGTGTAGTATACTTTAAAAGTAGGTGTATTGTTTGTTCAGGTATAAATCTAGCTATTTCTGGGACATTAACAGATGAAAAATAAAAGATTAGCTTTAGAGAAATGTACTTGTTCATGGATAGTAATGAAATGGTATAAATAAAGTTTGAAAAAACAGAATAACCGCGACATTGATAACTCTTATTATCAACAGTCCGATGCTCATCGCACCCTACTTGACGCACATGTTTTTGACAGACTTTTTAATAAATAAGGTCTTTGTATGTAGATTTGCGTCAGCGATCTCTGGCGAGCGTATTGACTCTAGCGAACGCGCCGAGATTGACGCTTTGATAAATCGGCCCCTAATTGTTTAAATGCAACTTTATTATTGAATTTACTGTCTTTCTCATTATGCAGAAATGTCATGTTTTATTTACTATTTTCCTGTTTTTTGTTTTGCTGAACAATATTAAAGGACTATTTAGTGTGTTTTTTTTTTATATAAGTTGAACGTGTAATTACTCTAATATTTCCAAATCTATTCTGCATCTGCATTTGGTAAATCTATAAAAGGAAAACATATCTGATATGTATGTATATTTTTCTGATTCATATATCCAAAGCAATTTTGTCAAATTCTGGGACATGCCTGATTTCCTATCCTTTTTGCTCATATGAAAGTCCATAATTGCATCTTGATGTTGGGGTACTTATTGGCTTTTTTATTTTTTACTGGTTAAAATTAGAATAAGTTACATAATTTAAACATTTTGAAGTTGTTCTATATTTTCCACTTTGGAGAACTGTTTTATATATTTTTTTAACTGTTTCCTTTTATGTTGCTGCATTCCTTTTTATGTCTGAATCTTTTTCTGGAACATCTTTCTTCTATTCAAGATCACATATGTCTTTCAGAAATGTAAAAGGTGGATGTAATCTACTGCCACGTTGAAGCATATTATAGTTATGTTTACCGTATGAAACTTGCACGCACACATAGGAATCTACATTTTCAGACACTATACTAGGACAGTTATAGGAGAGTTCACTGTCAGTCTCATTATGTCTCAGTATCTTGACTCTGATAGGCAATATTGACCTTGACACTTCCTGCAAAGGATTCCTAAAATAAACATGATTTAGGCAACGCTCGCCTCTTATGTCTACACCTTACACGTAATAATTATGTCACACTGCACTCTTTGCTAAAGTATGTCAGCGTGGGTGGCTCCTCTTTTTTGTCAAAATAAGCACTGAGGTCCATTTAGATGTTTTAGGTACTTATTGCATTAGCCCTGGTCTCAATAGAACAGAATATTTATCCCCCCATGTATTGCTAAAGTCTAAGGTGCTATGTTCATGTCAACCCCTAATATAAGGCCACATAAGTGCATACATATATAAGCACTTTTTATACTCAGTCCTCTCACTCTCTCTTATACACACACACTATACATCTCACACACAGGTATACACACAGTTCTCCACAGACACACACTTTCTATCACACACACTCTCTATCACACACACTCTGTATCACACACACTCTCTATCATACACACTCTCTATCACACACACTCTGTATCACACACACTCTCTATCACACACACTCTCTCTCTCATACACAGATTTTTACAAACAACCACACTCTCTCTCTTTCACACACACACACACACACACACACACAGACACACACACACACACACACTCTACACACACACACTCTCTCTCTACACACATACACACACACACATACATACACAAACACACACACACACATCTCTACAACACACTTTCTCTCACTCTTTCACACACACACTTACTCATCCTGATACACAAACACACATACTCACACAATCACACAGTGTTTAATTATTCCTAGGTGGTCTCTTTGCTAGAAGAGGTGCTAGACTTAGTGTCAATGTAATGTTATGTGTGGTTTTCATGGAAACATTTTCTTTTGTTACTTGGCAGAACCACATGTTCTGATTCTGAGAGTATTTGGAATGGGGCTGGATATTAAAGATCAGTGTTCTCCTTACCATATTGCTTGTATTAAAGTTAAGTTTATTTCCTTTTCATAGCACAGATATTTAGATATAAATTCTGGCTCCTTTCCCTCATGAAAAATACAAAGCAGCAGGGAGTCCTACATTTTATAAGACTGCACATTTCTCTTTTGATCTACAGTCATCTGTCGCCACCTAGTGCCCCAAATAACTCAGTCCAATTTATTTAAATTTTTAATAATAGATATAGGACTAGATTACGAGTGGAGCGCAAATTAACACTCCCGCTTGAGCGTTAATTGCGCTAGAATTAAGATTTTTGTGCTCGTATTATAAGTTGAAAGTAAACTGTTTTCGCTCTAGCGGTTACCTGACAAACGCAAAAATCCAAAGATAGAATATTGTGTGTGCATTCATGTATTCTGCCATAGAATTCAATAGAGAAAAAAAAGTGGAAAAAAACCTGACACCCCACTTTCGCACAAACTCGATTGCATATTCTCATTTGCGCTAACCCAACATGAAAATATGAATATGTCATATTCCAATGTTCTTTACATAGCAAAATATGTTCTATTTATTCCTAAATACATATTTCTACATAAATCTTATGGTATATATATATATATATATATATATATACATGATTATATATAGGTATAGATATATACAGATATATATAGGTATATCTATTTACAAATACTTAGAACATATTCTGCTATGTGCAGAACAATGGAATGTGACATATTTACTTCAAATACATAAATATGCTATTACACGTTTTCATCTAGGGCTCAAATGCCCTTATATATATATGTCTATATATGTATACATATGTATTAATGTGTTTATATTTGTATATATGTCTGTAAATACAGATATACACATATAAATACATAAATACATATATATATATATACACACACACACACATATATATATATATATATATATATATATATATATATATACTGTTTATACATATACATATTAAGACATGTATATGTATGTATCTCTATGTTAAAGCCCTTTGCCTGCCTTTTTGTTAACAGCTGAGACCTCCTATCTTTGAGCCTTTATAACTTTTGTGTGCAATATTATTATTGAATATTTTTTATTAGATGGTGTTATTATGAGTGTAAGTGTATTTTATCATGTAATTTTGATGTGTTTTGTTCAACTTTTATGTTTCGTGAAACAGTTAACCAGAGCTCTTAAGTCATTGTAATCCTTATAGCGTAATTCGCAATTGCACTCATGTGATCACGTTTACTTTCAACTCGTAATACGAGGGGTAAGCCCAAGGAGTGAAAACCTTCCCTATAAACCCCTTATCACTCGGGCGCAACCGTTTGTGCTCCACTCGTAATCTAGCCCATAATGGGGTTGGTTTCAATCTTTCAGTTTTTTTCCCCCTGATGTTGGAAAATTGGGAACAGTCTTTTTTTAAAAACAAATAAATTCAAACACATGCAAGACTGCTAACTCACACAAGATTTGATCTCCATTTTCCCACAACAGCACTAGAACTTCTGATAATGGATGCCGCTCACAGAAATCCTGAATTGGTTAAAGGGGTTAATGGAATGTGTGTGTGTGTGTTTTGAAATTGGATAGAGTGGTATTTATGATGTGTTAAATAATATGAATGCCTTTTGTATATGGGCAACGTGGGTGTACTGGAAATGTTTAATCAATGATGTTTTTCAAACTTTTAATGTGTTAAAAATATTTTTGTTTTAATTAATTAAGAAAACATTGTTTTCTGTTTTGGAGAGAACACTGCAGGATATTAAAGATAGTCCAAATTTGCAGAACTCATAATACAGATCACGTTTTCAAAAACCCACTGTACAGACAGCGAATTCCAAACCTCACTCGCACTTTACAGAACAAAGATTGAATAGCAAATACTTAAAGGGACAGTTAACACCAGAATTTTTGTTGTTTTAAAAGATAGATAATCCCTTTATTACCCATTCCCCAGTTTTGCATAACCAACACAGTTATATTAATATACTTTTTACTTCTGTGATTAACTTGTATCTAAGCATCTTCTGACAAACCCCTGATCACATGACATTTTATTTATTATCTATTGACTTTCATTTTAGCCAATTAGTGCAGTGTCTGCCACAATCCACGGGCATGCTTACAATGTTATCTATAGGGTTTACCTGAACTAGCTCTCCCCTGCTGTGAAAAGCAAATACAAAGCATGTGATTAGAGGCGGCCTTCAAGGGCTTAGCAATTATCATATGAGCCTTCCTAGGTCTAGCTTTCAAGTAAGAATACCAAAAGAACAAAGCAAAATTGGTGATAAAAGTAGATTGGAAAGTTGTTTAAAATTACATGCCCTGTTTGAAACATGAAAGTTTTTTTTGGACTTGACTGTCCCTTTAACTTCTGATCACAATTTGATTGCTGAGAGATACCCATTCCTAAACATGAAAATACTGTATGTTACAATCCCAAAAAATGTGAGCATGAAATAAAAACAAAGATATTAAGGGGACTATTTATCAAAGGTCTTGCTGACCTGATCCGACAGTGCGGATCAGGTCCGCAAGACCTTGCTGAATGCGGGGAGCAATACGCTCTCCGCATTTAACATTGCACCAGCAGCTCACAAGAGCTGCTGGTGCAACGCCGCCCCCTGCTGACTCATCAACCCGATCGTACTCGATCGGGTTGATTTCAGGCGATTCCTGTCCGCCTCATCAGAGCAGGTCTTTAGATCGCTGCTTCATAACTGGTGTTTCTGGCGAGTCTGAAGACTCGCCAGAAACACGGGCCCACAAGCTCCATTCGGAGCTTGATAAATGGGACCCTAAGAGCGTGATTACTAAGTGAAATTTCTCGATGTTGTGGTCATGATTTCCATATTCTTGCATTTCCTGCAGATCTTTTAAGCTGTACAAGATACTGTGTATTTGTCAAATACATCCACAAATGAAAATTTCTGCCCTCCCACCACAAAGGGAATATAAAAAAGTGCTGACTATAGGCTTCATGAATTTAGATCATTTATTGGTATTATATACATCTAAAATGGCGTCTGTGGCCTTTTCTGAGTATATTGCACATGTGCAAGATAATATAATTATTCCAAATCATTTTCGAATACTGACAAACATGTAAAAAAGGTGAGTTTTGCACTTTAAAGTGAATGTAAAGTTTCATGAATGAGTGCCCAGTTTTTAAAAATACTATTAAAAACAGGGGCACTTTTATTCATTATACTTAACATTGCAGCGTTTTTTTTTTAAATACTTACCTTTTTCTTTAGCAAACCCGGACGCAATCCTCCGTCCACTTCACCTGCTGTACTTAGCACCTCAATGATGAAACTAGCTTTCTCCCATCATGGCGTGGCCTCACGAGATGGACGCCCTGTGGTGCACGCCATTACTGGAGGAAGCTGGTTTCGTCATTGATGAGGTAAGTACAGTGGAGCTGCGGGTCCGGGTTTGCTAACGAAAAAGGTAAGTATTTTTAAAAAAAACTGCAATGTAAAGTTTAAAGTGCCCCTGTTTTTAATAGTATTTTAAAAAATTGGGCACTTATTCATTCAACTTTACATTCACTTTAACAACACACTTTGCATTTTGAATTTGTGTCTATTTTGTTGCTGAAATATAGTGCAAAACCCGTGGTGGAAAGGATGGTGACGTGCATCATACGGGTGATTTTGTTGCTATCTACTCGGATCCAATCTGAACTTTTCTTTGAACTTTTTCCAATACAGAAATGATTTTTAACGCTTGCATTGTGATCACTTGGTACTTGAAAAACACAGATTGGGAGTCGAAAAAACATAGATAAACCGGATCTCTTTATCTTTATTTTATACTTTACAAACAGAAGCCATGATAATATCACACAAGTAAGAGAGCTTTAAAATTGGATATCCTATATTATAAAAGACAAGAGTTTGTCTGAAGCCATCATGCGCAGTTCAGACAAACTCTTGCAGCTGATCGCACGCGCACCCACCCGACAGCAGCGCGAGGACCCTGCAGCACAGCTGATCGCGCGCGCAGGGGAGAACCGGGCAGCACAGGAGAGAGAGAGAGAGAGAGAGAATGAAATATAACACAACACGGCCCGTGTGAACGGGCTTTAGGACTAGTTACTTATATTACGTAAATTGCTGCTGTTATAAGAGCTAATATTAAAGGGCCAGTCTAGGCCAAAATAAACTTTCATGATTCAGATACAGCATGTAATTTTAAACAATTTTCCAATTTACTTTTATCACCAATTTTGCTTTGTTCTCTTGGTATTATTAGTTGAAAGCTTAACCTAGGAGGTTCATATGCTAAGGCCACCTCTTTTCAGAATGCATTTTAACAGTTTTTCACCACTAGAGGGTGTTAGTTCATGTATTTCATATAGATAACACTGTGCTCGTGCACGTGAAGTTATCTGGGAGCAGGCACTGATTGGCTAAACTGCAAGTCTGTCAAAATAACTGAAATAAAGGGTCAGTTTGCTTAGATACAAGATAATCACAGAGGTTAAAAGTATATTAATATAATTGTGTTGGTTATGCAAAACTGGGGAATGGGTAATAAAGGGATTATATATCTTTTAAAACAATAAAAATTCTGGTGTAGACTGTCCCTTTAACAAATAGTTGTTCTTTATTCACATATAAATTATTATATAAAAATTACAAAACAAAACAGAACATAACAAATCACCTCAGGAGAAAATGTATAGAAAGAAGCATAAGATCTATACAGCCATTGTTATCCTTTATTTTTCTCAACCACCTCTGACCTAAGTGTTATTTTTGATTGATACTACGTCTGTATGCACAGATATCAGTTTTAATTAAAACTGACATTTATATTGATACACCAGGGTCTAACATTAAATATGCACTGGTCAAGTTGCACTGGCAAGCAAAGCTTGTGTTAAACAAGAAACTGGGTGGTGCTGTTTTCAGTCAGTGATCTTATTTCTCCGCCTGCCTTATAAAGTTCATGTTGTGTTATTTTGATAAGTAATGTTTTAGCAACAAATAAAAAAAAAACCCAATAATAAAAGGCACATTTAATATTCATTATTATCATGGTATTTATGTAGTAATAGTACGTAAGACAGAACCCTGGAACTGTTTTCATGGAATGTGGACCATCAAGCAATGTTGCCATACCAATGCAATGTATTCTGAGAGTGCCACACCAGAAATTCCAGCAGTCATCTGTCTTTGTGTTCTGAATGCTCAGTATTTAAAGGGACATTGTATTATAAAATTAGTTGCCTCTTAATGTGTTACCATTTAATTTTATACCAGTAGCAGGTTAGAAAATTTATGAGAATTGTTCCTTTATATTTATTGTTGTATTTGAAAAATTGGGTTTCGTTCTTTGATACCACATCCCATTAAAATGGTCTGAGCTTGCAGGGAAACCAGATCTCCTTATTTGATTTTTTTTTTTATTTTTTTTTATTATTTTCTATATAAAGACACTTCCATATCTTATCTCTGTTTATATACCATGGGGTCGAATTACCAAGCTTGATGCCCCTGTTTCCATGCAAAGCCGCTGCTCCACAACTGGTCCGCTGCCTCTGAGGCTGTGGTTTGCAATCCGCCCGATCCTATACGATCGGGTTGATTGACACCCCCTGCTAGCTGCCGATTGGCCACGAATCTGCAGGGGGCGGCATTCTGGTGAACTGCTTGTGCAATATTAAAAGCGCATGCTGTCGGCATTCAGCTATGTCTGTCGGACATGATATGCTACAGCATATCATGCCGGACAGACATTGATAAATCGGCTCCCATAGCTCAATTGTTAGAGAGAACAATGGAAAATTAACATTTCATTACTTTCCTACCTCTTACTAAGAATGTAATTTCTTCCGCTAGCTATGTTTCCATCCGGTACCCCATTCCACCAAGAAGGTAGCACCCCCAAACAAGAAGTATCCCTAGGTGCTTCATCAAATTGCCAACATTATACTAAAAGCCCAAATGATCCCTTGCACCTTATTCGATCAACACTCCGGTGCTGAGTTCCTGGAGCCTCGCTAGTTTTGCCGTCCCTCCAGCGTTTACCTCATCTCTTTGACAAAATATGCATTGTCATGTACAATGTAGATTATTTAAAGCATTGAAGATATCTTAAAAGTGATTTAATAGTTGCTTGCTTTTATTTCAAACATAAATATATATTTGAAAATATATGTTTATGTTTCAAATAATATTAAGCAACCATTTAATCCCTTTTATGATATCTTCTACAATACTTTAAACAATATGCATTGTTCACGACAAAGCATATAATTTAAACATCGACCCCTAATATATTATTTTAAACAATATGCATTGTTCACGACAAAGTATATAATTTAAACATCGACCCCTAATATATTATTTTATAATATATTTATAATATATTATATTATTAGGGGTCTACATAACTGCATGCCTGTTATGTAAAAATATATTTTAATGGGGGGCGTGGCTAAGAAGGGGCCATGCACAGTTGCACCTTATGAAGCTCCTGGGGCTATCCTTCTAATTTTCGAGCTTAAAGAGATATAGCTATGATTTAACACTATAATTATAACAATCCACTACTACCTCTCCTACTGCACCGAGTAATACTCAGATCCATGAATTAAAGCTCCCAGGACCTGAACTAGCCAGCTATGATAATAGGCCATCACATCTACATGAGCCTGCAACAATGAATCTACCTGACGACCCAGCCTAAGCAGCTCTCACACTGAGAACTCAAGAAAGCTCTACATCGCCTCTACTAATAAAGTTTAATCTTTAGACGTCTATATCTTCTGGAGCACTGTATCTAATTACTAGTCGGGTAAGAAGACGGCATACAATCACAATTTCACTCTAAACCCCCCCCCCGGTTTGCCGGGTATAACGGGTCCATCTTCCTACCACCTTCAGATAAAAGGATGGAGGAGCTCCACACAAGTATACTAGCTTTGCTGCTTGAAATTGAACGCAAAATGGATATCGGGTTTGCTGACTTGAAAGACACTGTTAAAGGGACCTGCATAGAAGATGGCACTCAACAACCACCATTATCCGAGCTTGACACCACTGCGCCAACAGAGGACTTCCGCAACCTACAATTGACTCTGAGTTACAGGCCCGAAGAGTGTGGGCAGACTACAGTCCCTTTAACTCACCACCAAGCTACCTCTACGATAGCTCTTCACACCAGGAGGTCAATTTCTGCTCCAATACCTGTGGTGGAGTGTTCAACACTATACCTATCATCCACCTCCACTCCGGCTCCAGATAGGGAGCTGGTACTTACCCGCTTGCCCCGGATATCTTGGTCGGGAGATGTGGCCGGCTCTCGTTCGGGAGATCTGGGGCTATTCAGGATCCACGTGACCCTCGAACTTCCAAACAAGTTGAAGGAGATCTTGCTATCCATTTTCCAAAGATGTTTTACAGTGGGGACCTACCGTGGACTTTCCTTAGTCCCCTCCAAAAATGCTGTCAGAGAGTGGGACTTGATTCACAGTGGGGCAGACTTAACCCGATCTGGCATAGACTAGATACGGAGACGCTTCTATGATTCACAATAAGCCTACATCTATGTGACCTTTTCAAAAATTGTTTTATTCTGTTTGTTTGTTTTAAATACATTCTCTGAGGACTAGGGCTATGCGTATATTCTAGGTTAAACTGCCTTTCATATTTAGAGCTAGTTATTTCACGTAGCTGCAGATATATAGTACTATTGAATACTAGGGTAGCTCGTTTCCACTCTTTTACATTTTACTATTTCAATCACCCCTCATTAGGGATAACCTGCAGAGGCACCTACAGTTTCACCCTATTGTATGAGTACTATACCCTATAGATATTACAGAAGTTGCTTGCTTAAGGGTTCACATAATCAGTTAAGCTAATTTACATACCTCATATAAGTAATTAGATATGTGTTTGTTGTTGGTATTAAGATATGAATTTCCCTTGCTTTAGGTCATTTCTTGAGGTCTCAGGCACACTAGTGGACCCAAGAGTGAAGTTGCGCTATAGCTTATACGCCCAACTTGGCATTAGATAAGTCTATAGAATACATATGACTTTTAAGTAAGAATTTTATGACAATTCTGGGTACTGTTCATATGGTTGCTTCATACTTTGACATGCTCCTTTAACAATTTGGCTCTACTCTGATCGCACTGATACTGACTACCAATGAAGCCCATTATGCCCAGTGATATGTTGGGTGTCAGGTTTTCATTCCTGACTAGTCTATTTGACTAGAGTCTCCAATTGGGGTCCAAGGTACAGTGATATCTATACCAGCATACCCTGAGTGAGTGGGTGGCTAAGCTGTCTCCAAAACCTCTCTGACAAAGTGTGTTTGTACACATGAAACGCGTAAGAGGAAATTTTGTTGCACATGTTTGGGTTTAATCCACGTTTTTGTACCTATCTTACAATATTAAATTGGATTTCTACCTGCCTACAACCTGGTGGCTGTCTTCGTTATTGTTCCAAAACCTAGTAGATAACATGCTGGCCCCACTAACGGTCACCTTCCCTTCAAACTACTCATACTATTACAGACAACATTATTGATTTGAAGAAAAATCCATTAGCAAATGCTTCGGTATGTTCTGTGGAGTCACTCACCCTGTGTGCCGCGTTGTGTTACTGCTGCCTCTGCAGCACCGCTCTGTGTTCCCTCTTCAGCGCTCCCCACAGGAGCCTTAGCCAAGGGGAAGGTTCTGGTCTGATAGGTGCAGACAGACGATACAGGGAACTTCACCAAATTCCCTCAGGACAAATGAAGTAGAATGCAACCAAATCCTTGCACGCTAGTAGGTAGGTCTGGGTAGAGTGCCAAAATAATAAACCGCCACTATTAGCTGATTAAAAGCTCCTTTATTATGACAGCACTTAAAAAGGCATACACACCAACAGAGTGTAATAGGTCAAACGCGTTTCGTAGGTGTAACTTCCTCAATGACCTCTAACATTACCTGAAAACTCACCCTTAATAAAGGCAGTAGCCACTCCCCCATTACAGGTGAAAAAGGTTAGTCAGGTAAAACAAGAAAAAGGAGGGCAATCAATTTGAATTCATTTTGAGAAAATATATGTATATATGCCGCAAATGAGCTTATATAAATACAGAAAAGTTAAGTTAATTAAATACAAGACATTCTTTTTGCAAAATTAATGAATATTCCTATGTTCACATTGTACCAAAAGCTACACATTATGGGTCAGAAATAACAAGCTAAACTTAATAGGCTATACACTCTTGAGATTGCTAAGGCTTACCATATATCCAATTCTATTCATAAATTTTAAGTATATCATATGGTTGAAAAAATCATGTCACAAATGAAGGACCATTACTCAGTAAACATTTTTAACACATAACTAGTGGATAAGGTGAAACTTAGGTTTCAATAGTGATATCTCCTATTTTATTCTGCCAGATTTTATAAAGGAAGGTATATGGTATTAATTCTAAATTTAATTTTTTTAAATGATATATTCTCAAACTTTAACATAAATTTAATCTACATAAAGTTTAATGTCCCAATCTGAGTTCAATCCTCTTGGGACCCTCGTGTTCAATTGAAAAATCCAATATACCTCCCTTTGACTCAAAAGTTTTAGTCTATTACCTCCCCTTCTAGGTCTTCTGACATGCTGAATACCCTGAAAACATAGTAACTTACTGTTACCTTTATGTTCATTTTTAAAATGTAGGGCAACTGGGGTATCTGAGTCCTCATCACTGATGGACCTCAGATGCTCCAAGAACCTTGTCTTGAGGGGTCTGGTCGTCTGACCAACGTATTTAATATTGCATTGTTTACACGTGAGTAAGTATATCATGTATGAAGTGTTGCAATTTATATATTATTTTATCTTAAATGACTCACGTTAAACATTATTGATTTGGCCCACGCACACTACTTTATTCCAGTTACCACCCTATTTGTTACTTCCTCAGCATAACCCACTACCCAAGTTAGCAAGCGGCTATTATATATTTTATGTTTATCTCATTTTTTTTTCTTTTTATTAAAAATACAGAAATAGTCATTATCCAGGTTATACAGATACTTTTAGCCCAAGACTTCTAATGGAACATACTCCATACTAATACTACTACTTAGCTGTGCTAACCCTTAGTATCAAATGGGGAACCCACCAAAAAGAAAATAACATAAAACAGAGGTTCAAGTCGTCCACCCATAGCAATACACTGTGATATTGTTACTTTTTTCAGAAACTATCTGTAAGTTATTAATTTTGCCATTTATGCTTTATGGTTTTTCATTTATGTTGTATTTCCTGTACAACCTCAATAAAAAACTGTTTTAAATTTTTTTATATATATATATATATATATATATATATATATATATATATTTTAATGATAATGACTAGTAAACCATAAATATATATTAACATAGTGCTCAAAATTACTACTAGCCCGCTAGCCATTGGCGAGTGAAAATTTTACAGTGGGGAGTAAAAATTAGTGAGTGAATGTTAGGCTTCCTGCTACAAATATTATCTATAGGGATATTATATATCCATGAAAGGACTAGGATATGGTATTTCTCTAGGGCCATAAGGACCTTATTCATGCTTAGACTGTTACTTCTGAGAGGGTAAACAGGGGCAGAGAGAGATTGAAGAGGAACAGTGAGAGTGGAGAAAAAGATAGCATTAAAGGGACATTATACACTCCTTTTTTCTTTGCATAAATGTTTTGCAGATGATCTATTTATATAGTTCATAAAGTTTTTTTGTTTTTTTTAAATGTATAGTTTTGCTTATTTTTAAATAACATTGCTCTGATTTTAAGACTCCTAACCAAGTCCCAACGTTTAAGGAGAATACCGTCAGATACCTACTCCAGCTTGCTCCTGTTTGTGTAAAGGGTCTTTTCATATGCAAAAGAAGGGGGAGGGGGGAGGGTCTTATTTCCCACTTGCAGTGGGCTTTCCAGCTACCTTTTCAACAGAGCTAAATTGAGAGCTTCTAAGTAAGTTTTTAAACAGTTTTATACTGGATTTTTATATCAGTATCTGTGCATCTTATTTTTTATTGTAGTGTCTATTACATGCAGTTATATAAAAATTGGTGTATACTGTCCCTTTAAGAAAGACTGGAGAGAAAAAAGAAAGAATGAAGATATGAGAGAGGAGAAAGACAAAGAGTGAAAAGAAAATATATGGCCTGAGAGAAAAGGGAGGGGGTAAAAAGAGAGATTGGAGAGAGGAGGCAGTGTAGAAAGATAGATGAGAGATGACAATTATAAAACAAATTTTCCAGGTTTGCTATGACCTCACAATAATGATAACACTTTCTGCACACCCTCAGTTCAACATTTTTTTTCTGTCCAGCTGTTTTCTTCCCCTAGTTCATGTTGCTAACTGCTATGCACTTATTTTTGTTATTTTATTACTGTATGTAGCATTATTTAATTTATGGTTTAAAACACAGAATATTAAACAATTACTTCACAATAAGGTGTTTCACATTGGCTAAACATATGCAAAAAAGTGGGTGGGTTAGTGGGTGTGGTATGGGTGTGATCAAAAGTGGGCCTGCGATTTTGAGCCCATAATAACATATATATCTATGTTAGCATTAATAAACACAACAAGCTAACATAAATACATTTTAATGTATATGCAATACTTAAATCATTAAATATCAATGCAAGGCTTGACTACATTATATGTACAATCTTTGAAATAAAATGCATTGTCATGTATAATTTATATTAGATTAAGTATTGGATATACATTAAAACGTAGATATTCTTGCTTAATGTATTTAATATTGTAAATATAAATATATTTTTTAAAATAGATATTCATGTTATAAAAGACAGTTGCATTGTAATTATAGTATTGCATAACTGCATGCCTGTTATGTAATAAAACAATTGTAACACTAATGCCTTTTGTAACATGAATATAACATTTAAAATATATATTTATGTTTAAAATAAAAAACACAAGAAAAAATAAATAAATATTAATTTACATACAATAGTTAAAAGAATATGCATCATACACAAGAATCCATAATTTTTGAAAAATTGTAGATAAATGCACTATTAACCCCTAAGCTGCTCTAACCTAATCAACTCCCTTTTGGGTATGGGGTTGGTTACTGGTTAGGAGATTAAGGACAAATACATGGTTACCATCAAAACTCACCTAATCAACCCCCATACAGATATGAGGGGTGGTTAGGAGATTAAGGCCAAATTAACCATCAATAATCACATAATCAACCAGCATACAGGTATGGGATGTGGTTAGAAGATTAAGGCCTACTAAATACTAACTAACAATAATCACCTAATCAACCCCCATACAGGTATGGGGGTGGTTAGAAGATTAAGACCTAAACCGCCACCTCCCAACGCAATCTAGAATTACTACGTTTTTTATTTTTGGGGTCATATAGTTTAGTGTTAGGTATAATAGTGTTTTTTTATTTTGGATACTGTCCTTTTTTATTTTTTTAAACTTAGATTTTTTTTCTTCTTGGTAATTCAGTGGGGTTAATTTAGTGGGGGGGGGGTAGTTTAGAGGGGGGTAGGTGTTAGGTACAGTAGTGTTAGATTGCGTTTGGGGTTGTGGAGGTTTAGGTTTATTTAATTATTATTTTTTTAAATTAGATTTTAATTGAAACTTAGGTGTTAGGGGTTAGGTACTAGGTTAGTTTGCATTTGGGGACTATGGGGCATAGGGGTTTATAGTTAGAGACATAGGGGTTAATAGTTTATTGCAGTAGGTATGTGGTGGCATAGGGGTTTATAGTTAGAGAAATAGGGGTAAAAGTGTATTGTGGTGGGTATGTGGTGGCATAGGGGTTAATAGTTATATACTAGTGGTGGGTATGTGGTGGCATAGGGGTTAATAGTTATATACTAGTGGTGGGTTTGTGGCGGTTTAGGGGTTAATAGTTAGCGACTTGTGTGGGTATGTGGCAGCATAGAGGTTAATAGTTAGCGACTTGTGGTCGGTATGTGGTGGCATAGGGGTTAATAGTTAGCGACTTGCGGTGGGTATGTGGAGGTCTAGATATTAGTGTAGTTTTAGTTTGCAATCATGGGGTACTTTGGTTTAGGGGTATTAGGATTAGTGGTTAGGCAGATGGCAGTAATATTCAAGGGATCCTTTATTATACATTGCCAATATGGGCAGCAATACTGGGTACTGACTAAAGCCAGCATAGCCGACCAATGGCATGTATAATAACATCCTCTCGGCGATGCCGCTATGTCGGAAGCTTGGAATATTCCGACAAGCTTGCTCGACAAATATCTTGCCGCCTCGTAGCACTTTCGATCATTTGGGCCTAAGTGCAATTGCGATTATGGATTCTCACATGTGCTAACCCGACATCAAATATTAATATATCACATTCCAATGTTCTTGACATAGCAGAATATGCTTTATTTAATCATAAATACATATTTCTACATAAATCTAATGGTATTTTCTTAAAATATATATCTATTCATATAGGCCTAGATTTAGAGTTTGGCGGTAGCCGTGAAAACCAGCGTTAGAGGCTCCTAACGCTGGTTTTAGGCTACCGCCGGTATTTGGAGTCACTCAAAATAGGGTCTAACGCTCACTTTCCAGCCGCGACTTTTCCATACCGCAGATCCCCTTACGTAAATTGCGTATCCTATCTTTTCAATGGGATTTTTATAAATCCGGTATTTAGAGTCGTGTCTGAAGTGAGCGTTAGACATCTAACGACAAAACTCCAGCCGCAGGAAAAAAGTCAGTAGTTAAGAGCTTTCTGGGCTAACGCCGGTTTATAAAGCTCTTAACTACTGTACTCTAAAGTACACTAACACCCATAAACTACCTATGTACCCCTAAACCGAGGTCCCCCCACATCGCCGACACTCGAAAAAAATGTTTTAACCCCTAATCTGCCGACCGCCACCTACGTTATCCTTATGTACCCCTAATCTGCTGGCCCTAACACCGCCGACCCCTGTATTATATTTATTAACCCCTAATCTGCCCCCCTCAACATCGCCTCCACCTGCCTACACTTATTAACCCCTAATCTGCCGACCGCAAAGCGCCGCCACTTACGTTATCCTTATGTACCCCTAATCTGCTGCCCCTAACACCGCTGAACCCTATATTATATTTATTAACCCCTAATCTGCCCCCCACAACGTCGCCTCCACCTGCCTACACTTATTAACCCCTAATCTGCCGACCGGACCTGAGCGCTACTATAATAAAGTTATTAACCCCTAATCCGCCTCACTAACCCTATCATAAATAGTATTAACCCCTAATCTGCCCTCCCTAACATCGCCGACACCTAACTTCAATTATTAACCCCTAATCTGCCGACCGAATCTCGCCGCAATTTTAATAAATGTATTAACCCCTAAAGCTAAGTCTAACCCTAATACTAACACCCCCCTAAGTTAAATATAATTTAAATCTAACGAAATTAATTAACTCTTATTAAATAAATTATTCCTATTTAAAGCTAAATACTTACCTGTAAAATAAATCCTAATATAGCTACAATATAAATTATAATTATATTATAGCTATTTTAGGATTTATATTTATTTTACAGGTAACTTTGTATTTATTTTAACCAGGTACAATAGCTATTAAATAGTTAAGAACTATTTAATAGCTAAAATAGTTAAAATAATTACAAATTTACCTGTAAAAGAAATCCTAACCTAAGTTACAAATAAACCTAACACTAGACTATCAATAAATTAATTAAATAAACTACCTACAATTACCTACAATTAACCTAACACTACACTATCAATAAATTAATTAAATACAATTGCTACAAATAAATACAATTAAATAAACTAGCTAAAGTACAAAAAATAAAAAAAAAACTAAGTTACAAAAAATAAAAAAATATTTACAAACATCAGAAAAATATTACAACAATTTTAAACTAATTACACCTACTCTAAGCCCCCTAATAAAATAACAAAGCCCCCCAAAATAAAAAAATGCCCTACCCTATTCTAAATTACTAAAGTTCAAAGCTCTTTTACCTTACCAGCCCTGAACAGGGCCCTTTGCGGGGCATGCCCCAAGAAATACAGCTCTTTTGCCTGTAAAAAAAAACATACAATACCCAAGCCCCCCAACATTACAACCCACCACCCACATACCCCTAATCTAACCCAAACCCCCCTTAAATAAACCTAACACTAAGCCCCTGAAGATCATCCTACCTTGTCTTCACCATACCAGGTTCACCGATCGGTCCAGAAGAGCTCCTCCGATGTCCTGATCCAAGCCCAAGCGGGGGGCTGAAGAGGTCCATGATCCGGCTGAAGTCTTCATCCAAGCGGGCCAGAAGAGGTCTTCCATCCGATTGAAGTCTTCATCCAAGCGGCATCCATCCGGAGCGAAGCGGCAGCATCCTGAAGACCTCCACCGCGGAACATCCATACTGGCCGACGACTGAACGACGAATGACGGTTCCTTTAAATGACGTCATCCAAGATGGCGTCCCTCGAATTCCGATTGGCTGATAGGATTCTATCAGCCAATCGGAATTAAGGTAGGAATATTCTGATTGGCTGATGGAATCAGCCAATCAGAATCAAGTTCAATCCGATTGGCTGATCCGATCAGCCAATCAGATTGAGCTCGCATTCTATTGGCTGTTCCGATCAGCCAATAGAATGCAAGCTCAATCTGATTGGCTGATTGGATCAGCCAATCGGATTGAACTTGATTCTGATTGGCTGATTCCATCAGCCAATCAGAATATTCCTACCTTAATTCCGATTGGCTGATAGAATCCTATCAGCCAATCGGAATTCGAGAGACGCCATCTTGGATGACGTCATTTAAAGGAACCGTCATTCGTCGTTCAGTCGTCGGCCAGGATGGATGTTCCGCGGTGGAGGTCTTCAGGATGCTGCCGCTTCGCTCCGGATGGATGCCGCTTGGATGAAGACTTCAATCGGATGGAAGACCTCTTCTGGCCCGCTTGGATGAAGACTTCAGCCGGATCATGGACCTCTTCAGCCCCCCGCTTGGGCTTGGATCAGGACATCGGAGGAGCTCTTCTGGACCGATCGGTGAACCTGGTATGGTGAAGACAAGGTAGGATGATCTTCAGGGGCTTAGTGTTAGGTTTATTTAAGGGGGGTTTGGGTTAGATTAGGGGTATGTGGGTGGTGGGTTGTAATGTTGGGGGGCTTGGGTATTGTATGTTTTTTTTTTCACAGGCAAAAGAGCTGTATTTCTTGGGGCATGCCCCGCAAAGGGCCCTGTTCAGGGCTGGTAAGGTAAAAGAGCTTTGAACTTTAGTAATTTAGAATAGGGTAGGGCATTTTTTTATTTTGGGGGGCTTTGTTATTTTATTAGGGGGCTTAGAGTAGGTGTAATTAGTTTAAAATTGTTGTAATATTTTTCTGATGTTTGTAAATATTTTTTATTTTTTGTAACTTATTTTTTTTTATTTTTTTGTACTTTAGCTAGTTTATTTAATTGTATTTATTTGTAGCAATTGTATTTAATTAATTTATTGATAGTGTAGTGTTAGGTTAATTGTAGGTAATTGTAGGTAGTTTATTTAATTAATTTATTGATAGTCTAGTGTTAGGTTTATTTGTAACTTAGGTTACGATTTCTTTTACAGGTAAATTTGTAATTATTTTAACTATTTTAGCTATTAACCCCTTAATGACCACAGCACTTTTCCATTTTCTGTCCGTTTGGGACCAAGGCTATTTTTACATTTCTGCGGTGTTTGTGTTTAGCTGTAATTTTCCTCTTACTCATTTACTGTACCCACACATATTATATACCGTTTTTCTCGCCATTAAATGGACTTTCTAAAGATACCATTATTTTCATCATATCTTATAATTTACTATAAAAAAAATTATAAAATATGAGGAAAAAATTGAAAAAAACACACTTTTTCTAACTTTGACCCCCAAAATCTGTTACACATCTACAACCACCAAAAAACACCCGTGCTAAATAGTTTCTAAATTTTGTCCTGAGTTTAGAAATACCCAATGTTTACATGTTCTTTGCTTTTTTTGTAAGTTATAGGGCAATAAGTACAAGTAGCACTTTGCTATTTCCAAACCATTATTTTTCAAAATTAGCGCTAGTTACATTAGAACACTAATATCTTTCAGGAATCTCTGAATATCCATTGACATGTATACATTTTTTTTTAGTAGACATCCCAAAGTATTCATCTAGGCCCATTTTGGTATATTTCATGCCACCATTTCACTGCCAAATGCGATTAAATACAAAAAATTGTTCACTTTTTTACTAATTTTTTCACAAACTTTTGGTTTCTCACTGAAATTATTTACAAACAGCTTCTGCAATTATGGCACAAATGGTTGTAAATTCTTCTCTGGGATCCCCTTTGTTCAGAAATAGCAGACATATATGGCTTTGGTGTTGCTTTTTAGTAATTAGAAGGCTGCTAAATGCCACTGCGCACTACACGTGTATTATGGCCAGCAGTGAAGGGGTTAATTATGGAGCATGTAGGGAACTTTTAGGGATAATTTTAGCTTTAGTGTAGTGTAGTAGACAACCCCAAGTATTGATCTAGGCCAATTTTGGTATATTTCATGCCACCATTTCACCGCCAAATGCGATCAAATTAAAAAAAAAATTACATTTTTCACAATTTTAGGTTTCTCACTGAAATTATTTACAAACAGCTTGTGCAATTATGGCACAAATGGTTGTAAATGCTTCTCTGGGATCCCCTTTGTTCAGAAATAGCAGACATATATGGCTTTGGCGTTGCTTTTTGGTAATTAGAAGGCCGCTAAATGCCGCTGCGCATCACACGAGTATTATGGCTAGCAGTGAAGGGGTTAATTAGGTAGCTTGTAGGGAGTTTGCAGGGTTAATTTTAGCTTTAGTGTAGAGATCAGCCTCCCACCTGACACATCACACCCCCTGATCCCTCCCAAACAGCTCTCTTCCATCCCCAAACCCACAATTGTCCCCGCCATCTTAAGTACTGGCAGAAAGTCTGCCAGTACTAAAATAAAAGCTATCTTTTATTTATTTTTTATTTTTTTTGAGCATATTTACATATGCTGCTATGTAGGATCCCCCCTTAGCCCCCAACCTCCCTGATCCCCCCCCCCAAACAGCTCTCTAACCCCCCCCCCCCCCTGCCTTATTGAGCGCCATATTGGGTACTGGCAGCTGTCTGCCAGTACCCAGTTTCAAATTAAAAACGTTTTGGTTATTTTTATTAAAAAAAAAACTATTTTCTGTAGTGTAGCTGCCCCCCCACAACCCCCAACCCCCAACCCTCTCCCAGATTAATAATTTTATTTATTTGTCCCACTGAGTCTCTCCCACTGAGTCCTTTAACACTGAGTATTTGTTCCATAGTGTAGGGTTCCCACCCGCACACGCGCGCACCCACCCTCGTGCACGCGCGCGCGCGCTCCCGTGCGCATTCTGGCACGCACCCCACACGCGATCCTGCCCCCCTCCTCCATTGATCGCCGCCCACCCGCCTCCCTTGGTAAGCTCCCACCCACCAACGAATACTGCGATCAATGGCCGATGCAGAGAGGGCCACAGAGTGGCTCTCTCTGCATCGGACTGCTCAAAACTGTTATTGCAGGATGCCTCAATATCGAGGCATCACTGCAATAACATGAAAGCGGCTGGAAGCGATCAGGATCGCTTCCAGGGCTTTCAAAGACCAACGACGTACGGGGTACGTCCTTGGTCATTAACTGCATTTTTTTGCAGGACGTACCCCATACGTCGTTGGTCGTTAAGGGGTTAAATAGTTCTTAACTATTTAATAGCTATTGTACCTGGTTAAAATAAATACAAAGTTACCTGTAAAATAAATATAAATCCTAAAATAGCTATAATATAATTATAATTTATATTGTAGCTATATTAGGATTTATTTTACAGGTAAGTATTTAGCTTTAAATAGGAATAATTTATTTAATAAGAGTTAATTAATTTCGTTAGATTTAAATTATATTTAATTTAGGGGGGTGTTAGTATTAGGGTTAGACTTAGCTTTAGGGGTTAATACATTTATTAGAATAGCGGCGAGATTCGGTCGGCAGATTAGGGGTTAATAATTGAAGTTAGGTGTCGGCAATGTTAGGGAGGGCAGATTAGGGGTTAATACTATTTATGATAGGGTTAGTGAGGCGGATTAGGGGTTAATAACTTTATTATAGTAGCGCTCAGGTCCGGTCGGCAGATTAGGGGTTAATAAGTGTAGGCAGGTGGAGGCGACGTTGTGGGGGGCAGATTAGGAGTTAATAAATATAATATAGGGGTCGGCGATGTTAGGGCAGCAGATTAGGGGTACATAGGGATAATGTAAGTAGCGGCGGTTTACGGAGCGGCAGATTAGGGGTTAATAATAATATGCAGGGGTCAGCGATAGCGCGGGCGGCAGATTAGGGGTTAATAAGTGTAAGGTTAGGGGTGTTTAGACTCGGGGTACATGTTAGAGTGTTAAGTGCAGACGTAGGAAGGGTTACCGCATAGCAAACAATGGGGCTGCGTTAGGAGCTGAACGCGGCTTTTTTGCAGGTGTTTGGTTTTTTTTCAGCTCAAACAGCCCCATTGTTTCCTATGGGGGAATCGTGCACAAGCACGTTTTTGAGGCTGGCCGCGTCCGTAAGCAACTCTGGTATCGAGAGTTGAAGCTGCGTTAAAAATGCTCTACGCTCCTTTTTTGGAGCCTAACGCAGCCTTTATGTGGACTCTCGATACCAGAGTTATTTTTATGGTGCGGCCAGAAAAAAGCCGGCGTTAGTTTTTCGGGTCGTTACCGACAAAACTCCAAATCTAGGCCATATATTTTTAAAAATACTTAGAACATATTCTCCTATATGAAGGAGGTCTCTGTGACACTGCCCTCTCCTGGATTCACTCTTATCTCTCTAACAGATCCTTCTCAGTCTCTTTTGCTGGTGACTCCTCCTCTCTATTGCCCCTGTCTGTTGGAGTACCTCAAGGCTCTGTCCTGGGTCCTCTACTCTTCTCTATTTACACTTCTTCACTGGGTAAACTTGTCAACAGCTATGGCTTCAGCTATCACCTCTATGCTGATGATACCCAGATCTACCTTTCCATCCCTGCACTCTCTCCTTCTGTCAACTCTCACATCAGCGACTGCTTATCTGGCATTTCTTCCTGGATGGCCTCTCACCACCTAAAAATAAATATGTCCAAGACCAAACTACTTCTAATTCCCCCCTCTAGCTCCACTCCCGTCTCTAATTTCTCTATCACTGTTGGCGGCACCACTATCTCCCCATCACCCCAAGTCCGCTGCCTCGGAGTCACTCTTGACTCAAATCTGTCCTTCATTCCCCACATCCAACTGCTCTCTTCATCCTGCCGCAACCACCTACGCAATATCTCCAAAATTCGCCCGTTTCTGAGTGCTGAAACTACCAAACAGCTCATCCACTCCCTGGTAATTTCCCGACTTGACTACTGTAACAACTTACTAACTGGCCTCCCTCTCTCCCGCCTCTCTCCCCTCCAATCCGTCCTAAATGCATCCGCCAGACTAATCCACCTCTCTCGACGCTCTGTTTCTGCTGCGCCTCTCTGTGAGTCCCTTCACTGGCTCCCCATTCACAACAGAGTTAAATTCAAAATTCTCACCCTGACCTACAAAGCCCTCACCAATGCTGCCCCACCCTACCTGTCCTCACTCATCAACAAATATACTCCTGCCCGTCCCCTAAGATCCAACAACGACCTGCTTCTTGCGTCCTCTACCATCACCTCCTCTCATTCTAGACTACAGGACTTCTCTCGTGCGGCACCAACCCTCTGGAACGCACTTCCTCGAGATGTCAGACTTGCCCCTAACCTCTCCTCCTTTAAACGTTCCCTAAAGACCTTTCTGTTCAGGGAAGCTTATCACCCGACTTATTAACAAACTAACCAACTAACTAACAGTTGCCCTCTATCTCCTCACTAATATCATTCTCACCTCTGCAGTCCCCACCTCCTGTTTCCAATCCTCCTACCCATCTAGATTGTAAGTTCCCACGGGAACAGGGCCCTCAACTCCCCCTGTATTTGTCTGTAAAATTTTGTGTCTTATCGTATTGTTTCTCCACTGTACTGTTATCCTTGTACCCATGGGCAGCGCTGCGGAATCTGTTGGCGCTTTATAAATAAAGAATAATAATAATAATGTGAAATATTTACAGTAAATACATAGTTAAACACTTTATTAAGTATGAATATTGCATAAATATGTGTTTTTTATGTTTTCATCTACTTGAGTGCAAAGTGCTCCAATGCACTTATGTATATGTCTATATATGTATGTATACATATGTATTCATATGTTTATATGTGTATATAGGTCTGTATATACAAATATATACATATTAATACATCTGTACACACACACACACACACACACACATATATATATATATATATATATATATATATATATATATATATATATATATATATATACATATTTAGACATGTATGTTAAAGGGATATTATACACTAGATTTTTCTTTGCATAAATGTTTTGTAGCTGATCCATTTATATAGCCTATAAAGCTTTTTTTTTTTAAAGTATAGTTTTGCTTATTTTTAAATAACATTAAGCTGATTTTCAGAGTCCTAACCAAGCCCCAAATTTTTAGAAGAATACTGATGTATACCTACTCCAGCTTGCACCTGTTTATGTAAAGAGTCTTTCATATGCAGACAAAGGGGGAGGGGGAGGAGTGTCTGCTTTATTTGCTATAGAACCACTTTCACTGGATGTTCCAGCTAACCTTTTTAACAGTGCTAAACTGGGAGCTTCTAAGTAAGTTTCTAAACGGTTTATACTGTATTTTTAGGGTATCTGTGCATATTATTTGTTATAGTAGTGTCTTTTACATGCAGTTTTAAATGAAAATTAGTGTATATTGTCCCTTTAAAACCATTTGTAGACCCTTTTTCTAACACCTGAGACCTCATATCCTCAAACTCTTTCATGCAATTTAAAAAAAATTTGAGTGTACTTGTACTTTGAGTGTACTTGTACTTTTAAATGTATTTTTGTTGTGTTTTGTGACACTTTTTACTCAAGAGTAACAGTTAACCAGAGCTCTAAGGTCACGCTATCTCGAGGCGCTTTAAATTCAATTGCACTCAAGAGAGCGCATATACTTTCAACCTATAATACCCATTGCGCAACAGCCTCGATAAACCCGGTATACCTTGCACTCAACTGTTAGCATGCCACATGTAATCTGGCCCTCTATGTTCAGAATAGGGAATACTTGCAAGGACAACGTAGAGCCTGACCTAAATAATCCTAAAACTAAAATGAACATTGTCACCCACGACTCATAATTAAACAGTACATTATTTTGTTGTTCACTGGCTATATTTATTATAATGCAAATGTTATGAAGAATAAAGAGAGAAAAGAGGAAGGATATCAGACTGTCACAGAGCAGTTGTTTGTAAAACATGATCACAGGTGATATTTTCGTTGGGTGAACATCAAGAAGATTTGGTATCTATTATATGTGGCAAACTTACATAAAGAGATAGAGTCCATTGATTTTGTGTATGTGTGTAACATAACATAGTAACATAGTAGATGAGGTTGAAAAAAGACCGAAGTTCATTGAGTTCAACCTATACAAATCTAAAATACTTACAAAAAACTCCAGTTAAACTTAAATAATCCCACTAAAAGGTGACCCATTTAATACTAGCAATCATATCTATGAATTTTATTTATAGACAGAAATGTATCCAAACAATTTTTAAATGTATCTAGGGTATTGGCATTCACCACCTCCTTTGGTAATGAGTTCCACAATTTTATTGCTCTTACAGTTAAAAAACGTTTCCGTTGCAGGAGATTAAATCTCCTTTCCTCCAACCTTAAATTGTGACCTCTTGTCACAAACAATTTTCTTGAAATAAACAGAGCTTCTGCTATCTCTGTATATGGGCCTTGAATATATTTATATAAAGTAATCATGTCACCTCAGTTTGGCTAGCCTCTCCTCATAGCTTAAATTCTCCAATCCTCTTATTAGCTTTGTGGCCATTCTCTGAACTTTTTCTAGTTCTGCAATATCTTTTTTTTTGTGATTGGTCCCCAGAACTGCACTCCATACTCAAGGTGTGGTCTTACCAGGGTTTTATATAGTGACAGAATTATGCTTTCCTCCCTTGAATCAATGCTTCTTTTAATACATGCTAGTATCTTATTAGCCTTTGAAGCTGCTGCCCTACATTGTGCACCCATCTTTAGCTTGTTATCTTTTACTACCCCCAAATCCCTTTCCTCCTGTGTTTGGCTAAGTCTTGTCCCATTTAAATAATATGCTGCCTGCTTATTTTTACTTCCAAAATGTAGAACCTTGCATTTTCCCGTATTAAATCTCATTTTCAATTTATCTGCCCATACTTCAAATTTTTGCAGGTCCTTTTGTAACGTGTGTGTGAGCGTGTTGTAAAATAAAGTGAATAAACCTAAATAGGCAACACTCACAGGTCAAATATGTTATGCACATGTCAATCTTTCTGTCCTAAAATGATTTAACACAGTGTATAACCTCAGATAGCAAGTACTGTGTCATATCTGGTTGTATAGCTCAGCTTTATAAATAACCATTAAACACACTTTTAAACGTACTTGTATCCAATTTTTTATTTTATATATAGATATTACACATGTTGGAGCCTTCTAGCACACAAGTCTGTGTCTCTCCTTAGACCCAACCCAATGATATGACACAACAGACCAAAGGCATGAACATTGGAACCCTTGACTACATACACATGTACAGTACTGAAATAACCATAGAGATTAAGGGCCCATTTCTCTAAAATTTGCTGGTATGGAGAAATATCACACTGACCCTTGCATGGGCAGCCCTCAAAGTGGAGCTAGACTGAAAAATGATGGCAAGTTATGAGTTGCCACCCACAGAAAGTAATAGAGCTTTCAAGAATCTTGCATTCAATCCTGACACTGATACAAAAAAAAAATTCAAGCAAATGTACAATAAGTGCATCTGGCAAGATAAAATAGTGAGAACTACAGGTGTAAAATGCTTAGAGAGTACTATGAAACCTGTGAGAGAACTTCAGATACATTGAAGAAACGCCCCTATTAGGACCGGTCACCAAGGCTGTCTCATCTAACAATAGAAAAATAAAGTACACCTTGAATTTTGTACTTTCTGGTATACATTTTGCACTTTGAGATTTGGGGACAGTGTGCTTTAAAAATGGATTCCCTTTAATGTGTTTCCAATGACTTGTTATACCAGCTGCAGAGTACAACTTGAATGGGAAATTGTTCCTTCATATTTGTTTTTGAATATGAGCTAGCTGGTTATGTTCTTTGAAACCACAACCCATAATCATATGTCAAGGTTACAGGGAGATCAATTCTCCTTATATATCACTCTTTATACATGCACATACCAAGCCTTAAAGGGACACTGAACCCAATTTTTTTCTTTTGTGATTCAGATAGCGCATGACATTTTAAGAGACGCTCTAGTTTATTCCTATTATCAAATTTTCTTCATTCTCTTGGTATCTTTATTTGAAATGCAAGAATGTAAGTTTAGATGCCGGTCCATTTTTGGTGAACAACCTGGGTTGTTCTTGCTTATTGGTGCATAAATTCATCCACCAATAAAAAAGTGCTGTCCAGACTACTGAACCAAATAAAAAGCTTAGATGCCTTCTTTTTCAAATAAAGATAGCAAGAGAATGAAGAAAAATTGATAATAGGAGTAAATTAGAAAGTTGCTTAAAATTGCATGCTCTATCTGAATCACAAAATAAACAATTTGGGTTCAGTGTCCCTTTAAGTTATCTCTGTTTGTATACTTAGGGGCCGAATTATCAAGCTACAAATGGACCTTGATGCCCCTTTTTCTGTGCGAAACAGCAGTTATGAAGCAGTGGTCTAAAGACCGCTGCTCCATAACTTGTCTGCCTGCTCTATACACCCCCCTGCTGGCCGCAAATCTGCAGGGGGCGGCATTGCATAAGCAGTTCACTAGAACTGCGTGTGCAATGATAAATGCCGACAGCTTATGCGGCGGAGTTATGCTTAGTGTTTATTATTACAAAAACTAAACAGGCTGTTTATATGCCTTTAAATTAGATATGTGCATTTGGTTCGGCTGAATCTTTTGGAACGAATATTCTGGGAAATTAGTTTCTCCGAATATTTATCTGCTGTACTATTCAGTATTTGTTTAGATTTAAACAAATTCTGACAATTCATTGAACATTTACATTAATTTTCCTTAAACAATTAAATATGTTCCTTTGTTACTGGTGAAAAAGTTCACCAATAATTTTATATTTACCTTTAGAGAGAGTCACGCTTTCCCAGACACTACATCTTAGAGCCCTGGGCCATGCTCCTAAGAGGCTTAGGGGGGTAGTTATCAAGCCGTCAACCTCAAATATGCTGGAATTCCACAGCGTATTTGTGGCGAGGCTGATTCGCCTTAGTTATCAATGGCTAGAGACCGGCAAAAGTAGAATTTAGTGACGTAAGCTTTGATCTGCCGGACTCAGTCCAACACAGATCGATTCTTACGTCACTCCAGATGTTCCGCACACAAGTGCGGCACAATCTGACTACTTTTGCTAGTTATCAAAAAACTAGCAGGTACGCTCGGCACTTTTCCGGCCCAGCGTACCTGGTTTTCAAACCGCCGCCCTGGAGGTGGCGGAACCCATAGGAATCAATGGGAGTCTGACCATAGCAAAAGTACAAGTTCACTGCTGCCAGACATCCCATTGATTTCTATGGGAGATGTTTACACCTAACACCCTAACATGTACCCCGAGTCTAAACACCCCTAAGCTGTCCCCCCCTACACCGCCGCAACTAAATAAAGTTATTATCCCCTAAACCGCCGCTCCCAGAGCCCACCGCAAGCTATAATAAACTGATTAACCCCTAAACCGCCGCTCCCGGAGCCCACCGCAAGCTACTCTATACATATTAACCCCTAAACCGCCGCTCCCTGACCCCGCCGCAACTATAATAAATGTATTAACCCCTAAACCGCCGCTCCCGGACACCGCCGCAACCTACATTATACCTAGTAACCCCTATCCTGCCCCCCTTATACCGCCGCCCTCTATAATAAAGTTATTAACCCCTATCCTGCTGATCCCGGACCGCGCCACAACTAAATAAATAGTTTAACCCCTGAACCGCCGCTCCCGGACCCCGCCGCAACCTATATTAAACTTATTAACCCCTAATCTGCCCCCCCTACACCTATAATACATTTATTAACCCCTATCCTGCCCCCCCTACACCGCCGCCACTGTAATAAATTTATTAACCCCTAAACCTAAGTCTAACCCTAACCCTAACACCCCCCTAACTTAAATATTAATTAAATAAATCTAAATAATATTTCTATTATTAACTAAATTAATCCTATTTAAAACTAAATACTTACCTTTAAAATAAACCCTAATATGGCTACAATATAAATAATAATTATATTGTAGCTATTTTAGGGTTTATTTTTATTTTACAGGCAAAATTCAATTTATTTTAACTAGGTACAATAGCTATTAAATAGTTATTAACTATTTAATAGCCACCTAGCTAAAATAAACTGAAATTTACCTGTAAAATAAATCCTAACCTAAATTACAATTACACCTAACACTACACTATACTTTAATAAATTATTTCTATTTAAAACTAAATACTTACCTGTAAAATAAACCCTAAGATAGCTACAATGTAATTAATAATTACATTGTAGCTATTTTAGGATTTATATTTATTTTACAGGTAACTTTGTATTTATTTTAGCTAGTTAGAATAGTTATTAAATAGTTATTAACTATTTAATAACTACCTAGCTAAAAGAAATACAAAATTACCTGTAAAATAAATTCTAACCTAAGTTACAATTAAACCTAACACTACACTATCATTACATTAATAAAATAAATTTACTACAAATAACTACAATTAAATACAATTACATAAACTAACTAAAGTACAAAAAATAAAAAAAGCTAAGTTACAAAAAATAAAAAAAATAAGTTACAAACATTTAAAAAAATATTACAACAATTTTAGGCTAATTACACCTAATCTAAGCCCCCTAATAAAATAACAAAGCCCCCCAAAATAAAAAAATTCCCTACCCTATTCTACATTAAAAAAGTTAAAAGCTCTTTTACCTTACCAGCCCTTAAAAGGGCCTTTTGTGGGGCATGCCCCAAAGAAAACTCTCTTTTGCCTGTAAAAGAAAAATACAACCCCCCCCAACATTAAAACCCACCACCCACATACCCCTAATCTAACCCAAACCCCCCTTAAATAAACCTAACACTACCCCCCTGAAGATCATCCTACCTTGAGTCGTCTTCACTCAACCGAGCCACCGATGGAACCGAAGAGGAGATCCGGAGCGGCAGAAGTGATCCTCCAAGGGGCGCTGAAGAAGTCTTCCATCCGATGAAGTGATCCTCCAGGCGGCACTGAAGAAGTCTTCCATCCGGGCGATGTCATCTTCCAAGCGGCGCTGAAGAAGTCTTCCATCCGGAAGATGTCATCTTCCAAGCGGGGTCTTCAATCTTCTTTCTTCAGGATCCATCTTCATCCCGCCGACGCGGAACATCCTGCTTTCCCGACGGACTACCAACGAATGAAGGCTCCTTTAAGGGACGTCATCCAAGATGGCGTCCCTTCAATTCCGATTGGCTGATAGGATTCTATCAGCCAATCGGAATTAAGGTAGGAAAAATCTGATTGGCTGATTGAATCAGCCAATCAGATTGAAGTTCAATCCGATTGGCTGATCCAATCAGCCAATCAGATTGAGCTCGCATTCTATTGGCTGTTCCGATCAGCCAATAGAATGCAAGCTCAATCTGATTGGCTGATTCAATCAGCCAATCAGATTTTTCTTACCTTAATTCCGATTGGCTGATAGAATCCTATCAGCCAATCGGAATTGAAGGGATGCCATCTTGGATGACGTCCCTTAAAGGAGCCTTCATTCGTCGGTAGTCCGTCGGGAAAGAAGGATGTTCCGTGTCGGCGGGATGAAGTTGGATCCTGAAGAAAGAAGATTGAAGACCCCGCTTGGAAGATGACATCGCCCGGATAGAAGACTTCTTCAGCGCCCCTTGGAGGATCACTTCTGCCGCTCCGGATCTCCTCTTCGGTTCCATCGGTGGCTCAGCTGAGTGAAGACGACTCAAGGTAGGATGATCTTCAGGGGGTAGTGTTAGGTTTTTTTAAGGGGGGTTTGGGTTAGATTAGGGGTATGTGGGTGGTGGGTTTTAATGTTGGGGGGGTTGTATTTTTCTTTTACAGGCAAAATAGCAGTTTTCTTTGGGGCATGCCCCACAAAAGGCCCTTTTAAGGGCTGGTAAGGTAAAAGAGCTTTGAACTTTTTTAATGTAGAATAGGGTAGGGAATTTTTTTATTTTGGGGGCTTTGTTATATTATTAGGGGGCTTAGATTAGGTGTAATTAGCTTAAAATTGTTGTAATATTTTTTTAAATGTTTGTAACTTATTTTTTTTATTTTTTGTAACTTAGCTTTTTTTTATTTTTTGTACTTTAGTTAGTTTATGTAATTGTATTTAATTGTAGTTATTTGTAGTAAATTTATTTTATTAATATAATGATAGTGTAGTGTTAGGTTTAATTGTAACTTAGGTTAGGATTTATTTTACAGGTAATTTTGTATTTCTTTTAGCTAGGTAGTTATTAAATAGTTAATAACTATTTAATAACTATTCTAACTAGATAAAATAAATACAAAGTTACCTGTAAAATAAATATAAATCCTAAAATAGCTACAATGTAATTATTAATTATATTGTAGTTATCTTAGGGTTTATTTTACAGGTAAGTATTTAGTTTTAAATAGGAATAATTTATTAAAGTATAGTGTAGTGTTAGGTGTAATTGTAACTTAGGTTAGTTTTTATTTTACAGGTAAATTTCTCTTTATTTTAGCTAGGTAGCTATTAAATAGTTAATAACTATTTAATAGCTATTGTACCTAGTTAAAATAAATTGAAAGTTACCTGTAAAATAAAAATAAATCCTAAGATAGCTACAATATAATTATTACTTATATTGTAGCTATATTAGGGTTTATTTTAAAGGTAAGTATTTAGTTTTAAATAGGATTAATTTAGTTAATAATAGAAATATTATTTAGATTTATTTAATTAATATTTAAGTTAGGGGGGTGTTAAGGTTAGTGTTAGACTTAGGTTTAGGGGTTAATAAATTTATTACAGTGGCGGCGGTGTAGGGGGGGCAGGATAGGGGTTAATAAATGTATTATAGGTATCGACGGTGTAGGGGGGGCAGATTAGGGGTTAATAAGTTTAATATAGGTTGTGGCGGGGTCCGGGAGCGGCGGTTTAGGGGTTAAACTATTTATTTAGTTGCGGCGTGGTCCGGGATCAGCAGGATAGGGGTTAATAACTTTATTATAGAGGGCGGCAGTATCAGGGGGGCAGGATAGGGGTTACTAGGTATAATGTAGGTTGCGGCGGTGTCCGGGAGCGGCGGTTTAGGGGTTAATACATTTATAAGAGTTGCAGCGGGGTCTTTGAGCGGCGGTTTAGGGGTTACTAACTTTATTGAGTTGCGGGGGGCTCCGGGGGCGCCGGTATAGGGGGTAGAACAGTGTAGTTAGTGTGGGTGCTTAGTGACAGGCTAGCAATAAAGCTGTAAAAAAGCCGAAGAGCAGCGAGATCGGATGAGTGATAACTATCACAGTCTGCTGCTCATCGCCCCGTACTTGGTGCGTGGCTTTTTAACAGATTTATTGATAACTTAGGCAATTTTTTTCAGGTCCGCGGCAGCGAAGGTAGGCGAGCTTAGGCGGGCGTATTGGGCCGGCGAAGGCAGGAAAGTTGACACGTTGATAACTAGGCCTCTTAGCATACTGGATCCCAGGGTCTGCGCTGAAGGACCTTCCCCTTTAAGGCAGTCCCGGGGATCCGCCATGCTAAGCCTCCTTTTAGCGGGTCCAGGGCTCTAAGAAGTAGGGTCGGGATTGGCGCAGCTCTCCAGCACACTAGAGGTAAGTATTTTTAACCCCTACATGTATGATGTATTTATTTGTATTCTTTGAATTTAGTTGGTGTATTCGTTTGGATATTTGTTTCTTGAAAACTCCAAAATGAATGCACATGCCTACTTTATATAGGCTCTAACAATTTACAATAATTTATTTATATAAACATTGCCAGATATCTGACGTGAAAAATTATGGAAGCGCACTCTTGCGAGCACAATGCTTCCATGCAATACGAACCCGAGGTTGCGTTCGCATTGCACCTAACTTGTAATACCAGAGCACATTTGCATGCGCTGGTATTACAAACTGGAGCGCAAATATCGCCCTTGCGACAGCAATATTTTGAGCTCCACTTGTAATCTGGCCCTAAATATGTAAATAAAAGCAATGATTATTTTTATATAAATCAGAAGAAACACCCAAATCAATCTCTTCATCGTGCCAACATATTACCAACATGAATCTTGAGCTACATTCTTTTCAACCTAAAATTCATGTTTGAGAGGAAGACACATTTTAAAAAATGAAAGAATGACAACTGATGCAGTCAGTGTAACAACTGAGAAGAATGCTGAGCAACTGGTTCTTATAACAACAGTCTTTAAATTAGGCCTCAAGTGCAGTAGCTGCTCCTTATATGAGATAAGTGTTAACTGTACATTTTTGTAGCACACCCAAACCCAAAGGGTACTTCCTTTTAACCTGTCCAGAGAGAAAGGGGGATTTAAAAGGAAATTAAACACCTCTTGCATTTGTTTTTCCCATGTTCCCTAGAGAGGCCAAATAGCAAATTCTGTAACCAGCAAATGCTGCAAATCTAATATAAGGAGACCAGATTTTTAAAATGAAATCCGGGTACATTTTTTTTAACCCCTTACAGTAAATTATATTTTGCCCCTACAATCGTAACTTGCAAAACTAAGCGGCCATGTCAAATCCCGCTTATGTGTTTAATCCCTGCTTTGTTCCCCTCATCAAAAAAAAAAGGCCTAATAAATTTTAGAAAGCCAGGGGGTTTCCCACATTTCTTCCCTATCTTCTACCACCAGTCCAAGCAGTGTGATCCATTAATCAAGGCCGAGGATTCCAGGCCTGTATAGGACCAGCTCAACCACCTACATAAACAAAAAGTTATTTCTTCACAGAGAAGTAGAATTCCTTTTTTCCAAAAAAACACAAGTAAAGGTGTCAAACGTATACTATAACATACCCCTACAAGCAACGCAGTACCCTTTCGGTTTTTAACACACAAACATAACTCAAAGCCAAATATACACATCTCTTATATGCGCTTTAGTATTAATGCCTCACAATAGGCCACTAGTAAAATCAATCACCAGAAGATACCCCCTACTTAGTAGTTTTTAGCCAATCAAAATTTTAGAAAGATTACGTACTTCTAAACATTCCAATTTAACATACTAGACCTACTCAACAAGGGCTCAGCCTCTCGATTCCATTGTGCCTGCACATATATATCATGCTTCACTACTAACTAAACACTAACAACCAATAAGAACTTACCTTGCACCTTTGAGCCCTTGCAAAGGGGGGCTGGCAACCCAGTGCCGCATCTCACAAAATGTATATGTAATGTCCTTACATAGTAAACATTAACTCTTTATATGAATGATGCACTGGCAATTTCTAAATGTAGACTGGCACTTTATTTACTGGATTACACAACAAGCTAGCTCCTGTAGATTTGCACACAGTAATATGGATAGATACACATATATAGTCCTTTATAATGATTGGCTACTGCACTCTTTATATTAGCAGTCCTGTAAACTGTGTATGTAGCATTATAGTAATCTCAGTATCAGGTAGTATTCAAGATGACAAGGGAACTCTGGAAAAGAAAAACAACAAGCGCAACCACGAATCACTGTATCGGCTTTATTTTAGTCAGAGCCCATATAATCATCAACGGTATACGGTATATGGTCAATCATCAAAGGAGTGCTAGTTGCAATAACTCTTCAACATCGGACAGGACTACCGGACAAAAGAATGGGCTTCCAGCCCCGACAATAGTACACAGTCCCTCAGGAAATCACCAAACACTCCTTTGATGAATAACCGTATACTGTAAGCAGGACCAGACCGGAACACCAGTGAGATACAATTGATAATATGGGCACATTTTTGTATAGTCAGGGCTCTGACTGAAATAAAGCCGATACAGTGAATCGTGGTTGCGCTTGTTGTTTTTCTTTTCCAGTGTTCGTTTGAGAGGATCTGACTGCAATCAAGATCTTATAGCCAGCAGCACCAGAACGATTTGAAGAAACACCCGCAAAATGCTCATTATATGAACAGCCGGAGAATTGAGCTCAGTTTATCATTATAACATTTCACTAGTATAACGATTGACTGAAATATTCAATATCAACAAATAACAATAAGGTGATATATTCCATTTTTTATATTGTGGAAATTCGAAATCAGGCACAGGACATTTTATGTTCTACAGGTCACAAGTTATTTTGAATTTTCTAGTATATATCGAATTGTAATATAATTATAATTAATTGTATTTTTGTCTAGTATAATAGCATTGCATTTTGTTTTATATTAGACTAACATTTCCTTATATCTCTAATTTTTATTGGTTACATTAAGCTATTTTTTCTTCTGATCTTCCATGTAGTTGCGCTGCTTGTTGTAAATATAGACTTTTGACAAGGGAACTACCTGACCAGCTGTATAATGTCTGTTCTGTAGACAGTAATACAGAGTAATTTATAACTGTATAACTGCAATATAACTTATAATGTGTAACTGACAGTCTTATTCTTCCTGACTAGCTGGTGCTGTATCCTGCTGCAGTTGTCTGTAGCTGACATTACACTTATTATTAGCAGCACTTGTCAGATCCTGAGGTTCAGTCCTTGTTACTTGTACTTTATAACTGCATTACAAAACTGTCACAAGATGGCTTCTCTGAACTGTTCTGATTCTAAGCACAGCCCACTTGATGACATCATCTTTGTATGGAAGCCTCAATGTGCCATCTAGCAAAACCAGGAAGTAAGCACAACACTACATCTCCTTTCCTACTTATTTTTTTTTTTAACTGCACAACAACAACCGTAAGATAAATCAGTCTTCTCCAGCATCCTCTTGTATTGTGGATGTTAAAGCTCCTTCTTATTTCTTAGGTTGACAAAAGTTTCTCTGATATGTTGCATGTTGTCTCCGGCGAGTGTCTCTGAGATTCACTTCAGGAGACCAACGAACAACAGGTGTTCGTTGCCTGGGAATACGAGCATGACTATTGTGGTCCTGGATAGAATTTCCTGACTCATCATTACAAAGATCTTCTATTGAGGCTGGTATTTCTGATTCATCGTCTGTAGTTGAGTCAGAGCCTGTGTTTGGATCATGCCAAACACCACCCCAGATATCAAAGTCATTGTCTGATTGCTTTCGTAGGTGATGGTCCTCACCAGCCTGTTCTCTTCTCTCTAGCCGTGGTCGTAGTTGGTTCACATGGCGGCAACACACACCTGATTAAGTGGTTATCACATACATCTTTGGGCCCTCAACCTGGGCAACAACACCTTGTGCCCATTTTTTCTCTGTATGGTACACCCTATACCAAACAAAGTCTCCTTCTGTGTAGGTTTGTGAAGGTTTTCCCACTCTCATTTTATCTTGCATGATGCGGACTGTTTCTGCGACATCTGGTGTGATTAAATCCAGCTTTGTACGGATCTTCCTGCCAAACAATAGTTGAGCTAGGGCAACTCCCGTGGTGGGGTGTTGGGTAACCCTATATTGTTGCAAAAATTGTAAAATGTTTTTAGTATTTACCTGCTTCTCTGCTTTTGAGCTTTCAGTGCAATTTTAAAGGTTTGGACAAATCTCTCTGCTTGCCCGTTGGTGGCTGGGTGACATGGTGCTGTCTGATGATGCTGAATTCCATTCGTATGTAAAAAATTCTGGAAGTCTTGTGACACAAACTGGGGGCCATTGTCTGGGACCAGTTTTCTTGGCAACAGAAATACTGAAAACAGTCTTTCTAATGCTGATATGACTTCAATAGTTTTAGTTCTTGTCATTGGAATTACTTCTGGCCACTTAGAGTGTGCATCAATTATGATTAAGTATGAGATTCCATCAATAGGACTGGCAAAGTTCAAATGTAGTCTCTCCCAAGGAGTAGTAGGCCAGTCCCATGGTTGTACAGCTCCTCGTGGAAGCTGTCCTTGAGCTTGAACACACCCTTTGCATGTCATAACATAGTTCTCAATGTCCTTATCAATGGCCGGCCACCAAGCATGACCCCTAGCCTTCTGTTTCATTCTGACAATGCCTGGGTGTCCTTCATAAAGGAGTTTAAACATAGCTTGCCATAGCCCATTAGGAAACAGAACTCTCTCACCCCATAAAATACATACATTTCTGTATGTGAGTTATTTTGCTCGTAGTATGTATGCTCGCTGCACATCACAGCCAGTTCTTGGCTAGTTGCCCCATACGCTTTGAAGGCCCTTGTTCATTGCAGGGAAAATTTGCCAGAAAAAATCAAATGCTTATAAACGATAAATAATGTGATTTATGTATGGCATAAGTTATTTAAAATATTAAAAATCAGCCCTAGATATTCAAAATATTTGACAATAAGGGGGAATCCAGAGTTCATACCTGCAATAGATTCTAAAGCATTTGAGAATTGGGAAACCAAGGGCTTAAGGTTTGTACACCAACTAAGAGACAATGAAACCGAAGGTTGTAGAACTTTCCAGGACTAAAAAAATGAATTTGGAATTTCCAATAAAGATTTTTTTTGCATATTTACAAATAAGACATTTATTTGATGGAATAAATAAAGATGGTGTAGAGGACAAATGGGAAAATTTAAAGACAGTAATAAATCTTTATAAACAAGGCAACTACTCCATCTCTTTTTTTTTATAAAACAATTAAAAAGTTCCAAGAGGTGACAAGAATAGGAGCACTAGCGTTAAGTTGGAATCAGTCAGTAGAGAGACTTGTGGATAGAGCGACGCTATCAGTTGCTTGTAGAGAATCACATATTAAATTAGTGAATAAAGCTTATATTGCACCAACAATGAAAGCAAAGTGGGATAAAACATCAATGAATAAATGTGATAAATGTGGTATGCCATTGACACATTTAGATCATTGCATTTGGAGCTGTCCAAAAATTCAAAAATTCTGGTGAAAACTTAATTATTGGTTAAATAAAATAAATAAAGAAGAGATCAAGTTAGATAGAAAGGATATTGGGGCCAATTTATCAAGCTCCGAACGGAGCTTGTGGGCCCGTGTTTCCGGCGAGTCTTCAGACTCGCCAGAAACACCAGTTATGAAGCAGCGGTCTAAAGACCGATGCTCCATAACCCTGTCTGCCTGCTTTGATGAGGTGGACAGGAATTGCCGGAAATCAACCCAATCGAGTATGATTGGGTTGATTGACACCTCCCTGCTGGCGGCCGATTGGCCACGAGTCAGCAGGGGGCGGCTGCTGGTGCATTGTTAAATGCGGAGAGCTTATTGCTCTCCGCATTCAGTGAGGTCTTGCGGACCTGATCCACACTGTCGGATCAGGTCCGCAAGACCTTTAATAAATAGGTCCCATGTTCTTTATGTATCAAACACCCAGGCGCCAGGTCAATTTTAAATTTGTAAATACAGTTATATTGATAGGGAGATCATTAATTCTGATGCAATGGAAAACAAAAAAAGGCCCTAATCTAACGGAATGTATCAATAAAAATAAAAGAACAACTAATAGTGGAACAATATAATACGGCGGTTAAATCAGAAGCACAGGTTAAGCATTTCATTAGCAAATGGAAAAAGTTTATTCAGGCACTATCTGATGGGGAACAAATTTGGGTTATATATCCCTTTAGAGAATCAGAGGTAATAATTAATGCATTAGCAAGAAATGAATTCCCAAATTCGACATGTTATTAGGCTAGTGGAAACTCAAACACAAGAATAGGGGGAGGGGAGCGAGAGAGAGGGGGGGTTGTTGGTTTTTCTTTTTTTTGTTGTTGTTTTCTGTGTTTTGTTTTTTTTTGGGGTTTTTTTCTTCTTTTTTAAGGTATGGGCACAAACTGGGGAATCTTATACAACTCGGAATATAAGTTAGCTAAACAAAGGAAAGTAATCTAGGAATATATGCAATTGTTTTACATGAATTTAACTTAGTTGAAATAATGAATCTAAGTTGAAATTTTGTGTGATGTAATAATGTTTTTTGTAGGCAGCCCTGCTAGGTACTTTTTGTTGGTATGGTAATCTGTATATTGTTTTACTGCAAAGCAGCCTGCCTACAGTGGATTTTTTTTGCTGTTTTTCTTTTAGTTGTACTGGAATCAATAAAAAAAGATATATATAAAAAAAGAATAACTTTAAAAAGCTGACTAGAAATGATCACATGAACATCTCTATGTAAAAAAGGAAGATATTTTGCCTCAAAATTTTCTCAGTAGCCACATCCCATTGTAAAGGGAATTTAAACAGCCAGGATGCTAGTCCCTACTCAGTGTAAGGAAGTTTTCTATGAAACCCTGTGAGATTTCAGTGCAATCTCATGGGATCACAGTAATGCAAAGCATGACCTCAGCACTACTGATACTTATTCGCTATTGTTTATTTTTCAACATGTAGCTAACTGACAGTAGCTTAAGGATACCTGTTCACAGGGCTCTTACTATTGTGAGCTGAAGAAAATATGAGGTAAAATATCTTCCTTTTTTACATAGAGATGTTCAGGCAATATTTTCTTCTCAGCTTTTTACAATAATGCTGCAATACTTTCAAGAGATTTAGCATATGAGTATTATTTGCCTTTAAGATTTTTATATAATATGTTTAGTTATGCATAATGAAACAACTTTACATTATATTTTCAATATTTATTTTGACATCTTCATGTAATTTAGCTCTGAAAATTAACCAATTTCTAATTCTCAGAACTTGAAATGCACCCTGCTGACTCCTCAAGGCTAATTCTGCTGCATATTTGTCCCTAATTGGGTTTATCAGATTACAACTGCAAAACAAACCATACTAACATTATGAACATGGATAGCCTTTCTGTCTGTGGACTAAAGCCCAGGTTTGGCTCCACCAAATAAGGCAGTTAGTGAATGGAGTTTGACTATTAAAAAATAATTGCAGTAAAAAAGATGTTAATTTGTTTTACAAATGTTAAGACATGGCTGATATGTTATTCTAAAGCAGCACAACAGAAATGCCTTCTGATTACAAGGTGTTTAAAGTTATGGTAAATCCTAGCATTTCTGAAATTTACCCTTGGAACAAATAAAGGGGACTTTCAGTCATGAAGTATAAAATACTTCATGCTGAAAGCTCCTTTATTTGTTTGGAGTGTTTGCCGCACTGAGCTGCTAAGAAAGCCCACGGCAGAACGCTATTTGGATGAGAGGTGATGTATCCACCTGTAAGCAAATAGCCATGCGGGAAATCCGGCTTGGCGCTGACACTTGTAAAATCTAGCCCATAGACTTCAATGGGGTGCACTACAAAGAAAACTATAAGTTATTGCTTGTGTGCTAACCCGACACTGTGCTAGATTAACCGCATTGAAGAAGCTAATGATCAGCGCTAAAATGGATCCTCACAAGCAATCAGGATATAAAGATCTCCTTGACCTTATAAAAAAACTGCTATGAATAATATGAAGAAAGTACCTGATTGTGCAAAAAAAAATGCTTAAGGGAGGATGTAAAGGAAATTACAGGATTTGTAAGCTTGAAAAAGTAATTTGAAATGCGTTGCTCAGTTAGAAGGTGGCTTCTGTAGCGAGTTTAGTTTGTTAACGGACAGTCTTGGGCCAGATTTGAATTAGAAATAGCAGACTGCCTTGGGAGTATCCTGTAATTCAGACGCTGAGGGACCTTTGGCCCTGCGTACGGGATAAACTCATTTTTGACCCCACTCGGTGAGCAGATCGCAGAGGCTCTAGAAGATGTTAATAGAATCCTGCACCAGAATTCGCTAATCTAAGTGTGAGTACGGATTGTACTTGTACAGGGGCGGACTGAGACCAACTAGGGCCCCCGGGCAAAAGTATGGCAGGGCCCCCCACCCCCTTTTTGTTCCACCTACCTACCTCCTATAGGAATAGGTATTCTCTTTCTTCCCAGCTTATATACATGTACACGGATGTCAGGTGTTTAGTATTCAACAGTACAGTTCAGTATATTCTGTGTGTTGGATAAATATAATCCGTCTCCCATGTCTATATGCACTATATTATGCCTATATGCCCTACATTATGCCTATATGCCCTACATTATGCCTATATGCACTACAATATTTACTTTAAATAAGAGATACATGATCCTTCCTATAAGTATACATCTAGCAGACAAAACTGGAAGCATTTTAACTTAAAGTCAAAATGAAACTTTAATTTTCAGATAGAACATACAATTTTAAACACCATTACAATTTACTTCAATTATCTAATTTGCTTAAAGGGATACTAAACCCAAAATGTATTTATGATCCTTTATTCATTCAGATATAGCATGTTATTTTAAACAGCTTTCTAATGTAATCAATTTTTCTTTGTTCTCTTGCAATCTTTATTTAAAAAAGAAGGAATGTAAGCTTAAGAGCCCAGCCGCCACAGTTTTGGTTCAGGACCTGGGTAGCACTTGCTGATTAGTGGCTAAATCATGTATCCACCAATCAACAAGCGCTACCCAGGCGCTGAACCAAAAATGGGCTAGCCCAGCTCCTAAGCTTACATTCCCACTTTTTTCAAATAAAGATAGCATAAAAATTAAGAAAAATTGATAACAGGAGTAAATTTAAAAGTTGCTTAAAATTGCACTTTGACTTCCCCCTTTACATGAATACTTGAAACATTCATCTAAATGGGGGGGTACTTAACTTGAAGTATTCATCTAAAAGTGGGGAAGTCAAAGGAAGAGATCATAATTAGTATTCAAGCAAAACATGAAAAACCTTCATCTTCTTATATAACAATAGCCTAGATAACAGTTTATTAGTTGCAGCTTGGGCTTTATGTTTCCACAAATCCAATAATACCCTTCTCAGCTCTTAAAGACACAGGAAACCCCAACATTTTCTTTCACGTTTCGGATAGAACATACAATTACAATTTTAAACAACTTTTCAGTTTACTTATATTATCAAATTTGCTTCATTATCTTATTTGCTGAAGGAACAGCATTGCACTACAGGCAGCTAGCTGAACACATCTAGTTAGCCAATCACAAGAGACAAATGTGTGCAGGCACCAATCAACAGCTAGTTACCACTAGTGTAGGATATGTGCATATATTATTTTTCAACAAGGGATACCAAAAGAACAAAGCACATTTGAAAATAGAAGTAAATTTAAAAGTTTCTTAAAATTACGTGCTCTATCTGAATCATGCAAGCCGCATTTTGTCTTTCCCATCCCTTTAAGCACAATCACACTGTAAATCATGTAGTAAAGTGCTTGTATGATGTCATGCTGACATCCTGCCACAGTACTTTATTTTAAACACCAATCAAAAAACCATCACAAGATACCCAGTAACTTAATATTACCAACACTAGATTATACTAACCAGCAGTCAAGCCAATAAAGTCCCAGCAACATTCTCACATAATAGTGGTAATTTAAAAGAGTACACACTTTTACACACATGGGCCCCAAGGTGTGTACTTTGTAGTAATCTTATGCCTGCAAATAAATAATTTCCTTTATGCACTTGTTGGCCACATATTATTACCAAACAACTGTATTATTGTCATATACAAGATACTTATGTTAAGGGGATCTGCTAACAGGTAGTGTACTTTGTGAATAATGTGTAGCGCTATGTAAGAGGAGAATACAAAAATAGATTTAATTTAACATTTTTGGCTGCAAGAAAGGAAGTGACGCTCACTTAGGTATTAAAATAATGACTTAATCACAGCTTACTGTCTCATAGTACAGTTCACAATTCCCAGGGCCTGGGCTGCAAAATGCATTGTTCATGCAAAATATGCCTTCAAATCCCTATATCTTCCAATAAAATACAACTGATGAATATATATATATAAAAAAAAAAAAATCTAATGACAAGAAGAAGAAAAGTGTCACTTTAAATTTCTGGTCATTAAAAAGCCATTCATATAATTAGTGTGTGCTCTTACTACCTCTACTGACTTGAGTGAATTTATACACACAATTAAAAAATGTAACCAACGTTTTAGAAATTATTTTCAAGGCAGATTAGAAAATCCTCTTAAATTAGAAGCACAAATCCTCTTTTATATCACAGAAGCACCCCAGTTTTTGCAGGATCTACTATCTAGCAATTGTAAAGAAAAGCCTGTCTTAATCATGTTCAGGAGCAACACGATGGAGAGTGAAAGGGGTTAAAGAAGGTGTTAGTACACAACATTCTGTACTGCAGTCTGCACCCCTCACCCGACCCCCCCTGTCCTGTATACATTGCTGCACCAGCACCCAAGTCTCCACACACACACACTGCACCCCTCACCCGACCCCCCTGTCCTGTATACATGCTGCATCAGCACCCAAGTCTCCACACACACGCTGCACCCCTCACCCGACCCCCCTGTCCTGTATACATGCTGCACCAGCACCCAAGTCTCCACACACACACACGCTGCAACCCTGAACCGACCCCCCTGTCCTGTATACATGCTGCACCAGCACCCAAGTTTTCACACACACACACTGCACCCCTCACCCGACCCCCCTGTCCTGTATACATGCTGCATCAGCACCCAAGTCTCCACACACACGCTGCACCCCTCACCCGACCCCCCTGTCCTGTATACATGCTGCACCAGCACCCAAGTCTCCACACACACACACGCTGCAACCCTGAACCGACCCCCCTGTCCTGTATACATGCTGCACCAGCACCCAAGTTTTCACACACACGCTGCACCCCTCACCCGACCCCCCTGTCCTGTATACATGCTGCACCAGCACCCAAGTCTCCACACACACACATGCTGCAACCCTGAACCGACCCCCCTGTCCTGTATACATGCTGCACCAGCACCCAAGTTTTCACACAGACACGCTGCACCCCTCACCCGACCCCCCCTGTCCTGTATACATGCTGCACCAGCACCCAAGTCTCCACACACACGCGCTGCATCCCTAACCGTTGGGATTAAAATTACTCAACGTCTCAAAGAGGATATGGATTCCGGCAGCAACGGCTCCTTCTCTCACCTGACCGCAGTGTTCAGTCCTCCTGCTCCAGCCTCCAGTAACCACGTGCCCACACGCCGCCCGCCAGTAACAAGTACTGTCTGCGCAGTTAAAATTGCGTGAGTGTGCGCGCAGCCGGCGCATGGGTGGAACTGAGCAGGAGCCACAACAACAGGCCAGGGTAATCCAATATGTGGACCGGACTCATTTGAAGTGAACCCGGTCCACATATTGCAGGTGCAGTGAGTATACATACTGCCCAAATCCTAATCCTGGCTGCTCAGTGCTTCATTCTCCAGACAGTGACTCCAAGTCTCCACAGTGACAGTTGCTGATCATCATGGCCCTAATGACACCGGCCACACACGTGACGTGAGAGGGCCCCCACGACCCCTCTACCCTCCCCCCCCAGTGCAAAATCCAAAAAAATAAAAATGATTGTAGTCTTACATTTTAATTTTTTTAAAAAATGCTGGCTGCTGCAGTATCTGATCAGCATGGGGCGGGCCCTCTTAAGATGCCGGGCCCTCGGGCAAGGGCCGATTTGCCCGACTTGTCAGTCCGCCCCTGTACTTGTATTTAAATACTTTGGTACCACACTCAGGAGATTTTTTCCTCTACCTTTAACAGGAACATTTGTCTGCACTGTGGGACTTAAAACCTGAACCGCCACAAGTTGCAGCTTTATTGCTAGATTATCTGCACTAAAGCGAAGGTGCGTTAGGAATACTTTACAAAACTTTTAAATTAATTTTAAACATATATTTCTATATAAATCTATGATTATTCTTTATACAATATAAATTGATACCTATATATATATATATATGTGAATATAGACATATTTAGGTTTATACAGCGATATATTGAGATATATATTGTATATACAGTGAAGAACATAGGGATTTATATTATTTCTATAAAAAATACGCTAATAAATTGTGTGGATATGTATGTGTTTATATGTTTGTATGTATGTGTGCACAAACATATTTACACATATTAACATATAAATACACATGTATACACATATATACATATAAATAGATATGTACACAAATGCACATATTTAGACACACATATATATATATATATATATATATATATATAAACACCTTGTCATATACCATATCCCTTTTAACCCTTTTAAAACCTTTTTATTAATATTTAAATTATATTTTTATTAAAAAGTGTATAAATAAGTGTAATACTTTATTTTAATATGTTATATATGTGTTTCGTGATCATAAGCGTGCTACTTGTAATCTGTCCCTACATTTTTTTTTATTAGTGTTTTTTTTTATTAATTTTTTTTTATTTTTAGTAAGAGTAAAAAATATATTTTCTCATTTGCTGGGAAATAATTTATGGATATCTATTTAAATGCTTTAAAAGGGCTTACTAAATGTTAAATGCAATAAATGAGTCAGATCTGTCTGAACTATTTCTCATTTTTGTTGCCTAGGGGTGAATAAGGTGTCAGATGGTAATCTATAAAGCATGTTATAGCCATGAAAATAACAATCATCTGTCCAACAGGTGATTTGTAAGGGTTGTAGCTCAAGGTCATAACGGGGAGAGCTCAAATAGATACAAATTAGCTGCTCCATATTTGGGCAGGTCCCTCTGGAATATACACAAAAATTATATTAAAAAGGCAGGTTCTAAAGGACATCACATACCCAGATATAAAAAAAACTAGCCCCTGTCATATCCCAACCTATCTCAAATGACTATCTATGAGTTGGGGTGTTGTGTTGACCTTCACCTATGTATTGAGGCCTAAATAATGTTAACAACATAACATATAATAATTAACATAACAAAAGGGAAAATAAATCACAAAAAACAAAATAAGTGAAAAAAATGTCATCAAAATAAAGGACGTATCATCCACATTAAAGTCCTTCAAAAAGTGTTCTCATTGAAGTTCCATTAAAAACAAGAAAAAACAATAATAGTGCAATATTGTCTGAGAAATGATAATATCCAAAGGAACATGTCACTTTTGTACTCACATATGTTGGAGAATAAATATGCTCCATCAATCGTAAGTGCCGTATGATTTAAAGGCTCATATGTAGCCTCTCCAGGAATCTTTGGAAGTGTAGCCAGTTATGGGTAGACAATATATTTAATATTATACTTTGTATAAAAACTATATATATATATATATATATATATATATATATATATATATATATATATATATATATATATATATAAAACAATTAAAAACAAATAGGTTAAGTATCAGTGCTATATAGACTGCCCACACTATTGTTTTTTCTTGTTTTTCATGGAACTTCTTCATGGAACTTCATGAGAAGAAATTTTGAAGGACTTTAATGTGAATGATATATCCTATATTTTGATCCCATTTGTTTCACAAAACATATAATAATATTCCCTAGGTCCCAGTGATGGACCACATGAACAACTTCATCATCATCACATATCACATTTCTTCAGTCTACTGTATTTATTTGTCTAACCCTCAGTGACTTTTGGATACTGACCTTTAGATAGTAGTGTCATGTTTTTCTTATTCAGCAGATAAACTCTAACTTCCTGATAATGTGATAATGAAATTCTGAGATTATGACATTTTAAAATACATCCCAGGGTGTTACTGTTTTGCTAAGCTTTATTTATCTTAAAAACAAATATGTTATGTATTTGCACACCCATTAGGCATCTGTAATTGTACTGTCCCAGGTTGAGGCTAACTTTATTAACTGATGGTTTCCCCCCCTGTTCTGATAGATAGGGCCAGATTGCAAGTGGAGCAGTATATAGTGCTCCTGCCCGAGTGCTAATACTGCCGAAATTAATATTTTAACGTGGGTGGGTTAGTGCACATTTTAAAAGTTGAAAGTCAAAAGTTAGCGCGAGAACGAAACCTGACGCAAGCTAACTTCAGAACTTTAGAAACTACAACCTCGTTAACTTCTCCCCACAGACTTCAATAGATCACATTTTTTTTAAAAAACTAACTGTTTTTAATCAAGTGCGCTATACCTGATGGTAGTTACTCATATTTTACATTCCAATATCCTTCACATAGATGCAAAGGTTCTTTTTATTTTTAAACATATATTACTTTATAAATCTGATAATTTTTTTTAAATATATATCTATACCTATATATCTATATGAATTTATATAGGTATAGCTATATACAGATTTATACTGTATATAGAAATATATATTTAAAAATACAAAGAACATTTTCCCCTATGTGAAGAACATTGGAATTTAAAATATTTACAGTAAATACACAGTAAAACACTTTCGGCTAGATTACGAGTTGTGCTTTAGGCTGAAAAAGCAGCGTTAAAGGGACAGTCTAGGCCAAAATAAACTTTCATGATTCAGATAGAGCATGTAATTTTAAACAATTTTCCAATTTACTTTTATCTCCACTTTTGCTTTGTTCTCTTGGTATTCTTAGTTGAAAGCTTAACCTAGGAGGTTCATATGCTAATTTCTTAGACCTTGAAGCCCACCTCTTCATATTGCATTTTAACAGTTTTTCACCACTAGAGGGTGTTAGTTCACATATTTCATATAGATAACACTGTGCTCGTGCACGTGAAGTAATCTGGGAGCAGGCACTGATTGGCTAGACTGCAAGTCTGTCAAAAGAACTGAACAAAGCGGCAGTTTGCAGAGGCTTAGATACAAGATAATCACAGAGGTTAAAAGTATATTATTATAACTGTGTTGGTTATGCAAAACTGGGAAATGGGTAATAAAGGGATTATCTATCTTTTAAAACAATAATAATTCTGGTGTAGACTGTCCCTTTAACAGGACCTAACGCTGCTTTTTCACTACCGCTGCTATTACGAGTCTTGAAGGTTTAGGGGCACCGCACACTTCTTTGGCCTTACCGCAAAATGACTTACGTAAACTTCGTAAAGTCTTTTTTCTATGGGACTTCCATAGCGCCGGTATTACGAGTCTGACCTGGGAGGCCAAAAAGTGAGCGGTACACCCTACCCTGTCAAGAGTCCTAACACATTTAAAAGTCAGTAGTTAAGAGTTTTATGGTACAACGCCGTAACATAAAACTCATAACTAAAGTGCTAAAAAGTACACTAACACCCATAAACTATCTATTAACCCCTAAACTGATCCCCTCCCGCATTGCAAACACTTAAATAAAATTTTCAACCCCTAATTTGCCGCTCCGGACACCGCCGCCACTTACATTATATTTATGAACCCCTAATCTGCTGCCCCCAACATCGCCGACACCAACATTATATTTATTAACCCCTAGACGCTGCAACCTACCTACACTTATTAACCACTAATCTGCCACCCCCAACGTCGCCGCCACTATAATAAACATATTAACCCCTAAACCACCGCACTGCCGCCTCGCAAACATTAGTTAAATATTATTAACCCCTAATCTGCCATCCCTAATATCGCCGACACCTACCTACACTTATTAACCCCTAATCTGCCGTCCCCAACGTCGCCGCTACTATACTAAACTTATAAACCCCTAAACCTAAGTCTAACCCTAACACCCCCTAACTTAAATATAATTTAAATAAATCTAAATAAAATTACTATAATTAACTACATTATTCCTATTTAAAACTAAATACTTACCTATAAAATAAACCTTAAGCTAGCTACAATATAACTAATAGTTACATTATATCTAGCTTAGGGTTTATTTTTATTTTACAGGCAAGTTTGTATTTATTTTAACTAGGTACAATAGTTACTAAATATTTATTAACTGTTTACTAACTACCCAGCTAAAATAAATACAAATTTACCTGTAAAATAAAACCTAACCTAAGTTACAATAACACCTAACACTACACTACAATTACATAAATTTACTAAATTAAATACAATTACCTAAATTAAATTAAATTAAATTAGCTAAAGTACAAAAAAAAACCCCCACTAAAGCACAGAAATTACAGATATTTAAACTAATTACACCTAATCTAATAGCCCTATCAAAATAAAAAAAAGCCCCCCCCAAATAAAAAAACCCTAGCCTAAACTAAACTACCAATAGCCCTTAAAAGGGTCTTTTGCAGGGAATTGCCCCAAAGTAATCAGCTCTTTCACCTGTAAAAAAAATACAAACAACCCCCCAACAGTAAAACCCACCACCCACACAAACAACCCCCCAAATAAAATACTATCAAAAAAACCTAAGCTCCCCATTGCCCTGAAAAGGGCATTTGGATGGGCATTGACCTTAAAAGGGCAGTTAGCTCTTTTGCAGGCCCAAACCCTAACCTAAAAATAAAACCCACCCAATACACCCTTAAAAAAACCCTAACCCCCTGAAGATCGACTTACAGTTCTGAAGACTGGACATTCATCCTCAAGGAAATGGCAGAAGTCTTAATAAAACTGGGCCGAAGTCCTCAACGAAGCCGGGAGAAGTCTTCATCCAAGCCGGGTGAAGTGGTCCTCCAGATGGGCAGAAGTCTTCATTCAGACAGCGTCTTCTATCTTCATCCATCCGACACGGAGCGGGTCCATCTTCAAGACATCTGACGCGGAGCATCCTCTTCATCCGACGACTACCCGACGAATGAAGGTTCCTTTAAGTGATGTCATCCAAGATGGCGTCCATTAGATTCCGATTGGCTGATAGAATTCTATCAGCCAATCGGAATTAAGGTAGAAAAAAATCCTATTGGCTGATTCCAGTCAGCCAATAGAATGCAAGCTCAATCCTATTGACTGATTGGAACTTTTCTACCTATAATCCTATTGGCTGATAGAATTCTATCAGCCAATTGGAATCTAAGGGATGCCATCTTGGATGACGTCACTTAAAGGAACCTTCATTCGTCGGGTAGTCGTTGGATGAAGAGGATGCTCCATGTCGGATGTCTTGAGGATGCTCCGCATCGGATGGATAAAAATAGAAGATGCCATCTGGATGAAGACTTCTGCCCGTCTGGGGGACCACTTTGGCCCAGTTGGATGAAGACTTCTGCCGCTTCCTTGAGGATGGATGTCCGCTCTTCAGAACTGTAAGTCGATCTTCAGGGGGTTAGGTTTTTTTAAGGGTGTATTGGGTGGGTTTTAATTTTAGGTTAGGGTTTGGGCCTGCAAAAGAGCTAACTGCCCTTTTAAGGGCAATACCCATCCAAATGTCCTTTTCAGGGCAATGGGGAGCTTAGATTTTTTTAGATAGCATTTTATTTGGGGTGTTGTTTCTGTGGGTGGTGGGTTTTACTATTGGGGGGGTTGTTTGTATTTTTTTTTACAGGTAAAAGAGCTGATTACTTTGGGGCAATGCCCCGCAAAAGGCCCTTTTAAGGGCTATTGGTAGTTTAGTTTAGGCTAGGGTTTTTTTTATTTTGTGGGGGCTTTTTTTTATTTTGATAGGGCTATTAGATTAGGTGTAATTAGTTTAAATATCTGTAATTTGGTTATTATTTTCTGTAATTTAGTGGGGGTATTTTTTTGTACTTTAGCTAATTTAATTTAATTTAGGTAATTGTATTTAATTTAGTAAATTTATTTAATTATAGTGTAGTGTTAGGTGTTATTGTAACTTAGGTTAGGTTTTATTTTACATTTACTTTTGTATTTATTTTAGCTAGGTAGTTAATAAATAGTTAATAACTATTTAATAACCTATTGTACCTAGTTAAAATAAATACAAACTTGCCTGTAAAATAAAAATAAACCCTAAAGTAGCTACAATGTAACTATTAGTTATTTTGTACCTAGCTTAGGGTTTATTTTATAGGTAAGTATTTAGTTTTAAATAGGAATAATGTAGTTAATTATAATAATTTTATTTAGATTTATTTATATTATATTTAAGTTAGGGGGTGTTAGGGTTAAGGTTAGACTTAGGTTTAGGGGTTAATACATTTAGTATAGTGGCGGCGACGTTGGGGGCAGCAGATTAGGGGTTAATAAATATAATGTAGGTGGCGGCGATGTTGGGGGCAGCAGATTAGGGTTCATAAGTATAATGTAGGTGGCTGCGGTGTCCGGAGCGGCAGATTAGGGGTTAATAAATATAATGCAGGTGTCGGCGATGTCAGGGACGGCATATTAGGGGTTAATAAGTGTAAGATTAGGGGTGTTTAGACTCGGGGTTCATGTTAGGGTGTTAGGTGTAGACATAAATTTTATTTCCCCATAGGAATCAATGGGACTGCATTAGTGAGTTTTACGCTGCTTTTTTGCAGGTGTTAGACTTTTTCTCAGCCGGCTCTCCACGTTGATTCCTATGGGGAAATTGTGCACAAGCACGTACGACCAGCTCACCGCTGACTTAAGCAGCGCTGGTATTGGAGTGCGGTAAGGAGCAAAATTTTGCTCAACGCTCACTTCTTGTCTTTTAACGACGGGTTTGTGAAAACCCGTAATACCAGAGCTGTAGGTAAGTGAGCGGTGAGACAAAACTGCTCGTTAGCACCGCATAGCCTCTAACGCAAAACTCGTAATCTAGCCGATTATTAAATATTAATATTGAATACAATTGATTTTTCATGTTTAAATGTATTTGAGTGGAAAGGGCTCCAAAGTATATATATATATATTTATATATATTTATATATATATAACACAGAAAGTCCAGCACTCGCAAGCACCCAGCTAAGATGAAAAGCAAAACTAGAAGAGTTAGTTACCGCATCTTGCCAAATGGGACAAGCCAGGTACCACGTCAACGTCTCTCCTGAAACCTGGGTCCCTATTACAGCTATATAATGCAAGCTCTCAATCAAACAAACTGGGAGCAAGTCAAGGGTTTACATACTTATATATTCCCCCTAGACATATACAAAACATGGAAGGGAACTACACTCTCAGACTGGAATGGGTACATATCTTATGAACCTGCAACATGCACAGCCCTGGGTGCTAACAGCACTCACAGATAGCTGTACGGTCACCAGAGTCCCAGGCAGTTACCCCAGACAAGTCTTGGTGCAAGACCCATGGAGAAAATAACAAAACAAATTAATACAACACACAGAGAAAGTCCAGCACTCACTTGCAAGCAATCAGCTAAGATTAAAAGCAAAACTGGAATAGTTAGGTACCGCATCTGGTTTAATGGGACAAGCCCAGGTACCACGTCAATGTCTCTCCCAAAACATGGGTCCCTAATAGATCCACATACACATATTTAGATACCAAATACCTTTGAGCCCTTATAAAGTTTTTTATTAATATTTATATGAATATTTATATGAATAATTTTTATTAGATAGCGTATATAGGAGTGTAACTGTTTATTTTAATGTATTTGTGTTGTGTTTGGTGCAACTTTTTTTAAGCCCTAACCCTTTATGCGAGGTCTTTAGTCGTGCTAATTAACAAGTGCAAATTTAGATTGAGCTTGACGGTGCGTGTTTACTTTCAAATTGTAATACGAGCATAAGCTAGCCAGGTGCTAGCACGCCACTTGTGATTTAGTTTATAGTGTATTAATACAGCATCAAACAAAAAGGTAATCAACTCTGAATTTCAAATACATTTTCTATCTACTAAACGAGAGAAACCCCAATTGCCGCACATCTTCTCCCTTTCCTGACTCTTAGGGCTTGATTTATCATTTACGTGTGGACAGGGGTGTACATATTCGCCCCTATCCACTACTCCTCTGGAGTGCAGCAACCCCTGCCAGCATTTACCATTGCCCACAAGAGCTCCTGTGCACTTGTGTGCAACTCTGCCCCTGCCCGCGCATGATTACCTTAGCTGTCAATTTTCCTGGTCGGAAAAGACTGGGGAGAATGAAATTCTCCAGCTATAGACTGCTGCTTGATAAATCCTGAGTGCAGTCAAAGGGAAGAGAAGGGCTTGATGAATCAAGCCCATAGCTTTCTGGGAGGCAAATTTTGAAGCTCATAAAATAGTCAAGTAGAATGTTAGATGTTCACTTATGGAACTAAATTCCAGGGTGTAGTTTTACCTTAATCACAATGATAAGAACTTTCCTTTTTATGTGAGTCTGGCACCAAGCTAACCTTAAACGTACATTCACTGGTGTTGTCACTGAGATGTGGCTGATGATTACCTTAAGAACAGTTGAGGCCACCCCAACACTCACTTTAATTATTTGTAATGTTGGGAAGTCAAAGGAGGGTTCATTGTGGTGGTAAATTCTCCATGGTAGTGATCTAAAATGATTTGAGATGCATATATTCAAAAAGTGAAGAGGTGATAAGTTTGAAGACCCTCTGAAGAGACAAATTAATGGGCCGAAAATATGAATCAAGACAAGTATCAATGCTTAATAAAAAAAGATTATCTACACCCAGCCACAGGTAGATGAAGAGCAAAACAATAGATAAATGCCAAGTTTGGTGTACAGGTGATCAAAGCAGAATAATAACACAAAGGAGCACTTTAGCTGTAAAGTCAAAATGACACTTTCATGATTCAGATAGAGCATGTGATTTTAGAAGACTTTTTCATTTACTTCTGTTATAAAATTTACTTCATTTCTCAATTTGTTGAAAAGCAAGGCTCAGGAACTTGCTAATTATTAAACACATATGTCTCTTGTTATTGGCTCACAAGTAGTGCATTGCTGCTTAGGAGCTAACATTATGAGGCCGATTTATTAAGATGTATCCGATTGTATCTGATTGGGATGATTGCTGTCCACCGTATCAGAGGTGGTGGATGAGTTAAGGAGCAGCAGTCTTATGTGCGGAATAAGCAGCATTACAATATAATACTATAATACTAAACTATTATACTAAAATTAAAATAACTTCCAATTAAAAAAACTAAATTACACATTAAAAAAACCTAACACTACTAAAACAATTTAAGTCTAAAATTACAAAAAATAAAAAATACGAAATTATGAAAAATAACAAACGAAATTATCAAAAATAAAAACAATTACACCTAATCTAATAGCCCTATAAAAATAAAAAAGCCCCCCTAAAATAAAAACACCCCCTAGCCTACAATAAACTACCAATAGCCCTTAAAAGGCACTATCCCCGAAGATCAACTCACAGTTTCTGAAGTCCGGACATCCATCCTCATCCAGGAGGCGAGAAGTCTTCATCCAGGCGGCATCTTCTATCTTCATCCTAGCAGCGTCTTCTATCTTCATCCCGGCGGCGTGAGCAGATCCATCCTTGAAGACATCCAGTGTGGGGCGTCCTTTTCATGCGGTCACCACTGTACACTGGATCTTCAATGCAAGGGAGCCTTTTCAAAATGGCGTCCCTTGCATTCCTTTTGGCTGATTTGATTCTTGAAATTCAAATCAGCCAATAGGATGAGAGCTACTGAAATCCTATTGGCTGTTCAAAACAGCCAATAGGATGAGAGCTAATGAAATTATATTGGCTATTCAAATCAGCCAATAGGAATGCAAGGGACACTATTTTGAAAAGGCTCTCTTGCATTGAAGATCCAATGTACGGCGGTGACCGTATGAGGAGGATGCTCTGCGTCAGATGTCTTCAAGGATGGATCCGCTCTGCGCCGCCGGGTGAAGATAGAAGACGACGCTGGGATGAAGATAGAAGATTCCACCTGGATGAAGATAGAAGATGCCACCTGGATAAAGACTTCTCGCCGCCTGGATGAAGACTTCTCGCTGCCTGGATGAAGACTTCTCGCCGCCTGGATGAGGATGGATGTCCGGACTTCAGAAACTGTGAGTGGATCTTCGGGGGTTAGTGTTAGGGTTTTTTTTTACTTTTTTTGGGTGTTTTTTTTTTAAGATTAGGGTTAGGGCTTTTTTCAGGACAATGTAAAAGAGGTGAATGCCCTTTTAAGGGCAATGCCCATACAAATGCCCTTTTCAGGGCAATGGGTAGCTAGCTTAGGTTTTGTTAGAGTTAGGTTTTTTTATTTTGGGGGGTTGGTTTGGTGGTGGGTTTTACTGTTGGGGGTCTTTGTATTTTTTTCAAGGTAAAAGAGCTGATTTCTTTAGGGCAATGCCCTACAAAAGACCCTTTTAAGGGCTATTGGTAGCTTATTGTAGGCTAGGGGGTGTTTTTATTTTGGGGGGCTTTTTATTTTTTATAGGGCTATTAGATTAGGCGTAATTGGTTTTATTTTTGATAATTTAATTTGTTATTCTTCATAATTTAGTGTTTGTTATTTTTCGTAATTTCGTATTTTTAATTTTTTGTAATTTTAGACTTAAATTGTTTTAGTAGTGTTAGGCTTTTTTAATGTGTAATTTAGTTTTTTTTAATTGGTAGTTATTTTAATTTTAGTATAATAGTTTAGTATATTAGTTTTCAGCCAGATTAGGAGTTTTGCGTTATGGCTGGCTCGCTAATAACTTGCAAGTTATTTTCATCACTCACCTTTCATAGCGCTGCTATTACAGGTTTGCAAAAACCCAGCTTGTGCGGGCGATATGGTTGCGTTCAGCTCCATATCTCACCCAAATGCAAGCAATATTTTGACGTGCTTGTGCACGATTTCCCCATAGACATCAAAGGGGAGAGCCGGCTAAAAAAAAGGCTAACACCTGCGATCGTGGGGAAAAAAGTATGTTTAAACACCATAACATAAACCCCGAGTCTAAACACCCCTAATCTGCCACCCCCGACATCGCTGAAACCTACATTACACTTATTAACCCCTAATCTGCCGCCCCCAATGTAGCCGCCACCTACATAAATTTATTAACCCCTAATCTTCTGCCCCCAACATCGCCACCACCTACCTACACTTATTAATCCCTAATCTGCCGCCCCCAATGTCGCCGCCACCACTTTACTAAAGTTATTAACCCCTAAACCTCTGGCCTTGCACATCACTTACACTAAATAAATATATTAACCCCTAACGTAACCCTAACACCCCCTAACTTTAACATAATTAAAATAATTCTAAATAAAACTTACTATTAATAACTAAATAATTCCTATTTAAAAAATAAATACTTTCCTGTAAAATAAACCCTAAGCTAGCTACAATATAACTAATAGTTGATACATTGTATCTATCTTAGGTTTTAGTTTGATTTCACAGGTAAGTTTGTATTTATTTTAACTAGGTAGACTTGTTAGTAAATAGTTATTAACTATTTACTAGCTACCTAGTTAAAATAAATACAAATTTACCTGTAAAATACAACCTAACCTGCCTTACACTGAAACCTAACATTACAATAAAATTAAATTAATTAAATTAACAAAATACAATTATCTAAAGTACAAAAAATATTAAACACTAAATTACACAAAATAAAAAAAGAAATTATCAAAAATAAAAATGAATTACTCCTAATCTAATAGTCCTATCAAAATAAAAAAGCCGCCCAAAATAAAAAAAACCTTAGCCTACACTAAACTGCCAATGGCCCTTAAAATGGCCTTTTGCGGGGCATTGCCCCAAAAAACAACTCTTTTACCTGTAAAAAAAATACAAACAACCCCCCAACAGTAAAACCCACCACCCACACAATCAAACCTCCCAAATAAAATTCTATCTAAATAAACCTAAGCTCCCCATTGCCCTGAAAAGGGCATTTGGATTGGCATTGCCCTTAAAAGGGCATTTATATCTTTTACAATGCCCAAAACCCTAAGCTAAAAAACCCACCCAATAAACCCTTAAAAAAACCTAACACTAACCCCCGGCGATCCACTTACAGTTTTCGAAGACTGGACATCCATCCTCATCCAGGCGTCGAAGTCCTCATCCAAGCGGGCAGAAGTCCTCATCAAAGCCGGCAGAAGTCTTCATCCAAGCGGGCAGAAGTCTTCATCCAGACAGCATCTTCTATCTTCATCTATCCAGCGCGGAGTGGGTCCAACTTCAAGACATCCGGCGCGGAGCATCCTCTTCTTCCGATGGCTGTTGAAGAATGAAGTTTCCCTTTAAATGACGTCATCCAAGATGGCGTCTCTTATATTCCGATTGGTTGATAGGATTCTATCTGCCAATAGGAATTAAGGGGGGAAAATCCTATTAGCTGTTGCAATCAACCAATAGGATTAAGCTTTCATCCTATTGGCTGATCCAATCAGCCAGTAGGATTGAGCTCTCATTCTAGTGGCTATTCCAATCAGCCAATAGAATGCAAGCTCAATCCTATTGGCTGATTGCTATCAGTTTAACTAGTTATTAGTTATATTGTAGCTAGCTTAGGGTTTATTTTACAGGTAAGTATGTATTTAGTTTTAAATAGGAATTAGTTAGTTATTAATAGTAGGTTTTATTTAGATTTATTTTAATTATATTTAAGTTAGGGGGTGTTAAGGATAGGGTTACGTTAGGGTTAGGTTTAGGGGTTAATAGGTTTATTATAGCGGCGGAGTGGGCGGATGGCAGATTAGGGGTTAATTATATTTAAATAGTGGTTTTTGATGCGGGAGGGCGGCAGTTTAGGGGTTAATAATTTTATTATAGTGGCGACGATGTCGTGGAGTGGCGGAATAGGGGTTAATAAATTTTTTAAGGGGCGACTATGTCCGGAGCGGCAGATTAGGGGTTAATAATTTTATTTTATTATTTGCGATGCAGGAGGGCCTCAGTTTAGGGGTTAATAGGTAGTTTATGGGTGTTAGTGTACTTTGTAGCAGTTTAGTTATGAGTTTTATGGTACAGCTTTGTAATGTAAAACTCATAACTACTGATTTTAGATGGCGGTACGGATCTTGTCGGTATAGGGTGTACTGCTCACTTTTTGGCCTCGCAGCAAAACTCGTAATACGGGCGCTATGGGAGTCCCATTGAAAAATTACTTTTTTAAAAGTGCGGTACTGACGTTGCGTGACAGCCAAAAAAGTGTGCGGTACAGCTATACCTACAAGACTTGTAATATCAGCGGTAGGGAAAAAGCATCGTTATGGGACATAAGGATGCTTTTTCACTCAAAACTTGTAATCTGGCTGATTGTTAGGTTAATTTATAGTTTAAATTTTAGTTATTTTTTAATTTCACAGGTAAGTTTTTATTTATTTTAAGATAGGGATAGTGTAATTTTAATATAAAGTTAGGGTGTTGTTAGGTTTAGGGTTAATAGTTTCATTTATTTTTTTATGATGTGGGGGGCTGGCGGTTTAGGGGTTAATAGGTTTCTTTAGTGGCGGTGATGTGGGAGGCCAGAGGTTTATGGGTTAATAACTTTTATTAGTGACGGCGATGTCAGGGAGAGGAGTAATAGGAGCTAATAACTTTTATTAGTGGCGGCGATGTCGGAAGCAGCAGCAGATTAGGGGTTAATTCCTTTATTTCTGTGTCGGTGATGTCGGGGCGGCAGATTAGGGGTGTTTAGACTGGGGGTTTATGTTAGGGTGTTCGGTTTAAACGTAACTTTTTTCCCCATAGACATCAATGGGGTTGCGTTCAGGCGATCGCCATTCCGCACTTCAAGTGTTAGTTTTTTTCCGAAACACCTTCTCCCCATTGATGTCTATAGGGAAAGCCTGCACGAGCATGTAATCTCAGCCCTTGGATTTTGTGCTGTATGGAGCTTATCGCCACCATATCGCACGCACAAGGAGACTTTTCAGAAACTTGTAATGACAGCGCTATGGAGGGTGAAATAACGCAACTTTTGTTGTGTTCGTTTCGCACCCTCTATAGTGCAAAACTCGTAATCTAGGTGATGGAAATGTACATTTGGAACTGTGTTCTGCTGTCTGACTGATTCTCCGATTCCTTTTTTTGGCTCTGTTGCTGACTTCTCTTCTGGATTTTCCCTGTCTGCTAATACATGGGGCAAGATTACATATGCGGCATCGCCCACAAAAACCTGTGACAACGTTTTTTTATCACATATACAGCGCTGTATATAAATGTGGCGCATATATTTCACCTGTCACACGTATCACATATTCAGCGCAAGGACTTACGCGGCACAAATTGATAAATTTTACTCCATTTTCATCTATCCACTAGTAGGCAGGCGCAGCAAGACTTGCACTGAGTATGTGAATACCGTAACCCCCTGAAAATAGTAACTAATATGCAACGCATGTGCAATATCTATCTACCTCCTAAAAATAACACTAACGCATGCGTAATATCTATCTACCTGTCAACCGCCAACCCCCACCGCAATAACTAATAAACAATATTAACCCCTAATCCGCCAACCCCCACATCGCAAAACATCTAATTAACCTATTAACCCCTAATCCGCCAACCCCCCACAACGCTATATACCTAATAAAGTGATTAACCCCTAAACTGACATTACCCCACAACGCAATATACCTTAATAAACTATTAACCCCTAATCCGCCATTCACCCATATCGCAAAGTACCTATTAAAACTATTAACCCCTAAACCGCCATCCCCCACCAACGCAATAAACTTAATTAACCTATTAACCCCTAATCCGCCATTAACCCACATCGCAACAAACCTAATAAATCTATTAACCCCTAATCCGTTAAACCCCCACAACAAAAATAACTAATTAAATTACTAAATCCTCTAACCTAACACCCCTTAAATTAGCCCCAATTACCTAAATTAAAAAATACTGTTACAAACAATTAAAATAAAAAAGCAAACTAACATTAAATTAATCTAAGATTAAAAAAAATAAAAAAATTTAAAATAAAAAAAATTAAAAAAACATTACATAAAATAATAAACCAAATTATCTATACTGTATTTGCGTTTGTCGGCAGTTATGCACGCATCCTCAATGGAATGTTGGCAGCACGAAGCAGCCAACAGAATCCACCGGGATGCAGCGTAAGCTGCATCCCAGTGGATTCCGAAAATGGCAGGCCTGCCATTTTCGGAACCCACCAGGATGTAATAACACCTACACCGCAAACCCCCACATCGCAAAATAAAGTAATTAACCCCTTAATCCCTTAACCGTCAATCACCCACATCGCAATAAACCTAATTACCCTACTAACCCCTAAACCGCAAAACCCACATCGCAATAAACCTAATTAACCTATTAACCCCTAAACAGCAAAACCCCCACATCGCAATAAACATATTTTGTAGATTGTAGTACTTTTTTTGTGTGGCTTGGGCATGTTTGATATTGTCATTGACAATTGTGAAGGTTTCATTAATCGGTAACTTGAGGACTGGGTGATGTGGAGCATGAGAGGGAATGGAAACGAGGATGAACACCATAATTGATGTAGAAAGGAGAGTATCCAGTAGTTGTGTTTGAGTTGTTATTATAAGCGAACTCTGTGAAGCATAAGTAGTCAGACCAACTGTCTTGTTTGTGGAACAAAAACACAGAAGGAATTGTTCTAGCCACTGTTTTGTCCTTTCACATTGTCCATTCTTTTGCGGATGGCATGAAGTCGTTAGTTTTTGTTGTATGTGGAGCGCAGTGCACAATGTCTTTCAAAACCTTGATGTAAACTGGCTGCCCCTATCACTCAAAACAGTACTTGGAATTCCATGTAGACAAATTATTTCTTTTAGGAACAAGTCTGCAGTTACTTGAGCTGTAGGAAGGGTTTTTGTAGGAATAAATGAGCCATCTTAGAAAATTAGTCTACTACTGCGTAAATGACTGTATATCCTGAGGATTTGGGGAGTTCAACAATAAAATCCATGGACACGGTGACCCATGGATGATCTGGTATGGGCAAAGGCTGTAGCAAGCCAAGTGGTTTTGAATGTGTTGCCTTGGAAGTAGTGCAGGTGACACAGGAGGATACATAAGATTTGACTGTTGATCTCATATTAGGCCACCAAAATGACCTTTGAAGAAGGTCATAAGTTTTATGGATGCCCAAATGTCCTGTCAATGGGGAGTCATGAGTAGCATATAGAACATTGTTATGAAGACTAGGTGGAATATAGATTTTGGTACCAAAACGGAGTATACCATCACTATCAGGTGTGAGGAGAGTAGTAGGTTTGGATAAATAATTTCACTGTGTTATCTTTAAGTCCAGTAAAGCATCTGATAATAAAACTAACATGTTGGCCTTTGGAATAACAGTAGAGGGTTGGGTGTCGATTATTGACCTCTGATCCTTTCTGGACAAAGCGTTGGCTTTGTCATTTTTTGTGCCAGGGTGATAGGTTATGATATAGGAGAATCTAGAGAAATACAGGTTGGTTCCAACGTAGTTGACGGGCAGATAACATACGGTTTGTTTGGAGATATTGGAGGTTTTTGTGGTCTGTGTAAATGATGACTGGGTGTTGAGCTCCCTCTAGCAGATGTCTCCATTTATCAAAGGAACACTTGATTGCAATGCAATGCTGAATACGGAGAGCATATTGCTCTCCGCATTCAGCGAGGTCTGGCGGACCTGATCCCCACTGTTGGATCAGATCCGCCAGACCTTTGATAAATATACCCCATAGGCTCCAAGATGTTTAATATTTTAGTAAGGCTAGTTTATTATGTAATAAATGTGCTAGTGTTTCAGCTCGAAATTGGTTATTAAAAACCACCTGCTGGATAAGCCCTCCTGTAAATATTAGTTTGTATCACGTATATTAGGGAGTCTGCTTATCAGCAAACAAGACTAACATAAATGAAAATAATTTAGCCTGCTAACACACAGATGATATAAATAAATGTTGTGTATAACATCAAACTGATAAGCATGCAATTGCAGAGAATCTACCTTTAAGGTTAAATAGGACTTGTCAAGGCTGCAGAGCGGTTAGTTAATACTGAGAGATTATATCACATGGAATATTACAGATTAGACAAAGAGCACGTATGTTAATGAGAAAACTATAAATTCAACATAGCTGGCAATTATGAGATGAAAGGTTCTGGAGGAAGTATACTTATAATAATAATACAGCCAAGAGTAAAGAGTAACCTGTCTCCTTATCACATATACTACTCATGACCTTCGGGTTTTATAACCCTATAGTTGGTTCAGTCAGCTGTGAAGTCTGCAGCGTGAAACCTGATAAGCTGAGGGTCAGCTGAGGTAAAAGTGCTGGCGGCGTTCCGGTGGTTAAGGGCATCAGGTTTAATATTTTAAACTTTGGTAATTGGTATTTTTTATTTTCTGTAATATTAGAAAATTAATTATTTTCTGTAATATTAGATTTTTTAATTTTCTCTAATTTTAGTGTAATTTAAACTTAATTTTTGGGGGTTAGATTTAGGTTTATTTTTTTATTTTTTTTACATTAGGGATTGGCAGCAAAAGAGCTGAATTGCCTTTTAAGGGCAATGCCCATACAAATGCCCTTTTCAGGGCAATGGATAGTTTAGGTTTTTTAGTTAGGTTTATTTATTTTGGGGGGTTTGGTGGGTGGTAGGTTTTACTGTTAGGGGGGACTTCACTTGTAACTGCAAACGAGCTGTTTAACTTAGGGCAATGCCATACAAAAAGCCCTTTTAAGGGCTATTGGTAGTTTAGCATTAGATTAGGGGGTGTTTTTATTTTTGGGGGGAGCTTTTTTATTTTTATAGGGATTAGGTTTAATTTTTTTATTTTTGATAATTTGTTTATTTTTTTCTGTAATTCTATTTTTTTTATTAACCCCTTAATGACAGTGGACGTACCAGGTACGTCATAGGAAAAACATCCCTTAATGACAGTTGACGTACCTGGTACGTCCTCTGTTGCCTTAAGTGCTGGAAGCGATCATGATCGCTTCCAGCTGCTTACAAGGGATTGTAGTGATGCCTCAATATTGAGGCATCACTACAATCCCCCATTTTACATACCGATGCAGAAAGGGCCACGCAAAATTTACAAACAATTGTGGAAAAAAACGATCGATCTAGATGCAGTGGCATCTCAGTTATTTATTAAGGGATCTGGGAGGGGGAGGGTTGAAGATTATTTAGGGGGGCCAGCTACACTACAGAAAAATATTGTATATTTAAAAAGTAAAAAAAAAACTATTTTGGGGGGCAAATTGGGTACTGGCAGACAGCTGCCAGTACCCAAGATGGCGGCAAATAAACAGAGGGGGAGGGTTAGAAAGATGTATGGGGGGATCAGGGAGGTTGTGGGGTAAGGGGGGATCTATCACTGCAGTCTTTATGCCAAAAAAAAAAATATATATATTTTTATTTCAGTACTGGCAGACTTTCTGCCAGTACTTAAGATGGCGGTGACAATTGTGAGGTGGGGAGGGAAGAGAGCTGTTTGAGGGGGGTCAGGGGGGGATCAGGGGGTGGGATGTGTCAGGTGGGAGGCTGATCTCTATACTAAAGCTAAATATTAACCCCACAAGCTACCTAATTAACCCCTTAACTGCTGGGCATATTACAAGTGTGGTGCGCAGCAGTATTTAACGGCCTTATTATTACCAAAAAGCAACACCAAAGCCATATATGTCTGCTATTTCTCAACAAAGGGGATCCCAGAGAAGCATTTACAACCATTTGTGCCATAATTGCACAAGCTGTTTGTAAATAATTTCAGTGAGAAACCTAAAATTGTGAAAAATTTAAGTTTTTTTTTTATTTGATCGTATTTGGCGGTGAAATGGTGGCATGAAATATACCAAAATGGGTCTAGATCAATGCTTTGGGATGTCTTCTAAATATAAATATATACATGTCAAGGGATATTCAGGGATTCCTGAAAGATATTAGTGTTCCAATGTAACTAGCGCTAATTTTGAAAAAAAGTGGTTTGGAAATAGCAAAGTGCTACTTGTATTTATGGCCCTATAACTTACAAAAAAAGCAAAGAACATGTAAACATTGGGTATTTCTAAACTTGGGACAAAATTTAGAAACTATTTAGAATGGGTGTATTTTGGTGGTTGTAGATGTGTAACAGATTTTGGGGGTAAAAGTTAGAAAAAGTGTGTTTTTTTTCAATTTTTTCCTCATATTTTATTTTTTTTTTATAGTAAATTATAAGATATGATGAAAATAATGGTATCTTTAGAAAGTCCATTTAATGGCGAGAAAAACGGTATATAATATGTGTGGGTACAGTAAACGAGTAAGAGGAAAATTACAGCTAAACACAAACACTGCAGAAATGTAAAAATAGCCATTGTCATTAAGGGTAAGAAAATTGAAAAATATTCCGGTCATTAAGGGGTTAACAACACATACAATGCCCTCTGGACAGGCTTACCAACTAGTCAAAAAAAAAATTAAACCTAATCCCTATGAAAATAAAAAAGCCCCCCCAAAATAAAAACACCCCCTTATCTAATGCTAGACTACCAATAGCCCTTAAAAGGGCCTTTTGTAGGGCATTGTTCTAAGTTAAACAGCTCTTTTACCTTAAAAAAATACTAAGTACCCCCTCTAACATTAAAACCCTCCACCCACAAACACCCCAAAATAAAAAAAAATAAAAAATTAAAAAGTCTAACCCCCAGATAGGTACTTACGGTTCCTGACGTCCGGTGGTGAAGTCTTCTTCAAAGCGGAGATATCTTCTATCTTTTTCCAGGAACAAGCCAGCACGGAGCACGGAACTGAAGACCGGTGACCGCGGAACTGAAGACCGGTGACGGCAGAGCCATGGAGCATGGAGATCCTCTTTGTATGATCACCGCCACACTCTGAGGATTGAACAGCCAATAGGATTTCAGTAGCTCTCATTCTATTGGCTCATTTGAATTTGAAGACTCAAATCAGCCAATAGGAATGCAAGGTACCCCATATTTAAACGCATACCTTGAATTCAATCCTCAGTGTGCGTTGGTGATCTTACAAAGTGGATCTCTATGCTCCATGGCTCTACGGTCACCGGTCTTCAGTTCCTCCATCGCCGGTCTTCAGTTCCGCGGTCACTAGTCTTCAGTTCCTCGCTCCACTCCACGCCAGCTTGTTCCTGGAAGAAGATAGAAGATATCGCCACTTGGAAGAAGACTTCACTGCCGGACTTCAGGAACCGTGAGTACCTATCTGGGGGTTAGACTTAGGCATATATTTTTTTTTTTTATTAGATTATCGATTTAATGGGCCTTTGAAAAAGAGCTGAATTCTTTTTTTTTTTTTTTTCCATTATCTAAATGTGCACAATCTTTTTTTTTTTTTTTTTTTTTTTTTAAATCAGCTTTATTTCTATAAAGATCGGTTTACAAGCATTGGAGGCGCAGCTCCTCTTCAATATACAAAGGCTGATTCATTTTTTTGAAACATAAAACAATTCTTACTCATACCACATGTCGAATTATAAATGTCCATAAGATGATCCTGTGCATGTGGTGGGTTATCCATATGATTTATAAAGATTAAATATTCTCAATTAGCGAATCTTATTTTTTGTTTTAAGGGAAGGGATCATGAAGTAGACAAACATATAAAGAAATGGTAAAAATTGTATACATGTTCCATATTTATGGTCTAGTACAGGTAAAAACTAGATTATGACAATATATGGGTATGACACATTTATAGTCTATTACAAATAGAAATTAGCTTTATGGCATTCCAAAATATAAAAACCTCATTTTTCTGTCTTTTTGTTCAGAACCAGCTGGGCCTCTCTTGGACCCCTGAACCCTTATGGAGATAAACAACAAAGGGTGGAAAATATGAGACCACTTTTGGGCCTTTATAAAACTAAACATAGACATATACAAAATTAGCTAAATTACATGTGGGTTGAACTGAAATTTCAACAGATAGGAGAGCATACATCATAGTTATAGTCTAGCATACAGAAAACTCAATTTATAACAGTCAAAAGGTGTGACACATACTATTATCAACTAGCACTAACATCTGGGCTGTATTGATGTACAAGGGGTACATGTAATAAAATTAAGTAGGGTCACTGATTGCAGTATATAATTAAGTCCTAGCAGACTGTGGTATTAATTACCAGGCACAAAGATGCGGGGCCTTTGGAAACTTATATGGCCATAATTTATTGCCCACACCTCAAGAGGGGGGTGAGAGAGGTCCATGAGGCTTTGTAAGCCAATAGTCTGTGGGGTGTTATATTATTCTAACGGTGTGACACAGTCTAACTACTATGGAATGGTATAACACTGCAGCATATAGTATAGTGCAACATAATGGGAAATCAGAATACAGTTCTTTCATATACCCCTCTATTACATCTCTAAGTATCCCTGCTTATGACTCATTATTTGCCTAATTAAAATAACAAGCTTCTGTATTTGAAGTCACACGGTGACGTTAAGAGTGTGAACTATAAGCATCTGTATATGAAAACAAGCTCCCTAGTAAAAACAAACAGGTATGAACCAAAATCCCATAAACCCACCTTGTGAACATAAATTAAAATTACACCAAAGTATAAATATATAGTAGGCAAGTGGAAGCAGTACGCAATGTATAACCGTAAACCAAACTATAAGTCTTGAAGCTAAGTAGAGGTTCTCCCAGGAAGGTCCGATATTATGTCCACATTAATACACCGTTAAGAGTTTTGTTCAGCCTATACCTATTCTGCAGGCTAAGCAACTCACAATAGCAGCAGTTCGGACGGCAGATGCCTCAGTTGGAGACCGCAAGGGCCTTACCCCAGTGCTAACTTGCGTGGATTGTAACAGGTAATGTGAGGAAAGTTGTAAACCCAGTGTCCGTTCACCTCTCAGGGCTTTAACCTCAGCAGGTGGGTTGCATATTTGAGCGTGCTTCAACATGACTGCCAAATGAATGGATTTGTGAGCTGAGCGGCATGTAGTGTTGGAATCCATTTCCCCTGTCAGAGGCGAGATGTAGTTTAGAGCCATGTGGTCAGCGACTCTCTGGTTAGCCCTATCGACCTTCTCTTTACTTGTATTGGCAGCATAATCAGGAATAACGGTCCGCCCAGACAAACACATGTCCCCATCTCCTTGTTTTTGCGGGCCATTATAGAATGCAGGCAGCTGATGCTGGGGCCCCAAAGCGCTGCATCTACCTTCTTTCATCGGAGAGTGAGCTGTTTGTAGATCAGCCTTGTCAACCTCAGGTTTAATAAAGGCCATTCGTAACTGTTCTATACATTCAGCCTGAAAAGCATCAAAGAGGCTACACAGCTCCTCTACAAGACATATAGCCGGCTTCATGCTGGAGCAATTGATCTCTGGTATGCACCACAGGATATTGTAGGTAGTAGCGAAATATCTGGGTGACAATAGAGTTAGTGCGTATCTCACTCCACAATAGCACCGTTACCTATAAATACATATGTCCATAGGTGAAAAAGACAGTTATTGTCATAGCATTTCAGCAGCTACGCATCAATAGATCTAGACAGCACACACGGCTGTTATTCCTGACACATCAGGACTCAGGGAGGGTAAATGAGGAGCCAGGTCTGTTGCTAGGCCTCCGCTGCGTTCCTCATCTATTCCGGTCTGCTTGGCTGGAATTCAAAGTTAAAAAGTATAGAAATCCGTTTTTCAGATATTAATCTACAGGACAGTTGTAATTCCAGGCTTGGATTTTAAGTTTGTGAAGCGATAGGCAACGGATCTATCAGCTCCCGGATTCAGCTAAAGTTAAAAGCAGCCATCTTGGTCGGTGTTCGGACCCGCCCCCCAGAGCTGAATTCTTTTGTTGTTGTTTTATTTTGGGGGGTTTGATGGGTGGGGGGTTTTACTGTTAGAAAAAGAAAGAGTAAAAAAGAGTACTTTTTTCTGTTTAATATATATATAAATGCACATTTTTCCATTTCACCAATAGTAATTCATGGCATTTGGGCTTTTAATAATTTCATACCATTATTATCATTTTATAATATTTCATCTTTTTTTTTTCTTCACCTACAAACACCAAGCTGCAATCATAAATTATGGTCATATACGTTTAAAAGTGTGATTTTTTTTTTCTTCATTGAAAGTTAAGTCATAACATACATATGTTGGATGATGATACAAGTTTAAAATATAACTGTATTACAAAGTAGTCAAAAAATATTAATATTAATATGCTAAATACTTGACTGCAAGAGTGTACATGAGTTCTGCTCATATAAGGGTTTCCAATGTCCAAGTTCAGCGTCCCCCATATCATTTTCCTTTTGAAAAAATGTTTGTTAGGGAGTATTAGTTGTGGAACAATATTATTGCTTAGTTAATGCCTCAGCTGTGTGTCCTTAGAATTATGCAATTGTCATAGCCTATCCTTCCTCAAAGACAACTTGTTTATGATTACGTTTCCTTATCCTTATCTTCTTTTTGCATTGTAAAATTATTGATGAGCATGTAAATAGTTTATAGGGAAGGAAAGATAACTGTATTCGAAAGTGGAAGGCACGTATGTGACTCTCTTGTCTGCTCAGCTATGTGCCGTGTTACACTGTTGTGGGTCAACAATATGTTGTTGCCATAGAGCTAACATCAATTTGTGTATGGCTATTGTTCCCATTTGCCAAGGGTGAAGTAAGTTTGTGACCTGTGTTTTCCAGTCGTCCACTGTGGAAACCAGCTCAAACTTCCAATGTTTTGGGACTAGTGTTTTGGCGCCATTTAACATAAGTATCAATAATGCTTTGTGTGTGGGGTTTTCAAGCTTTGGTAATGTTAAGAACAGGAGAATTTGTGGGTTGTTAGGCAATGTTTGCTCTATTACCTCCGATATTTGAGTGAGAGCACCTGTTCAGAATATGTCTAGCTTGGTGCAATTCCACTAGATATGTGTTGGAGTTCCTATTTCACCACAGCCTCTCAAACATTTATTATTGAATGTTTTATATATTGTTTGGGGTCTGCTTGGGGTGAAGTACCACCTTGTGAGGTATATATAATTTGTTTCCAATACCCTTGTGGCTATCGATGAGTTTTTGGTGGTTAAAAATACTGTATTCCACTCTTTGTATGTGATGTTGGTCCCCATTTCATTTTCCCATGATTTGGTGTAAGTGGGTCGTGTTTGGGTATCTTCTATCAGAAGTTATTTGTACAGAGTGGATATTGCATGTTTGGGTGGTGTATCAAGCAGGCATAATGTCTCGAATGGGGTAGGTTTCCTGAGATAGTGTTGTTTGTCGGGATGAGTGTTTACGTAATGGCAGATCTGTTAGTGAGAGAACCAGGACAGGGGTATGACTGGGTGTGTTTCTGATAGTTCATCAATTGGTTTGGCCCTCCCGTCTTGGCACAGTATTGAGATTGTTTGGTCTTTTATGTGGTTGGTGTTGTCTGTCTGTGTTTCTTTGAGGTTCCATGGTAGGGATGGGTTGTTGCTAATGGGTGACATGGGGGATATTATCCCAGATATGTTGGTGGAAGTGTTTAAGAGCTTATCCCAGGTTGTAAAGAAATCAGTGAGTATGGGGTATTTATGGATTATTGATGGTCTGTGCCTAGCGGGGAGCCATGCGGCAGTCCCTGAATTGGTGAGCCCCAGCACTTGCCTATCTATTTGGACCCATTGTTTATATGTGCTATCGGCGCACCAAACTAATAATCTATGTAATGTTATTGCATTTTTGTATGTAGGGATGTGTGGAACTCCTAGGCCTCCATTGTCTTTGGGTAGGTACATTATGCATTTTGCTACTCTGGGTCTAATGCCCTGCCAGATAAATTGCTCCAGAAGTGACTGAATTTTGTTTAAGTATTGTGCTGGTAGAGGTATTGGGGTAGTCTGTAGTAGATATAAGGGTCTCGGGAGGATATTCATTTTTATCACGTTTATCCTGCCTATCCAAGAAATAGTTTTATTTTTCCAGCTTGAGAGGTCTGCTGAAACGGTTTCCTCTAGCAGTTTGCAATTAGACTGGAACACTACTTTTGGATCTAGGGCGAGGTATATGCCTAGGTACTTTAATTTTTCTCTGTTTTTTAAGAGGGCAGTTAGGTATTAAGTAGTTTAGTGACTTCTCCTCATATGAGAGTATCATCATCTCTGATTTTGTAACATTTAGAAGAAAATTAGACACAACCCCATATTCTTTGAATGATTCCAATGTATTCGGTATCAAAGTTTCTATCTTGGTGAGTGTAAGTAGGATATCGTCGGTGTATAAAGCCAATTTGCATTCTGTGTCGTTTATGTGGACCCCTGTGATTTGGGTGTGTTGCCTTATTTTTTGTGCTAGGGTCTCTATAGACAGTGCAAATAGGATAGGGTAGAGGGGGCAGCCCTGTCTTGTTCCATTATATATATGAAAGTTATCTGACAGAATACCATTAACTTTAACTTTAGCTGCAGGGGAGGTGTACAGGGAGAATGTCTGTGTTATAAATTTATCACCGAATTTCATTTTTTTGCATCACTGCTTTTAGAAATTGCCAATTCATCCTGTCAAAAGCTTTTTTCCGCGTCCGTGGAGATCAATACCGCAGGGATTTTGTGTTTTTTTTACATAGGATGTAATCTGTAAAGCCTTCAGAGTGTTATCTCTGGCCCCTATTCTTGGAATGAACCCCACTTGGTCTGGGTTTATCCGTTTTGGCAGGTATCGGTTGATTCTGGTGGCTATTATTTTGGCAAAAAAATTTATATCAGAATAGCATATTAGTTGAGAAACCTCCTGTGTCTAGTAGGGTATTGGATACGCTTGCAAGGGGGGATGCCAAATGTTTCATGTATTTTTTATAATATTTGATACTGAGGTCATCCAGACCTGGACTTTTTCTGTTAGGCATGCTCTTTATTGCCTTCTGTATTTCTTCAATTGATATTGGGAGTTATAAATCTTCTGCTTCCTTTTCGTCTAGCGCTGGGAGGTCTAAGTCTGTGAGGAATTGTTCCATATCTTGGGGTGTGGCAGTGTTTTTGATGTTGCACAGTGCAGCATAATATTGTCTGAAAGTCTCTGCTATATGTTTGCTGTCTTTGTAGGACTCTCCCTGAGCATTTATGATGGAATGTACAGTATATGGGTGGTAAGTTGGTGTCTCTTAAGTGCTCTTGCCAGGGATAATCCTGTTTTGTCTTGAATGTCAAAGTATTTCTGTTTTAGGAGTGCAGATTTCCTTTGGTATTCTTTAGTTAGGTATTCTTTCAAGTTTTGTCTGGATTGGGTCAATCCTGTGAGTATGGGAGCAGAGTGCGACTCTAGTTTGTCTTTTCTTTCCCAGTAGCCTAACTGTGCTAGTGTAGAATTTAGATATTGTCTATTATTATTTTTTCCCTTGCTTTGAGCACCAAGAATTCACCTCTCACTACACATTTATGTGCTTCCCACATGGTTGAGTGTGTTATGTTCTCTGTATTGTTTTCTCTAAAATAGTTTCCTAATGTTGTTTCTTTGTTCTGGTTTACATAGGGTATTTTCTAGCATGCATTTGTCTAATCTCCATATGTAAGGTTGTGGTGGGATGTCAGGCCAATCTACAATGCACTGCACCGGAGCATGGTCAGACCATGTTATGAATAAGATGTTTGAATCTGTAATCATGGAGAGTCCCACCTGATCTGTAAATATGTAGTCAATTCTTGTATACATTTTGTGCGGGTGGGAATAAAAAGTGTAGTCCCTTATAGTTGGATTGAGTATTCTCCAGATGTTGTGTAGTTTCAGTTGTGTTAATTGGGTTGTAACTGACTTTATTGTCCGTTTGGGTGACTCCTGCTTACGTGTCTACTGTTGCGTCTAGTGTTAAATTGAAATCCCCACTAAGAAACAGCGTGCCTTTGGCATGTTCTAACAGGTGTTGGGATATTGTTTTAAAGAGAAAATGTTGATCTGTGTTTGGCAAATATATGTTTGCAAAAGTAATAGGTCTGTTATACAAGAGACCCTCTAGTATAATGTATCCGCCATTTTTATCTTTTACTGTGTGTGTCGCCTGAATGTGGATAGAGTTTTTAAGAAGGATTTCCCCCCCCCCCCCCCCCCCCGTTTTAGAGTTTCCTAGTGCTAAAGTAGGTGTTTCGGTATTTATGGCTCATAAATAATATATCGCTAGAGGCTTTGTATAGATCCCTGAATACCATAGACCTTTTTCAGGGCTGTTTAATCCCTTTACATTCATGGTGGTAAATGTAAGCATGTGCGTGTTCCATGGCATTTTGACTTATTTGAGTAAAAGACCGACTAGAAACCCTAGAGGTGTGTTGGGAGTAGAGGTGGGAGCTATGTGTAATAATGGATTAGAATATTGGACAACTTCAGCTATTGAGGCTGTTAGTACAAAAACCCTGTTACAGTACAGTCAATAATTCAATAAGTTTCTTATATTATTTGCTTTGATATAATACAAAATATTCTCTATCTTGCTTATACTATCTATATTTAAGATAATACAGTGTAAACAATTTAAGCTATACAGAACTTTGAAAAAATCTCCAGGAACAGAAAAGTAATATTTTCAAACAGTAGTTACAACAATAAGGGTAGTATCTCTACCCCCAAAACCCAATCTTATGTAAAAAGTAAATACTTTGATATACGACCTGTAACTACAGTCACTTATGGAATGTTCTTACAGATGTTTTAGGTGTTCTTAAAAGTCAAGGCATTGTCCAGTGCCCGGGCTCTAGGTGAAGAGGTTAAGACCTGGTCACCCGGTTGAGTGGTTTTGTCTGTGGGATTTTCGTCCATGCGTCGCTCCTTTGCATATCTCTACCCATCTTCTGGGTGTGGTATGCTGATTTTCAGGGCCTCACAAAAGCTCGAGAGGTCATCCATGTTTCTGAAAGTGGCTGTAGAGTCTCTTCTAGTGGCTATAATACTGACTGGAAATCCCCAGCGGTATGGAATCTTCTGGTACCTCAACGCTGTGGTGATGAAATGTAGTTCTCTTCTTTTTTGCAGCGTTGTTGGGCTGAGGTAAGCGAAGATCTGTATGTTGTTACCTGCGTGTGTTATCTTTTGTTTTTGTCTAGCATGCCGGAGTATCTCCTCTCTGTCTTTATGATTCAGCAGTTTTACTATGACATCTCTTGGAGGGGCCTTTGGTGGTGGCTTTGCTCTTAGTGCCCTGTGTGCTCTTTCAATGGTAATCTCTGGAGAGCTACTTGATCCCTTGATTGTTCTGAATAAGTCCTGAAGGCATCCCTCTAGTGCGGCAGCCTGTATTATTTCAGTAATGCCGTGTATGCGTAAATTATTGCAACGCCCTCCAGATCTTCCACTTTTTCTAGGAGATGGTGTATTGTCTCTTCCTGGTCATTAACCAATTATGATATATGTTGCATGTCATTGTAGGTAGTATTATGATTTTCTTCAAGTGTTGAAACTCTGGTGGTAACCTTTCATAAGTCTTTTTTGAGTTCTCCATACAAATTTTTGACCTCTCCCATAATCTCTTTGATATCTTCATTGGTACATAGGGATTATAGATCTTCTTCGGTAATTGTGTCATTGCTGGTGATAGATGGAGATGGCTTTTGGGAACCAGCAGAGGTGGTAATAATTGAGGAGTCCATGTTGGGCGATGTGGAGGCTGCTTCTTGATGCTTGAGATATTGCTGTATCAGTTTGATGTTACTGTTGAGCTCTGATTTGTTGTTTCTGTGGCCTGGCATATCCAGATATATGGTATTGCAATATTTTAGGCGCTTGGTTGGCAATATAAATATCTGAGTATGGTCAGAGTCAAGGTTAGGAGATGTTGTCTGGGGCCCTTTGTGCTTAGAGTGTCAGGTATAATGTAGGTGCTTCTATGTTGTTTGTCTCTCTGCAGGTGTGAGTTTTTGCTTTTCCAGGGTAACATATTATATTTTATGTCCGTGTGCTGCAGCAGCAGGCAGCAGTCTAGCTTATATTGCCTCCTGACTATAGCTCCAGTAGTGAGCTCAAGGGGTGATTTTTCTATGCTAGATCAGTGCAGCTGGTTTGCCTGTACGTTTATATAATGCCCTTGGACTGCAGGTGCCTCGAAAGAAGTGTCCTTTGTGATCGGTAACCAGCTGATAACGTCTGATGTTAGTGCAGCGCTACCTGTTCACACGTGGCTCCGGTTGTGTCCGATTCCTGCTCTGGCTCTCTTAACTTTCAGTCGGTGGTCCCCCACCTTGAGGGTGCTCCAGAAGGATGCCGCACTATTACCGCTGCAGATCATTGAGTCACAGACCCATTGTCTAGTCTGCCTGTTGCCTGCGTTGGATGCTGGGTACCGATCGTTTTCCACAAGGCCCCTGCAGTACGTCATGTACTTCCGGTCCCGTTGCCACTCGTGAGCCCCACTCTTTGATCTCTTGCGTTTCTGCGTGATGTGGGATGTGTGGTCCACTGTTTGTGAGTGGATTGAGCCAGCCCTGTAGCTAATTTTGCTGGGTTTTAGTGAGTAGGGCCTAGGAGCTAAAGATCTACAGTATGTGGCCATCTTCCAGCGCGGCCAAGCTCCGCCCCGGGGACTTAGTATTTTTAAGGGTAAAACAGCTGTTTAACTTAGGGCAATGCCCTACAAAAGGCCCTTTTAAGGGCTATTGGTAGTTTAGCATTAGATTAGGGGGTGTTTTTATTTTGGGGGGCTTTTTTATTTTCATAGGGATTAGGTTTAATTTTTTTATTTTAGATAATTTGGTTTATTATTTTATGTAATATTAGAATTTTTTATTTTTTGTAATCTTAGATTAATTTTTTTTTTTTTTTTTTTTTTTTTAAGTAATGTTAGCTTTTTTATTTTAATTGTTTGTAACTTAGTAACTATTTTTGAATTTAGGTAATTAGGATTAATTTAGGGGGTGTTAGGTTAGGGCGTGCTAGGTTAGGGGGCTTGGTAATTTAATTAGTTATTTGCGTTGTGGGGGTTTTGCAGTTTAGGGGTTAATAGTTTTATTAGGATTATTGTGTTGTGTGGGTTTGGAGGTTTAGGGGTTAATAGTTTTATTAGGATTATTGTGTTGTGTGAGTTTGGCAGATTAGGGGTTAATAGATTTATAAGGTTTGTTGCGATGTGGGTTAATGGCGGATTAAAGGTTAATAGTTTTAATAGGTACTTTGCTATGTGGGTTAATGGCAGATTAGGGGTTAATACATTTTTTAGGGACTTTGTGATGTGGATGAATGGTGGATTAGGGGTTTAAACATTTATTAGGTAGTTTGCGATGTTGGGGTTGTCAGTTTAGGGGTTAATACTTTTATTATTAGTTCCAATTTGGTTTTGATGGCGGATATAGGGGTTTTACGTGTCGGGTTTATTTTTATGAGGTGGGTTAAACTTTTACAGGAGATTTGACTTTTTTTTTATTTATGCTCATTTCTGGACATCGCTAGTTTATCCGACTTACGGCACTTTATGAACTACTGGCAGGGTTAATGTGATACCCCGATGTGCGAGCTAAAATTATGGGTGGCGCAGGTTTCAGCAGTTGCGCTGAAGCTTGTGCCACATATGTAATCTAACCCCTGGTTTCTGGTGGATTTACTGGTTCCCAGTGGCAGCTCTAGACTAAGGGTGGTCTTAGGAAAAACTAAATTATGAGGCCCACCCTAAAGGAACATAAATCTTCACATTTTCCTGTCATGATTCAGACAGAGCATACAATTTTAAACAACTTACAATTTTAAACAACTTTCAAATGTACATCTATTGCTTCATTCTTTTAGAACCTTAAGTTGAAGTAGCAACAATGCACTGCTGGGAGCTAGCTGAACACATCTGGTGAAATAACATTCATATACTGTATATATATATACAACCACCAATCAGCAGCTATCTCCCAGTAGTGCATTGCTACTCTTGAGCCTACGCTTTTTAACAATGTAGATTGTTGGCAGATAAAGCCAAGTAAGTGACTGTGCATACAAGCTGAAGTGGGGCCCATATAGCTTCTTTGTTGTCTGCAGTTCCTTCACTGCACACTTCAGCGGAACAGAGGCAAAGCACTAAGCAGACAGTAAACTGTGTATATTTGTGTTGGCAACAAGTATCTCCCTTAAAGGATTACTTTTGTTTACTTTTTACATACAAAAAAATACCATATTCTATTTAATGATTATATCTGAAAACTTACTGTAGTCTATTTTCATAAAAACGAAGCATCCATACCTTTTATTTTCGATAATTATTTTCCTGCAATGACGTAAGCATATCCAGCCCACCGTTTTCGCCATTATCTACATAACATCAGTAACCAATTAGATTGCGAGCTTATGCATATAATTATCGGCATAATCGTTGCTAATGCGCATGTGCATAAATTAGTCTAGATCGCGCATGCGCATTTCTGATCACTGAAGTCAAAATTACCCACATTTAGAGACTTCTCACGCTTGCGCATTAGAATACGCCTTATCTATCTGCAGATGGTGACGTTTGATGTGATGCTGCGCTAACTCGCGCATGCGGAATACTTACGAAAGACGCCATGTTTCAACTGCAGTTGTCAGCACGGATTGGGAATCCGTAACGGCTGAGTTAGAAGTAGATTTGGAAATAATCAATATTTCCAATATAAATATTTTCTAAATGCTAAATATTTGGTAAAGAATATACTTTAGGAAAAAGATAGATTAATATGTATATTACGATCTTAATGTTATTTCATTTCTGACTACAGTCTTCCTTTAAAGTCTATGGAGATGTTTTATGTTACCACCCGTTTAAACAGTTTATAACAGCAATGGATCATGATCTTTTATAGTATTCCTTTGTTGCTTTTTGTATTCAATCTTCTGGAGTCTTGTACTTTAAGAACAATATAATTGTGGGTCTTGTACTTGGTAATGAGCATCAATACTTCAGTAATTCACAGTTGCCAGCATTTAAAAAACAAAATCCAGGAACACTTTGTATCAGAGAAATTTATGGTTTGCATAGCTTTTCCCACTCAGATAGACCACAAAAACAAGCTCATTAAATACTAGTTGTATAATTTAGCCAAACTAATTTCTTAAAGTATTAGCAGAGTCGCATTACAAATGCCCCCCTAACAGTTACGCACGTGCGTAACTCAGAGCTCTGGTTTGCTGGTTAAAACTGGTTTGCAGAACAAAAAATGTCACAAAATGCATCAAAAATACATAAAAAAGTACAGTCACACTCATAATAACACTATCTAATAAAAATTATTTATAAAAAAAATTGCACTAAAAAGTTATAAAGGCTCAAAGATATGAGATATTGGGAAAAAAGGCAGGCAAAGGGCTTTAACATAGAGATACAAACTTATAGAGGCCTATTTAACAAAGGTCTGTCAGACCTGATCCGACAGTGCGGATCAGGTCCGACAGACCTCGCTGAATGCGGAGAGCAATACGCTCTCCGTATTCAGCAACACTGCCCCCTGCAGACTCGTGGCCAATCGGCCGCCAGCAGGGGGTGTCATTAAACCTGATTGTACTCGATCGGGTTGAATTGTGGCGTTGTCTGTCTGCCTCATCAGAGCAGGCGGACAGGTTATGGAGCAGCCAGAAACACGGGCCCTCAAGCTCCATTTGGAGCTTGATTAATGGGCCTCATAGTTGTCTTGATATCGCTCCCACACAAACAATAGCACTCCACTTGTAATCTAGCCCATAGGAAGAATACCTTTACAACAAGTACCAAAATAAGCAAACAAGGGTTAAATTATTAACCCTTTAGCATCTGTATAGCAAGACACCACAAATCACCCTAGTTTATCTGTACAAGAATCAATTGCACTAAAAAGCTAGACCCTCATACGCTAAGAATAAATACCAAGCTAATTAGCCTATTCCCAGAACGGAGTAAAAAATCTCTCAAAGAAGCTGGATAAATCAAATAGGGGTAAAATTACAATATAAATAAATGTCAAATCACAGTATACAATAAAAGTCAAATCCACCAGTGGACTAAATACAGATATGAATATATAATATGAATAATGAATCTTAAAAACAATACTCCAATTTAATTATTATGATGAATGTTCCTTAAAAAATCAGAATCCGCATGATCCCCAACCTTATAGGTGAAAAGTGATCAAAAGTTCTGTGCAGATAGATTGATTCCTGGTTGGCTATGAGGGCCAATCCCCAATAGGGGTTAATACTCTTTGTAAAAGGAGATTCTCTTGAATTACCGTCTTTACCAAGTGTGCTGGTTTGTAATAACGCATTTTTGTAGCATACATTTCACTGAGTTCTTTACAGTTCACTTACCCGCTTTGTCCCTCCTATGTGATCTCTGATTCTGCGGTTAGTAGGAACTGACTTGTCTGTCTGCCGGGTTGTAATGGCCCCGAGTGGCGTGTATGTCGGATCTGCTCTTCGTTTCCAGGTTGATTACGTCACCCGATCATGTGATTCTTCTTCTGCCAATGGCAATAAATGGATTTGTTTCTTGCAACACATCACTCTGTTTGAAAGATTATCAGATCTTGAGTGCTATCTACACGTTTCAGCCTTAGCATTTGTCAAGGTACCCTTAGTGAGGGCCTTCTCCCCTTTTATAGGGGTGTCTTCTTAATTGTTTGTATCTCCTAATTGGTGTCCTCTGCTGTAATTCTAAACTGCACCTTTTTCCTCTTTGTCGTGAATCCAAGAGGACATTTTCATTTATTTGATCTTTCTGATATTTGAAGAATGTACATAGTGCATATTATTTAAAACCACACTATTGTTAAATTGTATCCTACTAAAATATTCAAAATTACATGTTTTAAAATCCAGCAAATAAAAGTCCAGCAAAAAATATATGTCCAGCAAAAAATATATTACATCCAAATCATAATGATTCCTTTATTGGAATATCTACTTCATATTTTTTTTATTATTTTAATTTTGAATACTGAAATAGAGGAAATATCTAATAGCAGTGATATCAAACTATATAATTATGTTCTCAAAGATTTATTTTATCAATGGTATATATATATATATATATATATATATATATATATACATATATATATATATATATATATATATATATATATATATATATATATACAGGTACATACATACATATACATACGTATATATATATATATATATATATATATATATATATATTTTTTTTTATTTTTTTTTTGATAGTGGTTAATCCAGGAAAGGGTTTAACTCCAGCCCCGCATTCAGCCCATTTGGGTGCAAGCTTTTAAATAAAAATATAAATTCTCATTATACAACAGATCTTTCTCTATATTTCCCCCTCTATAATTTCTACTGATTTTTTTCACTCCCCAATATTTCATATATTTAGGATTTTCATTATGTGCTTCTTTAAAATGTTTTGGTAACAGGTGCCCCTCAAAACCATTCTTTATATTACAAATGTGTTCTCTGATTTGATCTCTTAACCAAAATATTGTTTTTGGCATGGACATTGTATCATATATATGATTCCCTTGTCTTTACATCTTATGGTGTCCCTAATGGTCATTTCACTATTATTCACTGTTTATTTTATTTTCTTTGTCTTAACACGATATTCACAGGCTGTGCAGCTATAACAGGGAAAAAAGCCATGTAGCTTTTCTCCATGCAAGTTAACTTCTTTCATTTCTTTCTTATCTTTAAACTCGCTCTGGGCTAGGATGTTCTTTAGATTTTTTGCTTTTTTAAAAATAATTCTTTACCCTGTCTCCCAGAATATTATCTTTCTAATTATATTCCAATGTCTGTTTATTAAAGATCTTACAATATTATTTTGAGAGTTATATTTAGTTATGAAATTAATAAAACCTTTTTCTCCTGTGTCATCAGTTTGTGTATTCTTTGTTGTTAGTAAACTTTCCCTATCAGTTTTTCTCCCAAGATCTATAGTCTTTTTTATATTTTCACTGCTTTATTCCTTCTCTTCAAATTTCTTTTTTAGATTTTCTGCTTGTATATCATAGTCACTCAATTCTGAACAATTGTTTCTGATCCTAAGAAACTGACTTTTAGAAATGTTGTTAATCCATCTATCTAGATGACAGCTCTATATGTGGATGAAATTGTTAGAATCCACTTTCTTGAAGTAGGTCTTAGTTTTAATTTTAGAATTTACGATGTTAATTTCTACATCCAAAAAACTAATTGTTTCTTTACTAATTTCATGCGTAAATGATAGACCCCTATCATTGCTGCTAATGTCTTCCAAGAAAAGGAGTAGTAACTCAATATATCCTTCCAAAATAATGAAAATATCATCAATGTATCTTTGATAGAATATCGAGTTTGCACTCCAAGCTGAGCCCTGAATAAATCTTTCTTCAAAGCTTCCCATGAACAGGTTAGCATAGCTGGGTGCAAACTTGGTACCCATTGCAGTTACTTTTACTTGCATGTAGTATTGATGATCAAAATAAAAGTAATTATTTTTTAGAATAAATTTGATACACTTACATAAAAAATCTATTTGTTCTGTTTGAAGATTAGGATCTTTCTCTAGGTATGATTTAACTGCCTAAATCCCAAAATTATGATTTATATTAGTGCAGAGTGAATTTAAATCTATAGTCATCATAATATACAGTAGTTCTCTTGCAATTTTATTTCATTCAATTTTTTGAGAAGTATGTGATTAATATTCCATCCTAATCCATTCAGTTCTCAGCTTGGAGTGCGAACTTGGTATTCTATCAAAGATACATTGATGATATTTTCATTATTTGGGAAGGAGATATGGAGTTACTACTTCTTTTCTTGGAAGACATTAGCAACAATGATAGGGGTCTATCATTCTATCATTTACACATGAAATTAATGAAGAAACAATTAGTTTTTTGTATGTAGAAATTAACATCATAAATTCTACAATTAAAACTAAGACCTACTTCAAGAAAGTGGATTCTAACAATTTCATCCACATAGAGAGCTGTCATCTAGATAGATGGATTAACAACATTCCTAAAAGTCAATTTCTTAGGATCAGAAAAAATTGTTCAGAATTTAGTGACTATGATATACAAGCAGAAAGTCTGAAAAAGAATTTTGAAAAGAAGGGATATAGCAGTGAAAATATAAAAAAGACTATAGATCTTTGGAGAAACACTGATAGGGAAAGTCTACTAACAACAAAAGAGAGAAAGAATACACAAACTGATGACACAGGAGAAAAACGTTTTATTCATTTCATAACCAAATATAACTGTCAAAATAAATTTGTAAGATCTTTAATAAACAGACATTGGCATATAATTAGAAAAGATAATATTCTGGGAGACAGGGTTAATAATCATCCTGATATCATTTTAAAAAAAGTAAAATATCTAAAGAACATCCTAGCCTTGAACGAGTTTAAAGATAAGAAAGAAATGAAAGAAGTTAACTTGCATTGAGAAAAGCTATATGGCTTTTTCCCTGTTATAGCTGCACAGCCTGTGAATATCATGTTAAGACAAATAAAATAAAATCAACATTGAATAATAGTGAAATGGCCATTAGAGACACCATAAGATGTAAAGACAAGGGAATCATATATATGATACAATGTCCATGCCAAAAACAATATTTTCGTCAAACGCAAAGGATGTTAAGAGATCGAATCGGAGATCACATTTGTAATATAAAAAATGGTTTTGAGGGGCACCTGTTATCAAAACATTTTAAAGAAAGAAGAAGAAAAAAGAAGCACATAATGAAATATTGGGGAGGGGAAAAAAAATCAGTAGAAACTATAGAGGGGGAAATATAGGGAAATATCTGTTTTATTTATGGCAGAATTTATGTTTTTATTTAAAAGCTTGCAACCAAATGGGCTGAATGCAGAGCTGGATTTAAACCCTTTCTTACTTTCTTAGATTAACCACTATCAATATATATAGATAGATATACGGTATATATATATATATATATATATATATATATATATATATATATATATATATATATATATATATATATATAAAATATATCATTGAGAAAATAAATCTTTGAGAACATAATGATATTTCTTCTATTTCAGTTTTCAAAATTAAAATAATAAAAAACAAATGAAGTAGATATTCCTATAGAGGTATTGCTGAGTGGAATTGGATAAACTACATATGTATCACATAATTTAATAATTCAATTGAGCTAATATCTACTTGATATGAATTGATTTATCTATAGCCACAGCAGAAATTGTAAAAGACCTGAAATCAAACCTTTCAGCCTAGAACCCTCTCCCCACTCACTATGCAGATTACACTGTGATGTATATTTTTATAACTCAATTAAAATAAATGACCTGACATGATACCTAGATCACGATGCTACCTGGGGTGAGAGTGATGCTGAGTCTGTACTTTAGTGGAGATATGCTCAGTATCCCAGGATTGTAAGTTAACAGATACATGTGATAATCAACATGATGATTCACTAGGTCTTCTTTTGAAGGACCAATTCACATATACGTCTGGGAAAATGTGCTAGCTCAAGATATGACATGGGAAGCTAAATCTCAAATAAATGATTTGTGCCTAATCTTCATAATAATTTAAAATACTCAGATCATATTGAAAACATCTATATACAGTATATGTATTGATCTGAAAATTATACTATATTGAATAAATGTCTACTGTATTGAATGTATTGAATGATTTACCTACATGGATACCTCTCTTATCTCTGTAATTGTGAACTTTCCCTGTGCTTTTTGCCTAAACGACCCCTAGCTGAAATGTCCATAGATACCCCCTCCCTTAACTTTTTTGCAGGCCCACCTAACACTAATATATCTCTCTCCCTCAGCTGAATTTAAAGTATATCTGACACAGTCTAAAGAAATTTACAGACCTGCATATTTCAGCTTTCTCACTGCCCTTGGCAATCAGGTAGCCTCTGGAAGTTAGTTTCCCTCCCACCCTGCCCATCTGGAAGTTAGTTTCCCTCCCACCCTGTCATGGTTGATTATATATTTCCTACCTGTTCCATGTTACATTTTTGCATATATTGTGTATTATTATTGTTTTTGTATTTTATTGTACCCTATTGTATCAATGCAATGTTTTGTGGACCCAGGACATACTTGAAAACAAGAGAAATCTCATTGTATCCTTCTTGGTAAAATATTTTATAAATAAATAAATACATGATTAACTGCATTGATGAATTTAAAATGTTTAACCAACTTACTTCAGAATAAATACCACCTTCTTTGTTTCTTTCAGGTGTCTGATAAACCAGTGAGATTCCAAATATGAAATTAAATATTGTTAGGGTTACTGAAAGGTTGACTGATGTCACTGAAATTATTGTTTTTTTACTACTAGTCCACTCATAAAAATATGAATTTTTAATACATCTTTTAAAATATAAAATAGGAGGAAACATTATCATATGTATATATATATGTATTCTAAATATACTCATGTCTGGTATTAAAATACACGTGCTCAATTAAGCCAGATAGTCACATATATGTTGACCAGATAAGTCTATTAATACTAGGTAACATAAGTGTATTTAATGAACACTTTAAAATATATATATATTTTATTTTTTTATTTTATTTTTTTATTGAGGAATAGCATATAATCGCAAGTATAATGCAGTACAGATAAGTTTACATAAATGTCAACTACAACTACTAATCATAATACATTGTATACATATACGACTGCAGGTATATCTAGGTGTATGCTAAAGAGCAATTACAAAATGAACAGTAACAGTTAGTTTAAATAGTGACAAGAGTTGTTATAATGTTACATGATAAGGATACATACATTTACCTACATAAGGAACAACTAAGTATAGACTGTACTCAATAATTCTATTATCCTCATTTTTGTTTATTGCTAGGGATGGGTATGTTCGTATTCCTCAAACCAAAGAGGCTACTCTTGAGCCTTTACTTTTTAAAGAGCTACTATGCAGAGGAGGAGAACAATGTTGTCAAACAAATGAGAATGATATTAAGAATATGATAAAGGATGCTTTTCCACCTTGATAAAGGAGTGTTTTATACAAATCATATGTAACATGGGAAGAAAAGTAATAGAATATTAGTCGGGTTAAACCAGAACCACCATATAACTAAAATGTATTAGCATAGAACTCTTATCAGAGAGTATACGGAAATATGGTATACAAATATATACGTGTGGTTCTGACTTCAATATATAAAGAAGTGTTTTAATTATTTGCGGTCTTTTGCAAGAGAAACCACTCATTTGGTCTCTGGACATAACCTGTTTGATCCAGAGTACTTTTGTTTTGTTTTTTTTGGGGGAGGGAGATGGAACAAGTGCCAGCAACTATAATATCATTTTAGAGGGTACATATATAACTAGCGATGAGCTACTGTAGCAAAATGCCACCAGACTCCAGATATAGCAGTAGATGGTCACTTTATAGCTAGTGTGTTTGGTAAACTATAACCCTTCAAACACTGATGGGGAAAAGGTTGAGATCAGCCAAGGAGGAACCTCCAGGTAAATCACGAGATAGAAACTGCTTCTTAATTAATAATATGTATTGTGGCATAAAAAGGTTCAGGGTGAGAATATAGATATATGTCCCATCCCCCGGGCATGGGCCCTATACCCGACGACAGGAAACACTGGGAAAATATCCATAATACCCAACTCTTTAAAAGGCACAAGTTACCAACCTATATATACCCAGGACATACTTGAAAACGAGAGAAATCTCAATGTATCCTTCCTGGTAAAATATTTTATAAATAAATAAATAAATAAATTTAACACGGGAGAGCCAATTACCTGTTAGTAATCATCCTGGATAATTCATCATTCGATTAGGGTAAGTTATAGGGTTCAGTAAAGTTGACGAGGGTACAACAACGCAAATTAGGGGCAGTTATATTGTGGGTGCTGATCTGTATAAAGAGCTTATATTTGCACTCTTAGGGGGTTAGCGTATTGAGAACATTCATTTAACCAAATATAGACTAACACAAATAGCTGAGCCTCTAATGCGTTATAGTTATAAGATTATTAGATTAACTGCATGCTAGGTTTGTGCTGACTTGGACATAGTACAGAAACTTTTAGCAATTTCAAAGGAAAAGCAAAAGCAAAAATGTAACCCAGTGGGAGGTTGAGCTTTCTTAACAACTATGTAGTGTGACTAGCTCCCGATATGTTAACCTAATGTTTATCTTGGTAGGGGAAGTTTAGCCTACTCCTACCTTAGCTACAGTATTAGCCAGTCTATTAGAACATGGGCTGTTGGGGTTTATCTGGCATTAGCTAAAAGCTATAAACAATTTGGCTGAACTTAGTAGAAAAATGAAAATGTCTCAAGCATGTATATAAAAGATTAGTAATTTACCAGCCATAAAGATTTGCGGCAAGAAGGTGCAATTATATAAGGGAAACAATTGAAATGCATCTACCTTTAGGTAAAAAAGTAAGCAACCAAATAAAATGCTTGAGATGGCCAGGTTTCATGTGCTTGAAAATATAACGGAAACACACTTGACCTACATATGTACAGGCCGATATATAGATATAATATTAAAAGAAACAGCTAACGCTGCCAATGTAGATTAAGCACTAGATATATAGCATGTGAAGGTAGACTTTTTTTTTTTTTTTTACTACCCATATGAGACTCAGGCCATGAATAATAATCATGAGGGTATACACCAATCATCTATCAGCCATATTTCCACCCACATATATATCAGCCCTGTCATGCGCATTATAGGTATAGATGGGAACTTTGAAAAAAGTGTAATGTGACAGATGAGAGTATAGTGTATTTGGGGAACTCCAAGATGGCACATATTTCCTATATTAGTAAATATTGTATAACAGCATCAGCACATTCAGTTTGAACTCTTCTCACCACCATACAAACATATAGAGAAATTTTATATATAATTTGAACTAATCGTCAATATAAGATTAAACATATTAATAAAACTAGTATTTAAGGAGATATAAACATCAAACTACTTTAATACATTGCTCTAGATTTTTTTGGCCAAGGAGCTTAGCCTACTCCAACTGCCAGCACAGTCCAGGTGGCTTTTTCAAGACAGTCTCGGCAGCACAGAGGGGCACAACAAAAATGCATACTCTCTGATGTCGAAAGGCAGCCTTCCCATGTATAGAAACAGCGCCTCACTCTCACAGTCATTTTAAAAGCAGCATTCAGGGCAAGGCCAAGCTGATCTCCTTAATCTCTTTGACTACTTTACCTAAGACTGCACAAGGAACTGCACTTGGTTGTTTTGGTATCGATTTAGGACACTATCACTAAATCACATAGTGATCACGTTTCTTTTATTTGTTTGTTTCATGTGCTCATTATCACTGTAGTAGTAATATATATATATATATATATATATATATATATATATATATATATATATATATATATATATATATATATACTGTATATATATATATATATATATATATATACATATGTTTATTTTTTTGTTATAGAATGTATTGGGGTTTGTACACTTATTGTTTTTCTGCATCTGTTGGAACACAGAGATATTATATATATCTTTCCACTTTAGCTACTTAGTAGCTCATTGTGCAACAGTACTCATATTTAGTAGCACACTGTTTTTGTGTATTGTATACTTTACATTGTTTCACTTTTGATATTTTGAGTACATCACCTTTATATCCTCCCACAGGGAGTTTGTTTTTACACTGTACCTTGAGCAGGTGCATTTAACTTTATTTTTATTTTTATACCAAACTGATCTCCCTCTTCCACCAGCCGCCTCCCATAGCCCCCGAGTGGGGACAAGAAAGAGTCACCGCCACATGGCGGGACCGCAACACTGCACAACTCCCAGGCCGAGGAGAAGGTCTCCATATTGCAGATCTGGGCTAGGGTCCGGTATCAGTGTGAGTCTGGTAGGTATCAGCGGTTGGAGTAACTGCTGTGCATATTTGGACGTAGTATTACCTAAGGTGGTAGCTGCAGTGTCCAATAGCTGGGTGCTTTCCATAGGAAGGACCTTTTCATCTTGTATGAAGCTGTCGTACCCGATCTCAGACAAAAATGGTTCAGGGCAATTGTGGACATTATCCTCACACAGGCTTTGTAACATCTCTGAGTGGTCTAGATGTACGTTTGCTGGCGGTACCTGCTGAAATGCCCCTGCGAGTGCATGCATTAAGTTGCAGAAGTGGACATCTATTAGTGCTATGACTTCCTTTTCCCACAAGGTCAACACCATCTTAGAATTCTCGGATGACTAGCTCGCTATGTGGTTTATCTTGTAAGCAGGTGGTAAAGAACTTTGGTATGCTCCCGGACTCGTGCTTGAAAAGTTTGTATGATTGGGAGTCACCTCTGAGTAACTTTGGACCATAAAATAAAGTATATAAGTCTCTTAAAATATATCCAGAGCCGGCAGCTCAGTAAAGATGCGACCATCTGCTTCTGCAGCTAACTCCACCCCCTAAAATATATATATTAAACTGTAGCAGTATTTGATAATGAAACTGTTTTTCTATGTCTGCTGCCCCCGATGGACTGAAACTGGCATTACAGCCAAAAGGGTTAACTGTTAAGAGACATGCATTACCAAAGGGCCAATGAGGGACAAGCTCCGAAAAAGTGTGTACCCAAATTTAATCAATGATTAGAAAAGAAGTGGGCTTTATCACAGGGATAAAAGCTCTGGCACAGAAAGTAATAGGGGCTTGCTCTAAGACAAAAGTTGGCCTAACATACTTCCAGACGTGTGCATCCCCTCATAATTAACTCCTATATGGGGATTAGCCCTCATAGCCAACCAGGAATCAATCTATCTGCACAGAACTTTTGTTCACTTTTCACCTATAAGGTTGGGGATCATGTGGATTCTGATCTTTTAGGAACATTCATCATAAAAGTTGAATTGGAGTATTGTTTTTAAGATTCATTATTCATATTATATATTCATATCTGTATTTAGCCTACCGGGGGATTTTACTTTTATTGTATACTGTGATCTGATATTTATTTATATTGCAATTTTACACCTATTTTATGTCCAAATAGTAAATACAATTTTATTTATCCAGCTTCTTTGAGAGATTTTTTACTCCGTTGTGGGCATTAGCTAATTAGTTTGGTATTTATTCTTAGTGTATGAGTGTCTAGCTTTTTAGCGCAATTGATTCTTGTACAGAATTTATAATTTTTTTAGTAGATTTTCAGAGAGCTACTCCACTTTCTTTTGCCTGACACTGTTTTCTTGTCTTCTACTCATAATTTCGTTTACACTAGTTTATATTAGGCAGTGAAATTAGGCAGTGATATTACCTCAATATGTTAAACCTGCTGACTACTGTGTTGAGACTGCTGGAATGGAACACACATAATACATAAATACATATGTACAGACATATAAACATATATATATATATATATATATATATATATATATATATATATATATATATATATATATATATATATATATACAGGGAGTGCAGAATTATTAGGAAAGTTGTATTTTTGAGGATTAATTTTATTATTGAACAACAACCATGTTCTCAATGAAACCAAAAAACTCATTAATATCAAAGCTGAATAGTTTTGGAAGTAGTTTTTAATTTGTTTTTAGTTATAGCTATTTTAGGGGGATATCTGTGTGTGCAGGTGACTATTACTGTGCATAATTATTAGGCAACTTAACAAAAAACAAATATATACCCATTTCAATTATTTATTTTTACCAGTGAAACCAATATAACATCTCAACATTCACAAATATACATTTCTGACATTCAAAAACAAAACAAAAACAAATCAGTGACCAATATAGCCACCTTTCTTTGCAAGGACACTCAAAAGACTGCCATCCATGGATTCTGTCAGTGTTTTGATCTGTTCACCATCAACATTGCGTGCAGCAGCAACCACAGCCTCCCAGACACTGTTCAGAGAGGTGTACTGTTTTGCCTCCTTGTAAATCTCACATTTGATGATGGACCACAGGTTCTCAATGGGGTTCAGATCAGGTGAACAAGGAGGCCATGTCATTAGATTTTCTTCTTTTATACCCTTTCTTGCCAGCCACGCTGTGGAGTACTTGGACGCATGTGATGGAGCATTGTCCTGCATGAAAATCATGTTTTTCTTGAAGGATGCAGACTTCTTCCTATACCACTGCTTGAAGAAGGTGTCTTCCAGAAACTGGCAGTAGGACTGGGAGTTGAGCTTGACTCCATCCTCAACCCGAAAAGGCCCCACAAGCTCATCTTTGATGATACCAGCCCAAGCCAGTACTCCACCTCCACCTTGCTGGCGTCTGAGTCGGACTGGAGCTCTCTGCCCTTTACCAATCCAGCCACGGGCCCATCCATCTGGCCCATCAAGACTCACTCTCATTTCATCAGTCCATAAAACCTTAAAAAAATCAGTCTTGAGATATTTCTTGGCCCAGTCTTGACGTTTCAGCTTGTGTGTCTTGTTCAGTGGTGGTCGTCTTTCAGCCTTTCTTACCTTGGCCATGTCTCTGAGTATTGCACACCTTGTGCTTTTGGGCACTCCAGTGATGTTGCAGCTCTGAAATATGGCCAAACTGGTGGCAAGTGGCATCTTGGCAGCTGCACGCTTGACTTTTCTCAGTTCATGGGCAGTTATTTTGCGCCTTGGTTTTTCCACACGCTTCTTGCGACCCTGTTGACTATTTTGAATGAAACGCTTGATTGTTCAATGATCACGCTTCAGAAGCTTTGCAATTTTAAGAGTGCTGCATCCCTCTGCAAGATATCTCACTATTTTTGACTTTTCTGAGCCTGTCAAGTCCTTCTTTTGACCCATTTTGCCAAAGGAAAGGAAGTTGCCTAATAATTATGCACACCTGATATAGGGTGTTGATGTCATTAGAGCACACCCCTTCTCATTACAGAGATGCACATCACCTAATATGCTTAATTGGTAGTAGGCTTTCGAGCCTATACAGCTTGGAGTAAGACAACATGCATAAAGAGGATGATGTGGTCATAATACTCATTTGCCTAATAATTCTGCACTCCCTGTATATATATATATATATATATATATATATATATATATATATATATATATATATATATATATATATATATATATATACTGTAAATATGCACATATAAACATATAAATACATATGCAATATTCATATTTAATAAAGTAATTTTACTGTTTATTTACTGTAAATATTTCCCATTCCAATGTTCTGCTCATAGGGGAATATGTTCCAAGTATTTATAAATAGATATTCCTATATATATCTGTATATTTCTATACCTAAATACAATCATCTATATACTGTATATAGGTATAAATATATATAATTGTGCAAAAAATATATGTAGAAATATGTATTTATGAATAAATAGAACATATTCTGCTATGTGAAGAACATTGGAATGTGAAATATTCATATTTTCATGTTGGGTTAGCGCACTTGAGAATATGCGATGGGGTATGCGTGTGAGTAAGGTGTTTTTCTTTCCTAAGATATGAAGAGTCTACAACGTCATTCAATTACTAGTGGGAATATCACTCTTGGCCAGCAGGAGGAGGCAAAGAGCACCACAGCAAAGCTGTTAAGTGTCACTCCCCTACCCATAATCCCCAGTTATTCTCTTTGCCTCTGTCAATGGAGGAGGTGAAGTTTGGTGTCTAAAGAAATAAATTCCTTTTTCAGGGAATTTTTCCCTGCAAGCAAGGATTTTGGTTTAGCTTAGTCCACGTCAATTTCTTCAGTAGAGTAGTGGTGGCTTTTAAGCAGTTAGGAAGGTGTGAGGTAGTCCTTGCTTTGTTTCCTAACACATTGCTGCCCATGGTACAGAAAGCCAGAGTTGGTTACTCTGTTCTTTCTTTTTCTACAGGTCTCTGTAAGAAATATGTGTCTTTTCACGCCTTGTGAACTGTCTTCCTGACGGACAGCTAGACTACAGGTAAGTGCTTTTGTCTTCTAGGTCTTGGAGACTTGCACTTCAGAAGAATATGTCATATGCAGTAACAATACACAACCAAAAGGGGGCACACTCTTCAGACAATAAGGGCACCAAACCAGAAAATGTGAATATAAACACACATACAATCAGAAATTAAAACATTTGTAAAATAATGGTTAAAAAACATAAAAATGTATTTAAATGGGATAAAAGTAGGAAATCAATTTAAGTCAGTCCCACACAAGGACAAATAATACTGAACTTAGTTCATCAATGTATTCATCAATGTGTGTAATCCCAATAAAAGATGTGCGGCTGCTCTCCTCCTAGAAGATCACTCCAGATAGTGTTCTAAAATGGATAAAAAACAGAGGTGCACCTCATGTGTAGATCCAAAATGTAATCCTTAATCATATCCACATTTCCCAAATGGGTACTCACATTTAGATGGACCACACCTATGTGCTGGTAGTAACACGCTGATACCTTGGGGTGTATCAGCTCACCCTAATCCCAGCAGATGACTGGAACACTGGAATTGGATCCCCTGTGTACTTCGCCTCAGGGTGCAGTATCAAGGATAGTAAAGTCTAACACTTGGCTTCAGTTAAAAAAGGGGTTTATTAAAACTCACAATAAAAACATAGAGCATCAAGTGTAAAGGGGCATAGACATATAGCCCCCTAATGCAACGCATTTCTTGGCTTCACAATCGCCGTTTCATCAGGCATATAAAGCACCATATACTATCCTGAACTTTTAAATACAAACTAATAAATCAATACATCAAATTGATCAGTCCCCTCTCAGGGGCGTGATTACACATGTGTTGTAAATGAATCCTTCATTGTACTTAGTACATCATTACATGTCACAGTTGATTACACGTAACAATAACAAAGTGGTTGTTATATTCACATTAAATACATTCAATTTCTAAACCATAGCTCATCCAATGACATTAAGGTCTCAGTAACAGCACACCGATTTCCTACAATTCAAAATCTTCTCTAAGTTTACCATTTATATGTGAATAATAAAGGGTTTGTTATTCTATTTAAAGTACCTTATTGTTCTTTTGACCAATTCAATATTGTGGCTATTTCCGAGATTCTGTTTACTACGGAGCATTAATGCTTCATTGACGCCTGTGATAAATTCATTACAATCTCATGTGACTTTGATCTGCCAATAAGAAAAAAACCTACTATACTTGTCACTAGTTGTCACTTATAACCCACCAATAACATAATACCTATTGTACTCGTCACTAGTTGCTAGGTAAATATCCCGTTCTAATATATCCTATTGCTCTCTTAGCTGTCTTAGTAAAAACCAACATAAATTAAAAGGATTAAATATATATATGTGCATATAGGTGAATGCATTATTTATTTAAATAAATGTAATACTAATAATAAAATATTACTTCAGTGATCAACAATAAATTCATTGATAATAATAATAATAATAACATTATGTGAAAGCTTGAAATTATTATAAAAAATAATAAATTCAATAAAAAGAATTCATAATAATTAATGTGTGAATTTGTGATAAAGATATGTTGCCTGTAAAAGCATCTTCTATTTTCTTAGGTCTCACCATTAATCACTAACCTATACATCCCTAAAATAACGTGCTAATGAATAAAAGTGTAATCATACACTTCTGATTAACATAATTAAAAAACCTACAATTAATAAGTCAACAATCAACAATACTTGTGTAATAATGTGATAATGTGCCTCCCTCAGTGAAATATATTGTATGTCCTATAATCACTACTTAGTACCAAATGCAATGTATGTCCTATGAGCGCAACAATCACTTTGTATCTAATGTGGTATAGCCAAACTAGTGTAGTGAATATTATATACTAACAAAATAAGATATAATTCAAACTATCCAAATGATATGCAAGCCCCATCCACTGCTATATAAAGAAATATATTCCAATGGTAGTTATTGTCAAGATTGTATACAAACCCCGTCTATTACAGGGTAGAGATATATTTCAAATACCGCTACTATATATCTTATCTGCTAAATGTGGCGATTCTATATTACACCACAATTACAGTTCCTATGCCTTATATTATTATTAGTATTGCTTTTCCAACTATATTGAATGGATGGACTCTTAAAAATCCCATAATGTGCTATCACTGAGACCCAACATCACTGGAATAAGTACGTCATTTCCTCGCACTCCCAATGAGTGCGTAAGCATCACTCAAAAATAAAGAATTAGAACCCATACCCACATCATAATCCAACTCTTAATGCAGAATACAAATAAGAATATATCTCCTCCATATAAAAACGTGTGTGAGTGCTAAAAAGCAGCAAGGTCTTTGTTTAGGCCAAAGGGAAATAAAGACTGGAAACGATGGGGGACATTTTTAAAATCCTTTATACAGGAATGTATATATGAAAAACAGTCTATAGAGCTTAGAGATAGACTTAAAGTAAGAGGATATAATCACAAACAGCTGGAAGATGTGAGAAAATTAGTTCAAAAAGATAAAAACATAGTTAAAGAACAGGATGTATATCGCAAAGAATCTACTTATGAATCTGATTCAAACTTTAGTGATGCTATTGTTTTCTCTACACCATACAGTCAACAATATGAAGAAATAGTTAACATTTAAAAAAAACATCTTAATTTGTTGCAATCAGACGAAATTCTACAGCCACTAATACAACAGTGCAAATTTGTACCTAGAAAATCTAGGACACTAGCGCAAACATTAACACCAAGTTTAGTGAAAAAAACAAAATTCCACACAAAAATATGTTACATCCTGGTTGAATAAAAAAGGCACTTTTAAATGTGGAGCTCGCATGTGTTTGGCATGCTCAAGTGTCTTACAGAATGATCACTGTGTGTCAATTTAATGATAAAACATATCCGATAGAGTTCTATGCCAACAGTGGTTCTAAATATGCCATTTATCTATTAACTTGTAATCTGTGTTTTTTTCAGTACGTGGGAAAAACCACACGCACTGTCAGGACACGTTTTAATGAACATGTCCGGGATGTAAAAAATTATAGCACAGACTCCTCAGTTGCTGAACATTTTAATAATAAACATCTTACAAATATTGCACAACTTTCATTTCAAGTTATTGGTTTAGCTAATGTACCTTTAAGAGGAGGTAACAGGGATAAAATTTTGGAAAAAAAAGAACTTTACTGGATACTAAAATTAAATACACGTTTTCCCTCAGGTATGAATAGAGAATGTGATATAAATTATTTTATTGATAATTAAGTTTGATATCCATGTATTCAGTCTCCCTGTTATATTCTAGCTAAACTATATATTTGCTATACATTCAGTATACATTAAATATATATATACATTTGTATAGTGTTTTTCCTATGCCAGAATGTCTATACTAATATTATTATATCCATATACCATGATATTTTTAAATCTTCATATTATATGTTATCTTCACTTTATAGTGTACATATTTCAAAAGATTGTTAAAAATATGCGATCAGAAAAATTAAGATTCGAATAAGCTTTAAACGCTGATTAATAGTAGGTGAATCTAAAATATTAGCCATGGTTACTAATTTAATAACTTGTTTTTTGGTAAAACTAACCTTTTCTCTGATGTCAAACAATAGATTGTTTTTATCTTATTTTTTTGTATTTGTGGGATTGAAGGGGTTAATCTAATTGCCACTTCAGCCTATAAACATGTGGGATAGAAACACAGAACTCAGTCTATGAGTAAGCACCTGTGAGGTGCGAAACATGTCAGACTTCCTGCTCTATTGCTGCCATGTCTGTTCATTCTTTTAAATGAATTAATAAATTTGTTTTTTAAAATCATCACACACTTGGAGTAGTACCTGCCTACTGTCTTTTGTTCCTGAGTTTCTACAGTCTGATCTACCGTTATTGGCTACGGTACTCCAGGTGAAGGTATCACTACACTAGCCCGGTTTTAGGGCCACCGGTGTTGTATAGCTTGAACGCCTTGGTTGCGGCACTACTTTCTTCTGAATGTATATTGCCCCTCTCTTTTTACCCTGGATTTCTAAAAAAAGTTTTTGCTGTTTTAATAATGACAAAATAAAAGCTATATTTTAAAAGAAGTACTGACTGGATTATCCCTTGTTGTATGCTATATACTTACATACACATATTTATGTATCTCTGTACTAAAGCCCCTTGCCTGTCTTTTTTTTTCTAACACCTGAGACTTCATATCTTCAAGCCCTTACCACTTTTTTGTGCAATAGTTTTTTTTTAAATAATTTGTATTAGATGGTGTTATTATGAGTATAACTGTACTTTTACATGTAATTTTGATGTGTTTTGTGACAATGTTCTTGTTTTGCAAAACAGTTAACCAGAGCTCTGATGTCATGCTAACCCAACAAGCGTAAACTTCAATTAATCTCAAGCAGTTAATCATTTTTTACTTTCAAGTTGTAATACGAGTGAAAAACCCAACACGTGCTAACACACATGATAAACCCCTTTTCGCTGTTAGTGCTCCACTCGTTATCGAGAGAGAGATAGAGAGAGAGATTTGCACTCATATTTTTTTTGTTGCGTATTGGAACTTGTTGTTGGATTGGATACAAATATGTTTCCATATACTTTTTACAAACAAACATTATTTTTTTCAGTAGGTAGTAGATAGCAGGGCTGTCCCTCCTCAATCCCCCTTGCTTGCATAAGTAATTATCCTCATGTGCACACTTTTGTTACATGACACCACAAGGTATGGAGTAGGACACTACTTAGGGAGGTGGAGCAGGCTACTCATGGCAACACTAAAGTGTAAGTAATTTTGCAGATTTTTGAAATTTTATTAAATACTTGCAATCTTTTTTTTTTTTACACTCCCCCCCCCCCCCCCCCCCCCCCTACACACACACTGTTTAAACCTTAATTGACCCTTCTAAAATATGCACTTTACTCAAAATATTTTATGGCACTTCAATTGTGGGTACTTTTACAATTAATCTTTTTTTTTCCCAACAATGGTGTCCTTTCACTGTAAACATTGTAAAGATTACTCAAAATTATTATAATTATTATTTTATTATTTAAAGCTTTGGAAATAGTGGAAAGGTATCCTTTTACTTTTCTAGCTTTGCTGCTCTGTTTGAGCTGCTCAAGGATGACTTGAAGCCAGTAGATTACTCTAACAGGCAAGATGTGGATTAGCAAAGATAGTTACCTACTCACATTTTCTTGCATCTGTCAGTTACTGGTCTTCCAATGCACTTTTCAGTTTAATAGCTCAGCCCAGTTTCTTTTAAGGTACTAAGCCATTTCTAGATTGTAAGTTCCCACGGGAATAGGGCCCTCAATTCCCCCTGTTTTTGTCTGTAAAATTTGTCTGTAAAATTATTGTTTCTCCATTGTACTGTTATCCTTGTACCTATGGGCAGCACTGTGGAATCTGTTGGCGCTTTATAAATAAATTCTGAACAAAATTGAAGGCATGACCCTTGACTCTGATACTTGGCTTGCCACATGCGATGTTGAGTCTCTATATACATCGATAGAGCATAAATGGGGGTGTCATGCAGTAGGATACTTCCTAGAAATGGAACCGAGTGCGAATACGCTCAAAAATGAATTCATACTGAGACTCTTAAAATTTGTCCAATTATTTTGTGTTTAACGACAAATTCTTTCTCCAAATACGTGGCACTGCCATGGGCACAGCATGCGCCCCAACATATGCTAACATATATCTTGGATGGTGGGAGCGGGAACACGTATTTTGAGAAAAGATGGAATAATACACAGATAACATACTGATGTGGCTCAGGTACATAGACGATATATTCATCATATGGAAAGGGGAAGAATCGAGATTCAAACAGTTCATTCATGAACTAAACTGAAATGATCTAAACCTAAAACTAACGTTTGAAATTAGCAACACAGCAGTAACCTTTCTGGATTTAACAATCTCAAGGGATATGTACAATCAGGTATACACAGAAAAGAAACGGCTACAAACTCTATATTATCTTTTGACAGTGCACATCATCCTTCTACCAAAAAAAGCAATTCCATATGGAGAATTTTTAAGAATACGGACAAATTATTCAGAAATTGACATTTTTAAAAAAGAAATCAAAAGAACTAAAAATAAGATTGAAAAGCAGAGCATATCCAAACAGCATTCTCAAAAGGGCATATCATAAAGCACTCCACATGAACAGGAACAAGTTACTATTCCCTAAACAAAAACAAAATAAGGACACAAGAATTCGTTTTGTGGGCACATACAACACAGCCCACAAAGAGATAACGACGATATTGAATAAGCATGCTCACATATTGCAAACTGATGAAGACCTAGCTAAAAATGTGGGAAATAAGATTGCCATCAGTTGTAAAAGGGCACGAACGATCAGAGACAAAGTCATGAGGAGACACTTTGCAAAAAAACCTAGCATGAGAAAGGATGGATTAACAGGTACATATCCATGCGGCGCATGCAAATTCTGTGTCTATATGAAAAATGTCAAAGAGATGTCCATCTTTCCAGATGGTGTGAAAAGAATTAATGGCCTGTTTAACTGCAGAACGTACAATTTAATATACTGCTTGGAATGCAGCTGTAACAAAAAATATGTGGGAATGTCCACTAGAGAACTCAGGAGAAGACTAGGTGAACACCTGGGAAATATAAAAAATGCTAAAAAAGATCTTGAGAAAGATAAAAAAAAAACTTACATCAGTTGCAAGACATTTTTTAGACTGCCATGACAGTAAACCAGAATTGAAATGTTGGGTCCTACAAAAATTGAGCTTGGGCATCAGAGGAGGGAATATGGAGAATACCCTCTTAAAGGCTGAATCCAAATGGATCTTTTGGTTACAGAGCATGAGACCAAATGGGCTAAATGAAATGATACAATACAGTGCCTTTTTACACTAATGCTTACATAAATGATGGATTAGACAGAGTGTAATAACTCCGTGCTGAGATCACACTTGGCAGACCAATGATAAATATATATATGAATAAAAACAAAAGCATAAGTGTTAAGAATCTATTCATTGGCATATATTTGTCTGGCCTAAGTTTAAATGATATACGGAGTATATGTTTGAACTACAAATAACCAATAGACATTCTGTAATGCACACTGTCTATTGGGGTATTAAAACATGTAATATATTTATAGTCTTAAACATCATGTTTGATTACATACAATCCCTAAAATATAACCAGCCAATTGTGATAAGGAATTCTCCATGATAACGAACATAAATACAATGTTCAACCATGTCATCCATGAAAGAATATACATCACCGGTAGTGAGACTGTGCTACAATAGCACCACATATTAAACCATACAAAGACACAAATATCGGACCAAATCATTAAATCTATATTTCTTATACAATCTAAATGCAAAAATGGCATGATAATGTAAATATAGTATGACATTGCTATGTATTAAATATCATAAACATGCACAAGGAAATCGCTATTAATGTTGAACATCCTATATACATGGTACAACAGAATGACATGAGAACACTATGCACCCCATAAATCTAGCTGAAGGGTTTTAAAAAGCGCTCCATAAATATAACAGTGCAACAATATAAGGATCCACTCTTCTGGTAATTACGGAATACATATTACCAGTGTTCAGAAACAACTGTTCAAACAATCGCTATGAATAGATAGTATACACCTATGGAAGTCATAAGTAACGTCTGACCTTTTAATATATATGATAGAATTGTTTGAAACACAATATACAAATATCATATAAGGATCGATAAATATATGTTCAAATATCTGCTTTGTAATAGATAGTACCAGATGTGGCAGTGGTAACTATCGTTGATCACCCAATATATACCCTAGATTAGTTTGACACATAAATATAAACACTATATGAGTAATCTATTGGATAACGTCAGCAAACACACCCCCTAGTCTGATAGGCTACAGCTGACGATGACGCTACCGTGTCATCATGACACCGCAAGATGGTAGAAAACAGCCAATAGGTTGACAGAATTTGCAAAAAATGTAATCAGCCATGTGATTGGCTGATGGTCCTTTAAAAGTAGTGTGTCGCGGTCGGACCAGACGCCTCTGAAAAAGCAGTTGCGAAACGCGCGTCAGGCGTTCGCACTGCTCCTCTCATACAGTCCGTTGAAATTAGATTAATTGTTGGCCTCTTTTAGGCACCTTTTGCTTAAATTTTCCATAGTTAAAAATGTTTTAATCTGACTTAGCGACTATAGACTTTAATGGTAGTGAAGTAGGCTTTAATTGTTGGAGCAATATGCTCAAGTGCAAGTAATCGCTATAGACAGATGATTTTGAGTGCCATTATTTTCTGATAATACTCTTTGCAGTAAATATCACTAGTGCCTGCTCTTTTCAGCGATATTATAGTCCTAGTTTAATTGATTTAGGCTATCAAAAGCCTTACAACAGATTGTTATCTTTCAATGGGTTATTACTCTATATGAGCCTGCACAGTGTTATTAAACTCTGAACTACCTCAGAATCCCATGCTCACCTGGAATAATTATATTCACCAGGTTAAAAACGACGCAAATAGCACAACCTAATGCATGACTAACTGGGGTAGATTCACATTGAACAATATATGTCAGACATCGTAAAACTGTCAATACTGGCAGCAACAATCTTTCCAATTATCGAACTGATGCTTATAGTATAAACACCCTGACACATAGGTGCTTATTACAAGTTCTTTCTATACTTATCAGAATAAAATTAATCTGTGTACCAATCACTAATAAAGGTCTTTTCATAGTGTGACAACACTCAAATGTTCACATAACCCTATTAGTGGCCGGAAAATTAATTGGTATAATAATATATGCAATGGGGAAATTTAAATGAAACAGACCTACAAGGCACATCATCACAAATATAATTGGTGGAAATGGTACTTATACTTTCAAGTATTAACATATAGTTAGGGATACTGATATTTACTTGATTTCAACAGGACAGTGTGATACAAACTGATCACTGTATCACATTTGAGAGGAGCTTTTGTGTACCGAGTACTACTCGGACACAATTTTAATATTGTTTGTCTTTTCTTATATTCATTATCATTAGTGGAATTCTCCACTCTTTTTTTAAATGATTATTGATATAAAAGTTAAGTTTTAATAAACACACGACACACCACACAATCAATATAGTATTGGTTTTTGCCCCGCCAAGTGTGCCCAATATGCTTCACTTTCCCTGTCCCTCCTCTCAGTAATAGCTTTATAAATAAAGAATAATAATCATTTCTGTTGCCTCTGAGAGTGTTATGCCAAAGTTTTATTGCCTTTCTCTCATCCTGCAAGGGATGGGTCAGTGGCAATTGGAGCTTTTATTGCCTATGCTGCAAAAATGACATATAGTTATCCCATAAAAATGCCTGTATCACACAAATAATCATGGAAATACTGTGCGTATAATTGAAATTCAATTTAACAAAACCTATTCAAATTGATTGTTTTGGTATAGAACTCTTGAGCAAAATAACCCCAACCGCATATATTTTCTCACGGCAAACTCTAATGGACTGGAATGTGTTGTTGTTTTGGTTATTTTAGAATCAACCTTTGTTACTGCATATTTTTCTGTAGCACGATGATTGGCACACCTCAATAATAGTCATTGTTGCATTCTGCTCTTTCTTATGTGGATTGTGCTGGGCAGGGGGATTATAGCTATTTCCTGATAACCAAATAATTCTTGTGAGTTTTATGATATATTTAGCAACTATTGATAGAATAGGAAACTCTAAAAACACTAAAAACATATTTTGAGACCTCTTCTTTCTGAGCTATTTAATCTTTTATAAATCCAGCAACACAGATACACTAGAAGCCTCTGCAGCTTTCATAGTTTTGACAGTAGTCTGAAAGGCTTTCTCATATCATATTCTTCTTTCATATTTATGAGTTTCTCTATCATCTTGAAAGAGTGGGGTGCCTGGTTAAGTGGGCCACTGGGGCATCCACTGTTAACATCAATATTGGTTGGTGTTACCATGGCAATACTTGTTTATGATTAAACAATGCCAAGACACATTGAAAATTTCAAAAATATCATGGAAATAATAAAAACTGCTTTTGAAGTTTAAAAATGTAAACATAAAATTAACTAATTTTACTTTTTAATTAAAGTAATTATAAAATGTATTTTAATAAATTATTTTAGCATTTACAATAGGGTTTAAAAATGCATAATTTTCTTTCATCTGCTCATTTTCTTTAAAAGTGGTGGCTGGTGGGATGTGCATAGCACCATGTTTAAAAGTTCCAATGCTCAAAAATTACCATTGGCGTATTAATAGGTTACAATAAATTGCTGCAAGAAAACATGTTCTACTTACAAAAAACAAAACAAAAAACCTGCTGTACTTAAAGGGACAGTCTACACCAGAATTTATATTGTTTAAAAATGATAGATAATCTCTTTATTACCCATTTCCCAGTTTTTCATAACCAACACAGTTATATTAATACACTTTTTACCTCTGTGATTACCTTGTATCTGAGCCTCTGCAGACTGCCCCCTTATTTCAGATCTTTTGAGAGACTTGCATTTTAGCTAATCAATGCTGACTCCTAGGTAACTCTACAGGTGTGAGCACAATGTTATCAATATGGTACACATGAACTCTAGTTGTGAAAAAAGTGTCAACATGCATTCAGATAAGAAGCGGCCTTCAAGGGTTAAGAATTAGCATATGAGCCTACCTAGGGTTAGCTTTCAACTAAGTATACCAAGAGAACAAAGCAAAATTGATGATAAAAGCACATTGGAAAGTTGTTTAAAATTACATGCCCTATCTGGATCATGAAAGTTTATTTTTGACTAGACTGTCCCTTTAATTGGCTGAATTTATTAAGCACCATAGTTGTAGCCAGTGAAACCAAACAATATGGTGGTAGCCTAGGTGGAGTACCCTTCTACTGCCATGGTCCCTGGCCTTATCTCCTTTGAAGTCACCAGTAGTGATGTCGCGAACCTAAAATTTTCGGTTCGCAAACGGCGGACTCGAACTTCCGGTATTGTTCACGAACGCGCGAACCGCGCGAACCACCATTGAATTCAATAGGCAGGCGAACTTTAAAACCTACAAGGACTCTTTCTGGCCACAATAGTGATGGAAAAGTTGTTTCAAGGGTACTAACACCTGGACTGTCGCATGCTGGAGGGGGATCCCTGGCAAAACTCCCATGGAAAATTACATAGTTTATGCAGAGTCTGCTTTTAAGCCATAATGGGTCTAAATCAACTAACATTCCCAAAGTGGCTGTCTCAAAACATCCCGGACAGAAGATAGATTGATAGATAGGATAGATAGATATACATAGATTGATAGTTAGAGAATCGATAGAAGAGAAATAGATAGATTTGTTAGATATATAATTACCCTAATAAATTCTAATAATCAAACATGCGTTCTTGGACCCAACTAGCTTGTGTTAATTAGTACTTTTCTTAGCACTTTAATCCCTGTTCCCCCCCCCCCCCCCATTGGGGGTGTTCTATATGGCCTGCCAGATTACCCTGAAAAATTATAATAATAAGACATGTGGTCTGCTACCTATTTTAACTAGGTTGTGTTTTAAGTACTACCATTCTTAGCACTTTAATCTCTGTAACTCCCCCTATTTGGTGAGGTCTATACGGCCTGGATGATTACCCATACAAAATATAATAATAAGACATCTGCTCTTGGTCTGCGACCCATGGTAACTATCTTGTGTTAATTAGTAATGTCCTTCGCATTTTAATAGCTGTTACTCATACTCACCCTATTGGTGGAGGTCTATATGGCCTGCATGATTACCCTTACAAAATATAACAACCAAACATATGCTCTGGGACCCATGGTAAGTAGGTTGTGCTAAGTAGTACTGTTCTTTGCAGTTTCATACCTGTTACAACACCAAATGGTGGCAGGTCTATCTGGCCTTCATGATTAGCTGCACCCAAACCCAAAAACAAGCCGAGTGGTCTTAGACTAACACCCATGGCTAACTTGGTTGTTTCAATTAGTACTATTCTTAGCACTTTCATCCCTGTTACGGGTGGTCTACATGGCCATCATGATTAGCCGAACAAAATACTACAATCCAACCTTTGCTCAGTCTTCATAGGCCCTTCATTGTCTGTATTTTGATAGTACAGTTCTTATTATTTTTATAGCTGATAAAACACCGAATGGTGGCAGCTCTATATGGCCTGCATGATTAGTCGCACCCAATACAAAAATAAATCCAAGCGGTCTTGGATTAACACCCATGGCTAACTCTGTTGTTTCAAGTAGTACTATTCTTAGCACTTTCATCTCATCATCCCTGTTACTTCCAGGACTCTCTGTGGTGGTGGTCTACATGGCCATCATGATTAGCCTAACCAAATACTACAATCCAACCTTGGCTCAGTCTTCCTAAGGTCCTTCATTGGCTGTATTTTGGTAGTACTGTTCTTATTAGTTTAATAGCTGATACGACACCGAATGTTGGCAGCTCTATATGGCCTGCATGAATAGCCGCACCCAAAGCCAAAAAAAAGCCAAGCGGTTTTGCACTAACACCCATGGCTAACTCTGTTGTTTCAAGTTCTACTATTCTTAGCTCTTTCATCTCATCCCTGTTACTTCCATGACTCTCGGTGGTGGTGGTCTACATGGCCATCATGATTAGCCTAACCAAATACTACAATCCAACCTTGGCTCAGTCTTCCTAAGGCCCTTCATTGGCTGTATTTTGGTAGTACTGTTCTTACTAGTTTAATAGCTGATACGACACCGAATGTTGGCAGCTCTATATGGCCTGCATGAATAGCCGCACCCAAAGCCAAAAAAAAGCCAAGCGGTTTTGCACTAACACCCATGGCTAACTCTGTTGTTTCAAGTTCTACTATTCTTAGCTCTTTCATCTCATCCCTGTTACTTCCATGACTCTCGGTGGTGGTGGTCTACATGGCCATCATGATTAGCCTAACCAAATACTACAATCCAACCTTGGCTCAGTCTTCCTAAGGCCCTTCATTGGCTGTATTTTGGTAGTACTGTTCTTACTAGTTTAATAGCTGATACGACACCGAATGGTGGCAGCTCTATATGGCCTGCATGAATAGCCGCACCCAAAGCCAAAAAAAAGCCAAGCGGTTTTGCACTAACACCCATGGCTAACTCTGTTGTTTCAAGTTCTACTATTCTTAGCTCTTTCATCTCATCCCTGTTACTTCCAGGACTCTCGGTGGTGGTGGTCTACATGGCCATCATGATTAGCCTAACCAAATACTACAATCCAACCTTGGCTTAGTCTTCCTAAGGCCCTTCATTAGCTGTATTTTGGTAGTACTGTTCTTATTAGTTTAATAGCTGATACGACACCGAATGGTGGAAGCTCTATATGGCCTGCATGAATAGCCGCACCCAAAGCCAAAAAAAAGCCAAGCGGTTTTGCACTAACACCCATGGCTAACTCTGTTGTTTCAAGTTCTACTATTCTTAGCTCTTTCATCTCATCCCTGTTACTTCCATGACTCTCGGTGGTGGTGGTCTACATGGCCATCATGATTAGCCTAACCAAATACTACAATCCAACCATGGCTCAGTCTTCCTAAGGCCCTTCATTGGCTGTATTTTGGTAGTACTGTGATACTTTTGAATAATAGATTACAGGAAAGGCATTGATTTTAGAATCCCAGAGATCATTTATATGACCCTGGAAATCGAAAAAAACATTCATTAGACACCCGTTACACTTATTTATCCTCAGGCCTTTTTAATACGAGGGTCCCGGAGCCTCAAACGAAACAACAGCATGAAAGAGGAGATATGTCATCCTTTTGAATAAAAGATTACAGTAAAGGCATTGATTTTAGAAACACACAGATCATTATTTGCAACCGTGAAATAGAAAAAAACATTGATTAGACATCCGTTACACTTATTTATCCTCAGGCCTTTTTAATACAAGGGTCCCGGAGCCTCAACCGAAACAACAGCATGAAAGAGGAGATATGTCATCCTTTTGAATAATAGATTACAGGAAAGGCATTGATTTTAGAAACCCACAGATCATTATTTGCAACCGTGAAATTAGAAAAAAACATTGATTAGACACCCGTTACACTTATTTATCCTCAGGCCTTTTTAATACGAGGGTCCCGGAGCCTCAACCGAAACAACAGCATGAAAGAGGAGATATGTCATCCTTTTGAATAAAAGATTACAGTAAAGGCATTGATTTTAGAAACCCACAGATCATTATTTGCAACCGTGAAATAGAAAAAAAACATTGATTACACACCCGTTACACTTATTTATCCTCAGGTATTTTTAATACGAGGGTCCCAGAGCCTCAACCAAAACAACAGCATGAAAGAGGACATATATCATCCTTTTGAATGATAGATTACAGGAAAGGCATTGATTTTAGAATCCCAAAGATCATTTATATGACCCGTGAAATAGAAAAAAACATTCATTAGACACCCGTTACACTTATTTATCCTCAGGCATTTTTAATAAGAGGGTCCCGGAGCCTCAACCGAAACAACAGCATGAAAGAGGAGATATGTCATCCTTTTGAATAAAAGATTACAGTAAAGGCATTGATTTTAGAAACCCACAGATCATTATTTGCAACCGTGAAATAGAAAAAAACATTGATTACACACCCGTTACACTTATTTATCCTCAGGCCTTTTTAATACAAGGGTCCCGGAGCCTCAACCGAAACAACAGCATGAAAGAGGAGATATGTCATCCTTTTGAATAATAGATTACAGGAAAGGCATTGATTTTAGAAACCCACAGAGATCATTTATATGACCCGTGAAATAGAAAAAAACATTCATTAGACACCCGTTACACTTATTTATCCTCAGGCATTTTTAATAAGAGGGTCCCGGAGCCTCAACCGAAACAACAGCATGAAAGAGGAGATATGTCATCCTTTTGAATAAAAGATTACAGTAAAGGCATTGCTTTTAGAAACCCACAGATCATTATTTGCAACCGTGAAATAGAAAAAAACATTGATTACACACCCGTTACACTTATTTATCCTCAGGCCTTTTTAATACGAGGGTCCCGGAGCCTCAACCGAAACAACAGCATGAAAGAGGAGATATGTCATCCTTTTGAATAAAAGATTACAGTAAAGGCATTGCTTTTAGAAACCCACAGATCATTATTTGCAACCGTGAAATAGAAAAAAACATTGATTACACACCCGTTACACTTATTTATCCTCAGGCCTTTTTAATACGAGGGTCCCGGAGCCTCAACCGAAACAACAGCATGAAAGAGGAGATATGTCATCCTTTTGAATAAAAGATTACAGTAAAGGCATTGATTTTAGAAACCCACAGATCATTATTTGCAACCATGAAATAGAAAAAAACATTGATTACACACCCGTTACAATTATTTATCCTCAGGCCTTTTTAATACGAGGGTCCCGGAGCCTCAACCGAAACAACTGCATGAAAGAGGAGATATGTCATCCTTTTGAATAATAGATTACAGGAAAGGCATTGATTTTAGAATCCCAGAGATCAATTATATGACCCGTGAAATAGAAAAAAACATTCATTAGACACCAGTTACACTTATTTATCCTCAGGCCTTGTTAATACGAGGGTCCCGGAGCCTCAACCAAAACAACAGCATGAAAGAGGACATATGTCATCCTTTTGAATAATAGATTACAGGAAAGGCATTGATTTTAGAAACACTGAGATAATTAGTTGCAACCGGGAAATAAAAAAAAACATTGAACAGACACCCAGTACACTTTATTATCCATAGGCCTTTTCAGCAGAGGCTCCAGGACCCTCAACAAAAACAAGAGTAGGGAGCTGGGCATAGGAGTACAATGGAGTGTGACAATAATTATCTGAAGGTGAAGATTGCGTAGTTGTGGCATTTTAATTTTGTTATCGTGGGAACTTAGTACTTGCAATGACCTTGCTCTGGTGAATCCATATCGCAAATGTGTTATTTAAGGCACTGTTTGTCTATTTTTTTGAATATCAGCATTTGGTAAATGAAGCTCAACTTAAGGCTGGTGAGAACCGACCTTTCTTCTGGCTGTTTGCAAATGTTGTGTCTCTGGACAAACATGTGAATAAGGGGCCATCAGCCATATTCTGCACGCAACCCCTTTGATGATTGACGATAAACATGTGTCACCTGCAAGCAGAGCTCGTTACTTCTGTCTAAATCATCTTCCTGGTATGGACAGGCCACTGTTTCCCACAGCAAGTACGAAGCTTGAAATACAAGATTGTCTTGAGTATGGTAGGAAACCAAAGTTTATTTAATTCTGTACTATCACCACAAAAAATGAACTTCTTGGAGCAATGAAAATGCCAGCAATTTCATGTGCTTATGAATGACAAGGACGTCCTGTCCTGTGGTGCACAGAGATGGAGAGGATTTTTGCCCTCCCTGTACACTACCCAGATGTCTCAAACATCACCAGAAACACAATACAGCCACTCTTGTGAAGTTCCTGGAGTGTTCCGGTAGCCATCTCTTTGCGCTCCTAAAGGAATACTTTATCAGTGTTTTTGTATACATCCGACAACAGCTTCGGAGACTGTGGTGACGCACATGTTATTTACTGTTGTTCCAGCTGTGGCAATATCAATTGGCATGAAAAAGTTAAGATTTGTGGGTGGCGGAGCCTATAGCTGTTGTGGTAGGACGTGTGTTTGAGGAGCTCCAGGTCTTACAAGTTACTTTGGAGTTATTTTTCAACCTTAATTTAATTTTCTTTTTGGGATTCATAGTCACACTTTCTGAGGCTATCCAAGAGGAGCCTGGTAAAAGCACTAGTAGTCACCCCTTATATCAACGGGTACGGAGACCTGTTTTTTGCGCTTCCAATATTGCGCCGGACCCCAAACTAATCCTGAATGAAAAAAAAAAGTTAAAATTTGGACTAGTGACGCACATTTTATGCACGCTGTGGAAATTGCAATTTGCAATAAAAATAATCTGCTAACAACAACCACTACCTACGACCACACCTGACTCCTGAAGTCATGCTTCAGTTATTAAGTCAAGTTAAATTAATTTTTTTTTTTTATTATGCTCAGCAGAGGCTCCAGGACCCTCGACAAAACCAGCAGCAGCAAAGAGGACATATGGCATACTTTTGAAAAAATGATTATAGGAAAGGCATTGATTTCAGAAACACAGAGATCATTAGTTGCAACCGGTAAATAGAAAAAAACATTGATTAGACATGCAGTACACTTATTTTTCCTTAGGCCTTTTTAATAAGAGGCTCCCAGAGCCTCAATAGAAACAACAGCATCAAAAAGTACATATGGCATCCTTGTGAATAATAGATTACAGGAAAGGCATTGATTTTAGAAACCCGTGGATAATTTTCTGCAACCGTGAAATCTAAAAAAACATAGATTATACACCCAGTACACTTCTTTATCCTTAGGCCTTTTTAGAAGAGTCTCCCGGAGCCTCAACAGAAACAACAGCATGAAAGAGGACATATGGCATCCTTGTGACTAATAGATTACAGGAAAGGCATTGATTTTAGAAACCCAGAGATAATTTGTTGCAACCGGGAAATCTAAAAAAAAAAATGGATTAGACACCCAGTACACTTATTTATCCTTAGGCCTTATTAGCAGATGCTCCAGGACCCTCAACAAACCCAGCAGCAGTAAAGAGGACATATGGCATCCTTTAGAAAAATAGATTTCTGGAAAGGCATTGATTTTAGAAACACAGAGATCATTAGTTGCAACCGTGAAATCTCAAAAAACTTCGATTATACACCAAGTACACTTATTTATCCTTAGGCTTTTTTAGCAGAGGCTCCAGGACCCTCCACAAAAAAACCAGCAGCATGAAAGAGGACATATGGCATCCTTTAGAAAATTAGATTACAGGAAAGGCATTGATTTTAGAAACACAGACATCAGTTATATGACCCGGGAAATAGAAAAAAACATTGATTGGACACCCAGTAAACTTCTTTATCCTTAGGCCTTTTTATAAGAGTGTCCCGGAGCCTCAACAGAAACAACAGCATGAAAGAGGACATATGGCATCCTTTTGAAAAATAGATTACAGGAAAGGCATTGATTTTAGAAAGACAGAAAAAATTTGTTATATCCGGGAAATCTAAAAAAACATTGAATAGACACCCAGTACACTTCTTTATCCTTCTGCCTTTTTAGCAGAGGCTCCAGGACACTCAACAAAACCAGCAGTAGGAAAGAGGACATATGGCATCCTTTGTGAAAAAAAGATTATAGGAAAGGCATTGATTTTAGAAACCCGAGGATAATTTGTTGCAACCGTGAATTTGAATAAAAAAAATGATTGGATGGACACCCAGTACAATTCTTTCTCCTTAGGCCTTTTTATAAGAGGGTCCAGGACCCTCAAACAAAACACCAGCAGGAAAGAGGACATATGGCATACTTTTGAACAATAGAGTAAGAGTACAGGAAAGGCAATGATTTTAGAAACCCATAGATAATTTTTTGCAAATGGAAATTTGAATAAAAAAAATGATTTGATGGACACCCAGTACACCTCTTTCTCTTTAGGCCTTTTTATAAGAGGGTCCTGGACCCTCAATAAAAACACCAGCAGGAAAGAGGACATATGGCATACTTTTAAAAAATTAGATTACAGGAAAGGCATTGATTTTAGAAACACAGACACAGTTATATGACCCGGGAAATAGAAAAAAACATTGATTTGACACCCAGTACACTTCTTTATCCTTAGTCCTTTTTATAAGAGTGTCCCGGAGCCTCAACAGAAAGAACAGCATGAAAGAGGACATATGGCATCCTTTTGAAAAATAGATTACAGGAAAGGCATTGATTTTAGAAAGACAGAAAAAATGTGTTACAACCGGGAAATCTAAAAAAACATTGAATAGACACCCATTACACTTCTTTATCCTTAGGCCTTTTTAGCAGAGGTTCCAGGATACTCAACAAAACCAGCAGTAGGAAAGAGGACATATGGCATCCTTTGTGAAAAAAAGATTATAGGAAAGGCATTGATTTTAGAAACCCGGGGATAATTTGTTGCAACCGTGAATTTGAATCAAAAAAATTATTGGATGGACACCCAGTACAATTCTTTCTCCTTAGGCCTTTTTATAAGAGGGTCCAGGACCCTCAAACAAAACACCAGCAGGAAAGAGGACATATGGCATACTTTTGAACAATAGAGTACAGGAAAGGCATTGATTTTAGAAACCCATAGATATTTTTTGGCAAATGGAAATTTGAATAAAAAAAATGATTCGATGGACACCCAGTACACCTCTTTCTCCTTAGGCCTTTTTATAAGAGGGTCCTGGACCCTCAAAAAAACACCAGCAGGAAAGAGGACATATGGCATACTTTTGAAAATTAGATTACAGGAAAGGCATTGATTTTAGAAACACAGAGATCAGTTATATGGCCCGGGAAATAGAAAAAAACATTGATTGGACACCCAGTACACTTCTTTATCCTTAGTCCTTTTTATAAGAGTATCCCGGAGCCTCAACAGAAAGAACAGCATGAAAGAGGACATATGGCATCCCTTTGAAAAATAGATTACAGGAAAGGCATTGATTTTAGAAAGACAGAAAAAATTTGTTACAACCGGGAAATCTAAAAAAACATTGAAAAGACACCCATTACACTTCTTTATCCTTAGGCCTTTTTAGCAGAGGCTCCAGGACACTCAACAAAACCGGCAGTAGGAAAGAGGACATATGGCATCCTTTGTGAAAAAAAGATTATAGGAAAGGCATTGATTTTAGAAACCCGGTGATAATTTGTTGCAACCGTGAATTTGAATAAAAAAAATGATTGGATGGACACCCAGTACAATTCTTTCTCCTTAGGCCTTTTTATAAGAGGGTCCAGGACCCTCAAACAAAACACCAGCAGGAAAGAGGACATATGGCATACTTTTGAACAATAGAGTACAGGAAAGGCATTGATTTTAGAAACCCATAGATATTTTTTTTCAAATGGAAATTTGAATAAAAAAAATGATTCGATGGACACCCAGTACACCTCTTTCTCCTTAGGCCTTTTTATAAGAGGGTCCTGGACCCTCAAAAAAAACACCAGCAGGAAAGAGGACGTATGGCATCCTTTTGAACAATAGAGTACAGGTACAGCATTGATTTTACAAACCCAGAGATCATTTTGGTCAATTGTTAAATAGAAAAATAAAAATGAGTGGACAACCAGTACACCTCTTTCTCCTTAGGCCTTTTTATAAGAGGGTCCTGGACCCTCAAAAAAAACACCAGCAGGAAAGAGGACGTATGGCATCCTTTTGAACAATAGAGTACAGGTACAGCATTGATTTTACAAAACCAGAGATAATTTTGGTCAAATGTGAAATAGAAAAGAAAAATGAGTGGACACCCAGTACACCTCTTTCTCCTTAGGCCTTTTTATAAGAGTGTCCAGGACCCTCAAACAAAATACCAGCAGGAAAGAGAACATATGGCATACTTTGGAACAATAGAGTACTGGTACGGCATTGATTTGTGAAACCCACAGATAATTGTTTGTAAAAGTGAAATAGCCCCAAAAACCATGCTTGGACTCCCACTCCAGGTCGTTCTCCTTCAGCTTTTTTATAAGAGGGTCCAGCACCCTCAACAGAAACAACTGCAGGAAACACCACCACATATGCCATCCTTTTGCACAAGTGAGTACAGGTATGGCATCCATTTTAGAAACCCAAAGATAATTGAGAGAAACCAGGAAAAATTTTCTAAAAACTGGATGGGGCACCCATTACTACAGGTCATTCTCCTTCAGCCTTTTTATATCATGGGCCACGACCCGCAACAGGCACAACAGCATGAAACACCACATATGCCACCCTTTTGCACAATAGAGTACAGGTATGGCATAGATGGAACACGGAGATAATTTAGAGCAACCAAGAGACGGATAAAGATGCTTGGTCGGTCCTACTCTTTCAAATTTGTGGCATTTTGCGTTCAATTTAATGGTCCACCGGATATGAGTGGTGTGTTAAGTTGCACAATTCGTAACAGTTTAATCACTAGTGTTATGTGCCTTATTTTTTTTATTTGAGTTTTGTACCCACAGAGCTGCAGTAGAGGCCAGAAAAATTAGGAATGTACAAATGACTGAAAAATTGGGGTATTGTTGAAGCAACTGCTGTAGCAGCGGCCAGAAAAATCGATGTTTGTAAAACATTTATAAAGTGCCCTAAAAGCTTGTGGCTTGAACACTAGTTGTTGGCGGATAAGTCAAGCAAGTCCTCCGGCTTTATAACCAAAAAAAAAAGGCCAGCCTGTGTACCAGTTGTAGCCCAAGCCAGCTCATATCATCATCAGTAGTTTTTTATTCAAATGTATCGCCCAATGTCAGTCCCTTCGGGATCCAGCCCTCATTCATTTTTATAAAAGTGAGATAGTCAAGGCTTTTTTGACCTAGGCGACTTCTCTTCTCAGCGACAAAACCTCCTGCTGCACTAAAAGTCCTTTCGGACAGGACACTTGAAGCGGGGCAGGCCAGAAGTTCCATTGCAAATTGGGATAGCTCAGGCCACAAGTCCAGCCTGCACACCCAGTAGTCAAGGGGTCCATCGCTCCTGAGAGAGTCGAGATCTGCAGTTAAAGCTAGGTAGTCTGCTACCTGTCGGTTGAGTCTTTCTCTAAGGCTGGATCCCGAAAGGCTCTGATGGTGCATGGGAGTTAAAAAGGTATGCATGTCCTCCATCAACAAGACGTCAGGAAAGTGCCCGGTCCTTGCCGCCGTGGTCGTGGGAGGAGGAGGATTAATTTCATCTCTTCCCCTGTTATATTCCCGTGGTGCTGTGACATCACCCTTATACGCTGTGTAAAGCATAGTTTTTAATTTATTATGAAAATGCTCCATCCTTTCCGACTTGCGGGAATTTGGTAACATTTCAGGCACTTTATGCTTATACCGGGGGTCGAGGAGCGTGGACACCCAGTACAGGTCGTTCTCCTTCAGCTTTTTTATACGAGGGTCCCTCAACAGGCACGACAGCATGAAAGAACCCATTTGAACAAGGTTGGATGCTGAGCTAATCATGTCGCGTTCCTCCTCCTCACTGATCTCACTGATGGTATCTTCTTCCCCCCAGCCATGTACAACACCACGGGTACCAGAGAGGTGACAACAACGAGCACCCTGGGATGACTGTTGTGCTTGGTCTTCCTCCTCCTCATCCTCCCCAAAGCCACATTCCTCCTCTGACTCCTCTTCCTCACAATCCTCTTCCTGCGTTGCCGCAGGTCCAGCAAGCAATGCTGATTCAGCTGTTTGCGGGGGTGATGGACACCACAACTCTCCCGCTTCCTCTTCACGCTCATCTACTGCCTGATCCAGCACTCTTCGCAGGGCACGCTCCAGGAAGAAAACAAATGGTATGATGTCGCTGATGGTGCCTTCGGTGCGACTGACAAGGTTTGTCACCTCCTCAAAAGGACGCATGAGCCTACAGGCATTGCGCATGAGCGTCCAGTAATTTGGCAAAAATATCCCCAGCTCCCCAGAGGCTGTCCTAGCACCCCGGTCATACAATTACTCATTAACAGCTTTTTCTTGTTGGAGCAGGTGATCAAACATTAGGAGTGTTGAATTCCACCGTGTCGGGCTGTCGCAAATCAAGCGCCTCACTGGCAGGTTGTTTCGACGCTGGATATCATACAAGTGCGCCATGGCCGTGTAGGAACGCCTGAAATGGCCACACACCTTCCTGGCCTGCTTCAGGACATCCTGTAAGCCTGGGTACTTATGGACAAATCGTTGTACAATTAGATTACACACATGTGCCATGCACGGCACATGTGTCAACTTGCCCAATTTCAATGCCGCCACCAAATTACTTCCATTGTCAGAAACAACCTTGCCAATCTCCAGTTGGTGCGGAGTCAGCCACTGATCCACCTGTGCGTTCAGGGCGGTCAGGAGTGCTGGTGCGGTGTGACTCTCCGCTTTCAGGCAAGTCAACCAGAAGACGGCGTGACACTGCCGTACCCGGGATGTAGCATAGTACCTGGGGAGCTGGGGGGGTGCCATAGATGTGGAGCAAGACGCAGAATTTGAAGAGGACTCAGCCGAGGAAGAGGTTATGGAAGAGGATGGAGTAGGAGTAGTAGAGGAGGTAGCAGCAGGCCTGCCTGCAAGTTGTGGCGGTGTCACCAACTCTTCTGCAGAGCCACGCATTCCATGCTTGTCAGAAGTCAGCAGGTTTACCCAATGTGCAGTGTAGGTGATATACCTGCCCTGACCATGCTTTGCAGACCAGCTATCCGTGGTCATATGGACCCTTGCCCCAACGCTGTGTGCCAGACATGCCATAACTTACTTTCTCACAACAGAGTACAGGTTTGGGATTGCCTTTTGTGAAAAGAAATTTCTGCCAGGTACCTTCCACTGCGGTGTCCCAATAGATACAAATTTTTTGAAAGCATCAGACTCCAACAGCTTGTATGGTAAAAGCTGGCGGGCTAAGAGTTCAGACAAGCCAGGTGTCAGACGCCGGGCAAGGGGGTGACTTTGAGAAATTGGCTTCTTACGCTCTAACATGTCCTTGACAGACACCTGACTGTGGGCAGATGACCAGGAACTGCTACGTAAGAGAGACTGAGTGGAGGATGGTTGAGAGGGGGCAAGGAGGACAGCACTGGTTGACGTGGCTGAAGATGCTGGAGCAGGAGGAGGAGGGCGGCTTTCACTTTGTGTGCTGCTTCTACTCATGTGTTCTTCCCATCGGCCTTTGTGATGGGAGACCATGTGTCTTCGCAAAGCAGTTGTACCTAGGTGGCTGTTGGACTTCCCACGACTCCTTTTCTTTTGGCACAGGTTGCAAATGGCATCGCTGTTGTCAGAGGCAGACACACAAAAAATGCCACACTGCTGAGCTCTGCGATGATGGCATTCTGGTGGTGGCAACAGCATGCGTTGATGGGCATCGGCGTGCTGTCTGGCTGACCCCTGGTGACGATGCATGCTGTCTGACTGTGCCACTAGCTCCTTGAGACGACCTCCCCGTGCTTCCAAATCGTCTCCTCCTCCTCTCTGTCTCCCCATCTGAACTTTCCCCCTCTTCTTCTTCTCTTCTAGCAGGCACCCACGTGACATCCACCGACACATCATCATCAACCGCTTCACTTGTATCTGAAACATCAAGAAAGGAAGCAGCAGCGGGTACAAAATCATCATCATCACACCGTACCTCCATGTCGGTAATGCTGCCTGACTGAGACTGATCACTATTATATACATCCTCTGTCAATGATGGTTGCGCATCACTCATTTCTTCCAAATGATGTGTCAATAACTCCTGTGACAGATCAAGTGAAGCAGCTGTGGTGCTAGTGTTGGTGGTGGCGACAAGCGGTGGAGTGGCACTGGTAACTTGAGACCTGCCCAAAGCACAGCTGGACTTAGATGGTGCGTCAAGGTTAGGAGGACTAGCAGCGGAAGCTGAAGAAGATTGGGTTTCCTGTGTTAGCCATTCAACTAGGTCCTCCTCAGAAGTTTTTGCATCCCTCCTGGCACCCGGCGTGGCCTGCCTCTGCCTGTCATTTTTTTTTAAATGGACACTAACAATACTATTACACCAATTGAGTGGTGGCACTGTGAAAGTGGGCACAGTATACGCTGTGAGACTGACAACAACAAAAAAGACAGATGTTTTAAAAATCACAAATTGTTAATTTTTTTAAATATTACAACTTACAAGTACTGTGGCAACAAATATGATTGTTTGGCACTATTTGGCAAATGGGCCTGTCTGGCACACACGCTGGGAGAAAGGAAACTGCAATTCAATGGCACTAGGAGACTGAAGAATCACAGTCAAAACAGTTATGATTAACAAAAATTCCAATCCTGTTCCAATAAATATGAGTGGTGGAACTAATTGGCTAGTTGGGACTGGCACACAGGCAGGCAGGCAGGAGGAAAGTGCAATTCAATGGCACAAGCAAACTGAGGATTAAGATCAACAATCAAATTTTTTTTAATTTTAATTAGTAACTATACTGTGACAACAATTATGATTGGTGTAAATAGTTGGCAAGACGGCCTGGCACAAAAGGATGGCAGGCAGGAGGTAGATGCAATTCAAGGACACTAGGAGACTGATTACTGACAGTCAAAACAGTGATGATTGACAATTTTTGCAATACTGTTAAAAGAAATATGATTGCTGGCAACAATTGGCTAGGTGGGCCTGGCTCACAACAGGCTGCAAGGCAGCAGGAAAGTGCTATTCAATGGCACCAGCAAACTGAGGATTCTCAACAACTATTACCAACAATTTTAATTTTTAATTATTAAGAATACTGTCACAACAACTATGATTGGTGTAAATATTTTTCAAGTAGGCCTGGCACACAGGCTTGGAAGGCAGTAGAAAAGTGCAATTCTAGGGCACGAGCAAACTGAGGATTAAGATCATCAACAATCAAGAATTTTTAAATTGAAATTAGTAACTATACTGTGACCAAAAATTAGGATTGTTGTAAATAGTTGGCAAGACGGCCTGGCACAAAAGGATGGCAGGCAGGAGGTAGATGCAATTCAAGGACACTAGGAGACTGATTACTGACAGTCAAAACAGTGATGATTGACAATTTTTGCAATACTGTTAAAAGAAATATGATTGCTAGCAACAAATGGCTAGGTGGGCCTGGCTCACAGCAGGCTGCAAGGCAGGAGGAAAGTGCTATTCAATGGCACCAGCAAACTGAGGATTCAAATCACAACTATTACCACAAATTTTATTTTTTAATTATTAGAATACTGTCACAACAAATATGATTGGTGTAAATATTTTTTAAATAGGCCTGGCACACAGGCTTGGAAGGCTATAGAAAAGTGCAATTCTAGGGCACGAGCAAACTGAGGATTAAGATCATCAACAATCAAGTTTTTTTAATTTTAATTATTAACTATACTGTGACAAAAAATTAGGATTGGTGTAAATAGTTGGCAAGACGGCCTGGCACAAAAGGATGGCAGGCAGGAGGTAGATGCAATTCAAGGACACTAGGAGACTGATTACTGACAGTCTAAACAGTGATGATTGACAATTTTTGCAATACTGTTAACAGAAATATGATTGCTGACAACAATTGGCTAGGTGGGCCTGGCTCACAGCAGGCTGCAAGGCAGGAGGAAAGTGCTATTCAATGGCACCAGCAAACTGAGGATTCAAATCACAGCAACTATTACCAAAAATTTTAATTTTTAATTATTAGAATACTGTCACAACAAATATGATTGGTGTAAATATTTTTTAAGTAGGCCTGGCACACAGGCTTGGAAGGCTGTAGAAAAGTGCAATTCTAGGGCACGAGCAAACTGAGGATTAAGTTCATCAACAATCAAGATTTTTTTTAATTTTAATTAGTAACTATACTGTGACAAAAAATTAGGATTGGTGTAAATAGTTGGCAAGACGGCCTGGCACAAAAGGATGGCAGGCAGGAGGTAGATGCAATTCAAGGACACTAGGAGACTGATTACTGATAGTCTAAACAGTGATGATTGACAATTTTTGCAATACTGTTAACAGAAATATGATTGCTGACAACAATTGGCTAGGTGGGCCTGGCTCACAGCAGGCTGCAAGGCAGGAGGAAAGTGCTTTTCAATGGCACCAGCAAACTGAGGATTCAAATCACAGCAACTATTACCAAAAATTTTAATTTTTAATTATTAGAATACTGTCACAACAAATATGATTGGTGTAAATATTTTTCAAGTAGGCCTGGCACACAGGCTTGGAAGGCTGTAGAAAAGTGCAATTCTAGGGCACGAGCAAACTGAGGATTAAGATTATCAACAATCAAGATTTTTTTAATTTTAATTATTAACTATACTGTGACAAATAATTAGGATTGGTGTAAATAGTTGGCAAGCCGGCCTGGCACAAAAGGATGGCAGGCAGGAGGTAGATGCAATTCAAGGACACTAGGAGACTGATTACTGACAGTCTAAACAGTGATGATTGACAATTTTTGCAATACTGTTAGAAATATGATTGCTGACAACAATTGGCTAGGTGGAACTGGCTCACAGCAGGCTGCAAGGCAGGAGGAAAGTGCTATTCAATGGCACCAGCAAACTGAGGATTCAAATCACAGCAACTATTACCAAAAATTTAAATTTTTAATTATTAGAATACTGTCACAACAAATATGATTGGTGTAAATATTTTTTAAGTATGCCTGGCACACAGGCTTGGAAGGCTGTAGAAAAGTGCAATTCTAGGGCACGAGCAAACTGAGGATTAAGATTATCAACAATCAAGATTTTTTTAATTTTAATTAGTAACTATACTGTGACCAAAAATTAGGATTGGTGTAAATAGTTGGCAAGACGGCCTTGCACAAAAGGATGGCAGGCAGGAGGTAGATGCAATTCAAGGACACTAGGAGACTGATTACTGACAGTCTAAACAGTGATGATTGACAATTTTTGCAATACTGTTAACAGAAATATGATTGCTGACAACAATTGGCTAGGTGGGCCAGGCTCACAGCAGGCTGCAAGGCAGGAGGAAAGTGCTATTCAATGGCACCAGCAAACTGAGGATTCAAATCACAGCAACTATTACCAAAAATTTAAATGTTTAATTATTAGAATACTGTCACAACAAATATGATTGGTGTAAATATTTTTTAAGTAGGCCTGGCACACAGGCTTGGAAGGCTGTAGAAAAGTGCAATTCTAGGGCACGAGCAAACTGAGGATTAAGATCATCAACAATCAAGATTTTTTTAATTTTAATTAGTAACTATACTGTGACCAAAAATTAGGATTGGTGTAAATAGTTGGAAAAACGGCCTGGCACAAAAGGATGGCAGGCAGGAGGTAGATGCAATTCAAGGACACTAGGAGACTGATTACTGACAGTCTAAACAGTGATGATTGACAATTTTTGCAATACTGTTAACAGAAATATGATTGCTGACAACAATTGGCTAGGTGGGCATGGCTCACAGCAGGCTGCAAGGCAGGAGGAAAGTGCTATTCAATGGCACCAGCAAACTGAGGATTCAAATCACAGCAACTATTACCAAAAATTTTAATTATTAGAATACTGTCACAAGAAATATAATTGGTGTAAATATTTTTAAGTAGGCCTGGCACACAGGCTTGGAAGGCTGTAGAAAAGTGCAATTCTAGGGCACGAGCAAACTGAGGATTAAGTTCATCAACAATCAAGATTTTTTAATTTTAATTAGTAACTATATGTAAGGAGGTTAATTATCCCTTTAAGAAGCTCAGCTGCAGATTACTTCTTTTGCTATGAGTTCGTGGTTACAGTACGTAATACAGAGTTTATTTATAAAACAGAAATAATAAACCTGGTTGTTGTTTGTGTCACTGAGGTTTTAGAATCCCCTTATATATATGAAGGGTATCTTTGTAGCAGTGAGTTTAATTATTATTGCAAGCAAGCAAGTATTATTATATAAAGTCTGTAACAAGTATGAAGTTGCACAGATAAATTATTCCCAGAGTTTCCTTTACTGAAGTTCAGGCTTTTGTAATTATGTGATGAATATCAAAGGCTGTATAAATGAATACCTTGAATCATGCAGGATATATAGTTGGATATTACTTTTCTCCGGAATAATAATTACTTGGTATCAAAACAGTTCAGCAATGCGTTTTTATTAAATAAGCGATGGTAATGTTACCTTATTTGTTCCTTGCTGAATGAGGCTGACTTACACTGCAAACGGTTTCTCAGATTCTGTCCCCGGCGTTTCCCTGCAGCGTATAATGGCGGAAGCCTGTGTTGGGGGAGGGTTCAGCTTCAGTATATGGCTGTAGTACAGATGCCGATACGGTAACGGAACAAACTGACTGATTTACAAGGCAGAGACTGCAGTGGTGAGAGTTGTGATATCCTTATCACTTCGATGTAATTTAGTATAACTCTTCTGAGGATTTGATGAATTGAGTTGCAGATTGATTGGTGTATTCAGCCACAGACGATGAAGTTGAATTTGTCCTTGTGAGACTGAAAAATAGTTAAACAGTGGATTTATCCCTTCTCAGGTGTATTTCAAGTTTAGCTCAGGTCTTCAAGAGTTTGTAGGTCAAACGAAAATTACTAAGCAGTGATTGCCAGGAAGTTGCAGGATTTTAACAGGAAAGCAACCAATAGGTGGAGAGAAAGGAACGTTACTGCTTAAAGGTACAGTGTCCCTGACACTATACTGTGACAAAAATTAGGATTGGTGTAAATAGTTGGCAAGATGGCCTGGCACAAAAGGATGGCAGGCAGGAGGTAGATGCAATTCAAGGACACTAGGAGACTGATTACTGACAGTCTAAACAGTGATGATTGACAATTTTTGCAATACTGTTAACAGAAATATGATTGCTGACAACAATTGGCTAGGTGGACCTGGCTCACAGCAGGCTGCAAGGCAGGAGGAAAGTGCTATTCAATGGCACCAGCAAACTGAGGATTCAAATCACAGCAACTATTACCAAAAATTTTAATTTTTAATTATTATAATACTGTCACAACAAATATGATTGGTGTAAATATTTTTCAAGTAGGCCTGGCACACAGGCTTGGAAGGCTGTAGAAAAGTGCAATTCTAGGGCACGAGCAAACTGAGGATTAAGATCATCAACAATCAAGATTTTTTTAATTTTAATTATTAACTATACTGTGACAAAAAAATTAGGATTGGTGTAAATAGTTGGCAAGACGGCCTGGCACAAAAGGATGGCAGGCAGGAGATAGATGCAATTCAAGGACACTAGGAGACTGATTACTGATAGTCTAAACAGTGATGATTGAAAATTTTTGCAATACTGTTAACAGAAATATGATTGCTGACAACAATTTGCTAGGTGGGCCTGGCTCACAGCAGGCTGCAAGGCAGGAGGAAAGTGCTATTCAATGGCACCAGCAAACTGAGGATTCAAATCACAGAAACTATTACCAAAAATTTAAATTTTTAATTATTAGAATACTGTCAAAACAAATATGATTGGTGTAAATATTTTTTAAGTAGGCCTGGCACACAGGCTTGGAAGGCTGTAGAAAAGTGCAATTCTAGGGCACGAGCAAACTGAGGATTAAGATTATCAACAATCAACATTTTTTTAATTTTAATTAGTAACTATACTGTGACCAAAAATTAGGATTGGTGTAAATAGTTGGCAAGACGGCCTTGCACAAAAGGATGGCAGGTAGGAGGTAGATGCAATTCAAGGACACTAGGAGACTGATTACTGACAGTCTAAACAGTGATGATTGACAATTTTTGCAATACTGTTAACAGAAATATGATTGCTGACAACAATTGGCTAGGTGGGCCAGGCTCACAGCAGGCTGCAAGGCAGGAGGAAAGTGCTATTCAATGGCACCAGCAAACTGAGGATTCAAATCACAGCAACTATTACCAAAAATTTAAATTTTTAATTATTAGAATACTGTCACAACAAATATGATTGGTGTAAATATTTTTTAAGTAGGCCTGGCACACAGGCTTGGAAGGCTGTAGAAAAGTGCAATTCTAGGGCACGAGCAAACTCAGGATTAAGATTATCAACAATCAAGATTTTTTTAATTTTAATTAGTAACTATACTGTGACCAAAAATTAGGATTGGTGTAAATAGTTGGCAAGACGGCCTTGCACAAAAGGATGGCAGGCAGGAGGTAGATGCAATTCAAGGACACTAGGAGACTGATTACTGACAGTCTAAACAGTGATGATTGACAATTTTTGCAATACTGTTAACAGAAATATGATTGCTGACAACAATTGGCTAGGTGGGCCTGGCTCACAGCAGGCTGCAAGGCAGGAGGAAAGTGCTATTCAATGGCACCAGCAAACTGAGGATTCAAATCACAGCAACTATTACCAAAAATTTTAATTTTTAATTATTAGAATACTGTCACAACAAATATGATTGGTGTAAATATTTTTTAAGTAGGCCTGGCACACAGGCTTGGAAGGCTGTAGAAAAGTGCAATTCTAGGGTACGAGCAAACTGAGGATTAAGTTCATCAACAATCAAGATTTTTTTTAATTTTAATTATTAACTATACTGTGACAAAAAATTAGGATTGGTGTAAATAGTTGGCAAGACGGCCTGGCACAAAAGGATGGCAGGCAGGAGGTAGATGCAATTCAAGGACACTAGGAGACTGATTACTGACAGTCTAAACAGTGATGATTGACAATTTTTGCAATACTGTTAACAGAAATATGATTGCTGAAAACAATTAGCTAGGTGGGCCTGGCTCACAGCAGGCTGCAAGGCAGGAGGAAAGTGCTATTCAATGGCACCAGCAAACTGAGGATTCAAATCACAGCAACTATTACCAAAAATTTAAATTTTTAATTATTAGAATACTGTCACAACAAATATGATTGGTGTAAATATTTTTTAAGTAGGCCTGGCACACAGGCTTGGAAGGCTGTAGAAAAGTGCAATTCTAGGGCACGAGCAAACTGAGGATTAAGATCATCAACAAGCAAGATTTTTTTAATTTTAATTAGTAACTATACTGTGACCAAAAATTAGGATTGGTGTAAATAGTTGGAAAAACGGCCTGGCACAAAAGGATGGCAGGCAGGAGGTAGATGCAATTCAAGGACACTAGGAGACTGATTACTGACAGTCTAAACAGTGATGATTGACAATTTTTGCAATACTGTTAACAGAAATATGATTGCTGACAACAATTGGCTAGGTGGGCCTGGCTCACAGCAGGCTGCAAGGCAGGAGGAAAGTGCTATTCAATGGCACCAGCAAACTGAGGATTCAAATCACAGCAACTATTACCAAAAATTTTAATTTTTAATTATTAGAATACTGTCACAACAAATATGATTGGTGTAAATATTTTTTAAGTAGGCCTGGCACACAGGCTTGGAAGGCTGTAGAAAAGTGCAATTCTAGGGCACGAGCAAGCTGAGGATTAAGTTCATCAACAATCAAGATTTTTTTTAATTTTAATTAGTAACTATACTGTGACAAAAAATTAGGATTGGTGTAAATAGTTGGCAAGACGGCCTGGCACAAAAGGATGGCAGGCAGGAGGTAGATGCAATTCAAGGACACTAGGAGACTGATTACTGACAGTCTAAACAGTGATGATTGACAATTTTTGCAATACTGTTAACAGAAATATGATTGCTGACAACAATTAGCTAGGTGGGCCTGACTCACAGCAAGCTGCAAGGCAGGAGGAAAGTGCTATTCAATGGCACCAGCAAACTGAGGATTCAAATCACAGCAACTATTACCAAAAATTTAAATTTTTAATTATTAGAATACTGTCACAACAAATATGATTGGTGTTAATAATTTTTAAGTAGGCCTGGCACACAGGCTTGGAAGGCTGTAGAAAAGTGCAATTCTAGGGCACGAGCAAACTGAGGATTAAGATTATCAACAATCAACATTTTTTTAATTTTAATTAGTAACTATACTGTGACCAAAAATTAGGATTGGTGTAAATAGTTGGCAAGACGGCCTTGCACAAAAGGATGGCAGGCAGGAGGTAGATGCAATTCAAGGACACTAGGAGACTGATTACTGACAGTCTAAACAGTGATGATTGACAATTTTTGCAATACTGTTAACAGAAATATGATTGCTGACAACAATTGGCTAGGTGGGCCTGGCTCACAGCAGGCTGCAAGGCAGGAGGAAAGTGCTATTCAATGGCACCAGCAAAATTTTTAATTATTAGAATACTGTCACAACAAAAATGGACACTAACAATACTATTACACCAATTGAGTGGTGGCACTGTGAAAGTGGGCACAGTATACGCTGTGAGACTGACAACAACAAAAAAGACAGATGTTTTAAAAATCACAAATTGTTAATTTTTTTAAATATTACAACTTACAAGTACTGTGGCAACAAATATGATTGCTTGGCACTATTTGGCAAATGGGCCTGTCTGGCACACACGCTGGGAGAAAGGAAACTGCAATTCAATGGCACTAGGAGACTGAAGAATCACAGTCAAAACAGTTATGATTAACAAAAATTCCAATCCTGTTCCAATAAATATGAGTGGTGGAACTAATTGGCTAGTTGGGACTGGCACACAGGCAGGCAGGCAGGAGGAAAGTGCAATTCAATGGCACAAGCAAACTGAGGATTAAGATCAACAATCAAATTTTTTTTAATTTTAATTAGTAACTATACTGTGACAACAATTATGATTGGTGTAAATAGTTGGCAAGACGGCCTGGCACAAAAGGATGGCAGGCAGGAGGTAGATGCAATTCAAGGACACTAGGAGACTGATTACTGACAGTCAAAACAGTGATGATTGACAATTTTTGCAATACTGTTAAAAGAAATATGATTGCTGGCAACAATTGGCTAGGTGGGCCTGGCTCACAACAGGCTGCAAGGCAGCAGGAAAGTGCTATTCAATGGCACCAGCAAACTGAGGATTCTCAACAACTATTACCAACAATTTTAATTTGTAATTATTAAGAATACTGTCACAACAACTATGATTGGTGTAAATATTTTTCAAGTAGGCCTGGCACACAGGCTTGGAAGGCTGTAGAAAAGTGCAATTCTAGGGCACGAGCAAACTGAGGATTAAAATCAACACTAAAATTTTTTTTTATTTAACCCCTTAACGACCAAGGACGTGCAGGGTACGTCCTCAAAAAAAAGGCAGTTAACGCCTGAGGACGTACCCTGCACGTCCTCGGTGTGGAAAGCAGCTGGAAGCGATCCTGCTCGCTTCCAGCTGCTTTCCGGTTATTGCAGTGATGCCTCGATATGGAGGCATCCTGCAATAACCTTAAATGGCCATCCGATGCAAAGAGAGCCACTCTGTGGCCCTCTCTGCACCGGACATCGGAGGCCGGTATCGTTGGTGGGTGGGAGCGGACTTGGGAGGCGGGTGGGCGGCCATCGATGCGCCGTGTAATGTGCAGCGGGGCGGGATCGGGGGCGGGAGCGCGCGTGCATGGGGGGTGGCGGGCGGGCACGTGCACGGGGTGGGAGCGGGAGGGAACCGCTATATTACAGAAAAAAAAATCTGAAAATAGCTATAATAAAAATGTTCCATAAAGTTTCTAAGTGATCTGCAACTGGTGGGAGGTTGGGGGGGGGGCGGGGGGACAGCTACACTACAGAAAAGGGGATTTTTAAAAAAAAAAAGATTCCTTTTTTTACTAAACTGGGTACTGGCAGACAGCTGCCAGTACCCAAGATGGCGCCCGCTAAGGCAGAGGGGGAGGGTTAGAGAGCTGTTTGGTGTGGGATCAGTGAGGTTGGGGGCTAAGGGGGATACTACAAAGCAGCATATGTAAATATGCTTAAAAAAACCTAAAAAAACACAAATATACCTTTTATTTTAGTACTGGCAGAGTTTCTGCCAGTACTTAAGATGGCGGGGACAATTGTGGGGTGGGGGAGGGAAGAGAGCTGTTTGGGAGGGATCAGGGGGTCTGATGTTTCAGGTGGGAGGCTGAGCTCTACACTAAAGCTAAAATTAACCCTGCAAGCTCCCTACAAGCTACATAATTAACCCCTTCACTGCTAGCCATAATACACGTGTGATGTGCATCGGCATTTAGTGGCCTTCTAATTAACAAAAAGCAACGCCAAAGCCCTATATGTCTGCTATTTCTGAACAAAGGGGATCCCAGAGAAGCATTTACAACCATTTGTGCCATAATTGCACAAGCTGTTTGTAAATGATTTCAGTGAGAAACCTAAAATTGTGAAAAATTTAACGTTTTTTTTTAATTTGATCGCATCTGGCGGTGAAATGGTGGCATGAAATATACCAAAATGGGCCTAGATCAATACTTTGGGTTGTCTACTACACCACACTAAAGCTAAAATTAACCCTAGAAGCTCCCTACATGCTCCCTAATTAACCCCTTCACTGCGGGGCATAATACACGTGTGGTGCGCAATGGCATTTAGCGCCCTTCTAATTACCAAAAAGCAACAACAAAAGCCATACATGTCTGCTATTTCTGAACAAAGGGGATCCCAGAGAAGAATTTACAACCATTTATGCCATAATTGCACAAGTTGTTTGTAAATAATTTCAGTGAGAAACCTAAAGTTTGTGAACAAAATTGTGAAAAAGTGAACAATTTTTTTTTATTTGATTGCATTTGGCAGTGAAATGGTGGCATGAAATATACCAAAATGGGCCTAGATCAATACTTTGGGGTGTCTTCTAAAAAAATATATATACATGTCAAGGGATATTCAGGGATTCCTGAAAGATATTAGTGTTCCAATGTAACTAGCGCTAATTTTGAAAAAAAGGGGTTTGGAAATAGCAAAGTGCTACTTGTACTTATGGCCCTATAACTTGCAAAAAAAGCAAAGAACATGTAAACATTGGGTATTTCTTAACTCAGGACAAAATTTAGAAACTATTTAGCATGGGTGTTTTTTGGTGGTTGTAGATGTGTAACAGATTTTGGGGGTCAAAGTTAGAAAAAGTGTGTTTTTTTCCATTTTTTCCTCATATTATATAATTTTTTTTATAGTTAATTATAAGATATGATGAAAATAATGGTATCTTTAGAAAGTCCACTTAATGGCGAGAAAAACGGTATATAATATGTGTGGGTACAGTAAATGAGTAAGAGGAGAATTACAGCTAAACACAAACACTGCAGAAATGTAAAAATAGCCTTGGTCCCAAACGGACAGAAAATGGAAAAGTGCTGCGGTCATTAAGGGGTTAAATTAATAACTATGCTGTCTGTGACAACAATTATGATTGGTGTAAATAGTTGGCTAGACGACTAGACGGCCTGGCACAAAAGGCTGGCAGTGGCAGGCAGGAGGTAAATGAAATTCAATGGCACTAGGAGACTGAATATTTGCAGTCCAAAAAATTAGGATTTTTTTTTTTTAATTACTGTTACAAGAATTGTGATTGGTGCCACTAATTGGCTACTTGGGCCTGGCAGACAGGCTGGCAGATATGAGTCGTGGATGGTAGGTAGGGCAGCAATTTAATACAGTATGCTGTGTAAGTGACAAAAACACAGGACTGATAGAAAATTAAGTTACATTACACTAGCAAAATATTTTAAAATTTTAGATTTTAATAATAAAATTATGTTAAGAAGTGCAATGCACATATGACTCTATGAGTGGTCGCACTGGCTGGCTGCTACGTAGGGCAGCAATTATAACAACAGTATGCTGTGTAAGTCAGATAGACAGTTAGACACAGGCCTGATAGAAAATACAATTAGATTACACTAGCATAATGATTTAAAGACTTTTTTTTGGAAATTTTAAGAAAAAGGTTCAGCACATACATATGAGTCGTGGCTGATAGCCTTGGAAGGGCAGCTATTAAAAACAGTAGGCTCTGTAAGTCGGATACACACACGCCTGATAGAAAATACTATTAGATTACACTAGAAAAATGATTGAAATTATTTTTTTGGGGGGGAATTAAAAAAAGGTTAAACACATATGAGTTGTCGCTCATAGACTAGGGAGGGCAGCAAGTAAACACAGTAGGCTCTCTATGTCAGCAAAACACACAGGCCAGATAGAAAATTATATTAGATTACACTAGCAAACAAATTTAAACTTTTTTTTATATTAAAATTAAGGTGAAGGAGAATAGATATGAGTGCTGAGTGGCTGCCTGGCACAGACCAATTAACCAAAAGACTGAAAAAAGAGGTATATTAATGCTGAGTGAGCCTGACAGACACAGGCATGATAGTAAATGTAATTAGATTACACTAGCAAAATTTTATTTATTTTTTTTATTTTTTTTTTAATTTAAAATAATGTTATAAACGGATATTAACACTGGTGGCTGCTGGCTGCCACAGAGCAATGAACCAGAGTATATGCTGTGTGACACTGGCCTGATAGAAAATGAAAAAAAATTACACTAGAAAAATAATTATATTTCTCTTGTTAAGTGTATCCAGTCCACGGATCATCCATTACTTATGGGATATTCTCCTTCCCAACAGGAAGTTGCAAGAGGATCACCCACAGCAGAGCTGCTATATAGCTCCTCCCCTAACTGTCATATCCAGTCATTCTCTTGCAAGCCTCAACCAAGATGGAGGTCGTAAGAGGAGTGTGGGCATGAAGGAACGGCCCCCTATCCGGTGACGGATCTAGTAGGGGGCAGACTTTCTCTCTTCGCCCAGGCATGGGCAAGAGATGTTCAGGATCCCTGGGCATTGGAGATCATATCTCAGGGATATCTTCTGGACTTCAAAGCTTCCCCTCCACAAGGGAGATTTCATCTTTCAAGGCTATCTGCAAATCAGATAAAGAAAGAGGCATTCCTACGCTGTGTGCAAGACTAGTTATGGGAGTGATCCATCCAGTTCCGCGGACGGAACAAGGACAGGGTTTTTATTTAAATCTGTTTGTGGTTCCCAAAAAAGAGGGAACCTTCAGACCAATTTTGGATCTAAAGATCTTAAACAAATTCCTCAGAGTTCCATCTTTCAAAATGGAAACTATTCGGACCATCCTACCCATGATCCAAGAAGGTCAGTACATGACCACAGTGAACTTAAAGGATGCCTACCTTCACATACCGATTCACAAAGATCATCATTGGTTTCTAAGGTTTGCCTTTCTAGACAGGCATTACCAATTTGTAGCTCTTCCCTTCGGGTTGGCTACAGCCCCGAGAATCTTTACAAAGGTTCTGGGCTCACTTCTGGCGGTTCTAAGACCGCGAGGCATAGAGGTGGCTCCGTGTCTAGACGACATCCTGATACAGGCGTCAAGCTTTGAAGTTGCCAAGTCTCATACAGAGATAGTTCTGGCATTTCTGAGGTCGCACGGGTGGAAAGTGAACAAGGAAAAGAGTTCTCTATCCCCACTCACAAGAGTCTCCTTCTTAGGGACTCTTATAGATTCTGTAGAAATGAAAATTTACCTGACGGAGTCCAGGTTATCAAAACTTCTAAATGCTTGCCGTGTTCTTCACTCCATTCCGCGCCCTTCGGTAGCTCAGTGTATGGAGGTAATCGGCTTAATGGTAGCGGCAATGGACATAGTGCCATTTGCGCGCCTTCATCTCAGACCGCTGCAATTATGCATGCTGAGTCAGTGGAATGGGAATTACACAGATTTGTCCCCTCTGCTAAATCTGGATCAAGAGACCAGAGATTCTCTTCTCTGGTGGTTGTCTCAGGTACACCTGTCCAAGGGTATGACCTTTCGCAGGCCAGATTGGACAATTGTAACAACCGATGCCAGCCTTCAGGTTGGGGTGCAGTCTGGAATTCCCTGAAGGCACAGGGATCGTGGACTCAGGAGGAGATACTCCTTCCAATAAATATTCTGGAGTTAAGAGCAATATTCAATGCTCTTCTGGCTTGGCCTCAGTTAGCAACACTGAGGTTCATCAGATTTCAGTCGGACAACATCACGACTGTGGCTTACATCAACCATCAAGGGGGAACCAGGAGTTCCCTAGCGATGTTAGAAGTCTCAAATATAATTCGCTGGGCAGAGTACCACTCTTGCCACCTGTCAGCAATCCATATCCCAGGCATGGAGAACTGGGAGGCGGATTTTCTAAGTCTTCAGACTTTCCATCCGGGGGAGTGGGAACTCCATCCGGAGGTGTTTGCTCAGTTGATTCATCGTTGGGGCAAACCAGAGTTGGATCTCATGACGTCTCGCCAGAACGCCAAGCTTCCTTGTTACGGATCCAGGTCCAGGGACCCAGAAGCGATGCTGATAGATGCTCTAGCAGCGCCTTGGTTCTTCAACCTGGCTTATGTGTTTCCACCGTTTCCTCTGCTCCCTCGACTGATTGCCAAAATCAAACACCAGAGAGCATCGGTGATTCTGATAGCACCTGCGTGGCCATGCAGGACTTGGTATGCAGACCTAGTGGACATGTCATCCTTTCCACCATGGACTCTGCCTCTAAGACAGGACCTTCTGATACAAGGTCCTTTCAATCATCCAAATCTAATTTCTCTGAGACTGACTGCATGGAGATTGAACGCTTGATTCTATCAAAGCGTGGCTTCTCCGAGTCAGTCATTGATACTTTAATACAGGCACGAAAGCCTGTTACCAGGAAAATCTACCACAAGATATGGAGTAAATATCTTTATTGGTGTGAATCCAAGAATTACTCATGGAGTAAGGTTAGGATTCCTAGAATATTGTCTTTTCTCCAAGAGGGCTTGGACAAAGGATTATCAGCTAGTTCCTTAAAGGGACAGATTTCTGCTCTGTCTATTCTTTTGCACAAGCGTCTGGCAGAGGTTCCAGACGTCCAGGCATTTTGCCAGGCTTTGGTTAGAATTAAGCCTGTGTTTAAACTTGGTTCTTAAAGTTCTTCAAGGAGTTCCGTTGGAACCCCTTCATTCCATTGATATTAAAATTTTATCTTGGAAAGTTCTGTTTTTGATGGCTATTTCCTCGGCTCGAAGAGTCTCTGAGCTATCTGCCTTACAATGTGATTCTCCTTATCTGATTTTTCATGCAGATAAGGTAGTCCTGCGTACCAAACCTGGGTTTTTACCTAAGGTGGTTTCTAACAAGAATATCAATCAAGAGATTGTTGTTCCATCATTGTGTCCTAATCCTTCTTCAAAGAAGGAACGTCTTTTACATAATCTGGACGTAGTCCGTGCCTTGAAGTTTTACTTACAAGCTACTAAAGATTTTCGTCAAACATCTACCCTGTTTGTCGTTTACTCTGGACAGAGGAGAGGTCAAAAAGCTTTGGCAACCTCTCTTTCCTTTTGGCTTCGGAGCATAATACGCCTAGCCTATGAGACTGCTGGACAGCAGCCCCCTGAAAGGATTACAGCTCATTCTACTAGAGCTGTGGCTTCCACCTGGGCCTTTAAAAATGAGGCCTCTGTTGAACAGATTTGCAAGGCCGCGACTTGGTCTTCGCTTCACACTTTTTCCAAATTTTCCAAATTTTATACTTTTGCTTCTTCGGAGGCTGTTTTTGGGAGAAAGGTTCTTCAGGCAGTGGTTCCTTCTGCTTAATCCTGCCTTGTCCCTCCCATCATCCGTGTAGCTTTGGTATTGGTATCCCATAAGTAATGGATGATCCGTGGACTGGATACACTTAACAAGAGAAAACATAATTTATGCTTACCTGATAAATTTATTTCTTTTGTAGTGTATCCAGTCCACGGCCCGCCCTGTCCTTTTAAGGCAGGTCTAAATTTTAATTAAACTACAGTTACCACTGCACCCTATGGTTTCTCCTTTCTCTGTTTGTTTTCGGTCGAATGACTGGATATGACAGTTAGGGGAGGAGCTATATAGCAGCTCTGCTGTGGGTGATCCTCTTGCAACTTCCTGTTGGGAAGGAGAATATCCCATAAGTAATGGATGATCCGTGGACTGGATACACTACAAATTTATCAGGTAAGCATAAATTATGTTTTTTGGGTTAGTTAAATTTAAACTAATGTTGTTAGGGAGATATCAGTGGTGGCAGTAGTCACAGCATATGCTGTGAGCCTTAAACACACAGCTGAAAGCCAGGCAAATGCTAATAAAAAAAAAACAAAAAAAAAACGGCACAAAATATAGCCCTAAAAAGGGCTTTTTGGGGTGCTGTGCTTGCAGCAGAGATGAGTGGAGTCCTTCTGGACTGTAAATACACTAGCCTAGCTATGTTTTTCCTATTAATGTCAGGAGCAAAAACACAACACGTCCTCTCATTAAAAAGCAAGGTCGTTATGAGTCTAAAATGGCTGATTCCGAGTAGCTGGGAGTGTCTGTGAGGGAGTGTCTGATGTTGATTGGCTCTAATGTGTCAGGCGGCTGTGACATAAAGGGTCAAAGTTTCCACAATGATGACACATAGGGGCGGATCGAACATCGCCATGTGTTCGCCCACAAACGCGAACGCGAACAAGCTATGTTCGCTGTGAACCATTCGCGGGCGAACAGTTCGGGACATAACTAGTCACCAGTGTCAGTTTGGAGTTTCTGCTGCTAGTGCTAACATCACCGTCACCATACAATGGCGCATCAGGTCTCGCATGTGTAATGTTGCTTGACTTTAATTGCAGTATTGTGTTGAGACATCAGCATATATTTTGGAAATGATGCAGATGTGTGGCATATGCATCCTGATTAAAGTTTCAACTATAAATCCCCACAAACCCTATCATCTGTGCTTGTACTGCATGTTCTGAATGTAATGTCTAAAAGTACTATTTGTTCTTGTAAACCATGTTCCTTTGTACCCTTACCCTGGGAGAGGTGATGATTTTGGCACTAGGCAGAGAGTGAGGGGAGAGCACCAGGTATTTACCCATATTCTTTTGTACCCTTACCACTTGCCTGTCTCCTCTACTAAACTTCTCCGCTTTTCCTGGCTACACCTTTCCTGGCTACTTTCTTTTCTGAATCCCTTTTGGCATTACGGTCAGTTTTGATTTAGAAGAGCTCACCCTGAAAGCCTCCTCTCTCTTCTGAAGGACCAATATTAATGCAGATGACAAATTAGCTAAGTTACTGAAGAGAGGTTTATTGGAATAAGAGACGTGATGGAGAATTGTTTGTAGAGAAATAGGTCCATATAATTATATGTGTGACTAATCAAGTTTACCAAGATATTATATTGATGTATTATTTTGTCTATATACGATCGGAGTGATTGACACCTGCTAGAGGCCAAGTGGCCGCGAATGTGCAGGGGTCGGAATTGCACAGCGTATTCCGTCGGCATTTAGTGATGTCCGTCTGCCATTTGTTAAAACAGCCCCATAAAGTAAAGTGAAATATGTTAATCCCATAGGAACATATTAAAAATTATAAATACAATACAATATAGAAATTCCACATCAAGTAAATGATCAATAAAAAAGGATAATGTTAGACAAATCTCCTTTTTTTCCTCAGTCCTGCCCTCTGTTCAGATTTTGTATTCTCATGGCTTCATTTATTAGCTCACCTTTTCAATTCCTCATTAAATAACCCACAGACAGATAATAAACTAGAGAAAAGTAATGATCACATCCAGGACATCAGAAAAATGTGCAATCACACGCAATGCAATAAAAAGTTAAAAAGTAACCAATATTTAAAGATAAGTTAAACAATAAAATGTAAAATGTGCATTAGAGATATTGGAATGTGTGTAACAATAATGCACATAGCTACTTACAAGACAGAATTCCAAAGCATAATGACACAGAGTTCTCTTGCTGAGAACAAAACTTAAAGGGACATTATACACTTGTTTTTTCTTTGCATAATTGGTTTGTAGATGATCCATTTATATAGCCTATACGGGGTTTTTTTATGTATAGTTTTGCTTATTTTTAAATAACATTGTTCTGATTTTCAGACTCCTAACCAAGCCCCAGAGTTTTAGGAGCATTCCAATATATACCTACTCCAGCTTTCTCCTGGAAGGGAGGGGGGGGGGAGTGTCTGTAATTTCCCACTTAAAGTGGGTTTTCTAACTAACTACCTTTTTAACAGAGCTAAACTGGGAGCTTCTAAGTAAGTTTTTAAACAGTTTTATACTGGATTTTTATATCAGTATCTGTGCATATTATTCTTTACAGTAGTGTCTATTACATGCAGTTTTATGAAAATGAGTGTATACTGTCCCTTTAAAGGAACACTACAGTCAAAATTAAACATTCATGATTCAGAATGGATAAAGCACACAATTGTAAACAACTTTCCAATTTATTTTCATTATGAATTAAAAAAAAGTGCACAGATTTTTATATGCACACTTTCTGAGGCACCAGCTCATACTGAGCATGTGCAAGATTCACAGGATATACATATATGTATTTTGTGATTGGCTGATGGTTGTCACATGATGCAGGGGGTAGGAAAAGGGCACTGACTTTGACATTTGACAGAAAAAAATCTACTTCTCATTTGAAATTCAGACTAGGTGCTTTTGTGTTGCCTTTTTAATGCTACTGTATTTAATGGTCCTTTAAATGTAATTGAACAGAAACTTTGATTAGTAAAACACGTCAAAATACTAAACAAACTGATTAAAGGGACACAAAGGGCCAAATCTGAATCTCACAGTAAATTTTGCACATCCATTGCAACTTGTAGGTAGGCGACACACAGGTGCATTCTCCTTAAATAGGTTCCTAGTGGCTACACATTACTGCCAGCACTCAGACCAAGGCCATCGCATTGTGGTAATGGCAATAGTTTCATGCTGGGCTGAAATCTCTTTTACTTATGTACATTGCCTGATTCGTACATTCAGTACACAAACAAATAATCGAACAGCAGCTGACATGAATTAAAAAGAATAAAGAAACAATATATTAATGAAAATATTTAATACATTATTTTATTCTTTTAAGGCAAACAGAACAACTCAATAAACCCTCTACACAGCACTATACTACCCCTAAAGTGCTATTAGCCTCATCGCAAACTAAACCCATACTACACTATTAACCCCTAAAGCCACATAGCCCCCATCGCAAACTAAGCACCCAACACTATTAACTCCTAAAGTGCCATAAGACCCATGGATTACTTTTTTGTGGATTACCTTTTTTTTCTAAATTACCCTTTCATGTTTTAGGTTTAAGACAGATCAAGAAAAGAAGAGAAGACTTTGGATGGTGAGTAAAGAACATTTATTGTTGATGTTTACTATTGTTGATGTTTACTGTTGTTTTTTGTGATAAGGGCTTTAGTTTAGTATATGTTTTTTATTTTGTAGTTTAGTTATAGTATATTTATATTTTATGGGGGTTTTTTAGTGTTTTTTTATCTTTAAAAGTATAATGTTCTTTGTAACTTAGGGGTCTTAGTTTAGGCATCTTGTCTTGGGGGTTAGCAGGTATGAAGTTAATAGACTTAGTTTGTCATGGTGGTTATGGCACTTTATGGGGTTAATAATGTAGTGGGATTAGTTTGCGATGGGGGTTATGGTTCTTTAGGGGTTAATAGTGTAGTGGGCTTAGTTTGTAATGGGTTATGTTGCTTTATAGGTTAATAGTACAGTGGGCTTAGTTTGTGATTAGGGTATGTTATTTTAGATAATAGAGTAGTGGGCTTAGTTTGCAAAGGGGGTTATGGCACTTTAGGGGTTAATAGTGGTGTAGTGGGCTTAGTTTGTGATGGGGATTAGGGCAGTTTAGGGGTTAATAGTGTAGTGGGCTTAGTTTGTGATGGGGGTTATGGCAGATACATTAGTAGGCAATGAATAATACACTTTTAGGAGCTGTAGGGATATGGGTATATTATACATGTATAAACAATGCTTTATTTATCTGTATTTTAGTGAATAATGTGATTGTCAGCCGCATAAGATCAGTCTAGGATTAGACCCAATTGCTATAGTGAAATTAATAGACACACTAGCACACTGAGGAATTCCCATGACATTACCCACATTCAGAAAGCAATGAGAGATTTTAGTGCAGTATTCACAGAAAATAAACTGATCACTTACAGTTGATCTTCAGAAAAACAAATGTTCTGCTAAGAAGGAGTTAAAGGCAGGAATCCGTATACAGGCAAAGGTATGTTCAGAAGCTTGGTCAGGCAAGGCAGAGGTCTGAAACACTTTAAGGCAGACTAAGGGTTATCCAGAGAAAGGTCAGGCAAGGCAGAGGTCTGAATCACTTTAAGGCAGACTAAGGGTTATCCAGAGAAAGGTCAGGCAAGGCAAAGGTCAGTATCACTTTAAATCAAATTGGGTGGATTAGTGCGCGCTAAAGGAAGGTATTGCTAAACACTACTCTAAAGATACAATCTCTGTATGTATCAAATACAAGTTAATAACCAAATAGCGAAGCCAAAGCTTCAGATAGAGAAAGTGCGCTAACAAGCTGAAAGTATACACACCATATAAGGAATTGAAGTAAAAATTTAATTAACATATAGAATAAGATACACAAATATATACACTAAAAATAGGGACGTCTCCCTGTAATGTAAATACAACTGGGAAAAAATCCTAATGAAGAAACAGGTTAAAACCTATAAATGATGGATAATGCAGATACTAATTGATAATCTATGACATAAAAAAGATATAGCATAAAAATGATAATTAAAAGATATGGCATAACAGTGATATCATAAAATAAAATAAAACTTAAAAGACAAGCACCAAGTTCATATGCATCAACACAGTGCAGGTGGCCGTATGCAAATGAATATCGGTATTGGAACAGTGGAAAGAAAATAACGGCTTGTACCACAAATAGATACAGTTTACTGTACCGTAAGTCAAGAGAGTGTTCAGAGGGTGTTACCGAGGAGAAGAAATCCTTCGGTCAAGGCTTGGACCGTGGCTGCAGTAACTGCCGTTCCTGGAGATAGAAGTGTGCAAACCTCTGCACATGTGAGTCGGCGTCTGACGTCACAGGCTTCTCATCGGCTCCTCTCAGGGTGTTACTCGCTGCTCCAGCAGCGTAAAGGAAAAGCAGCTGATTGCTGTGTCCTGGTGGGAACTTTCTGTGAAGGCAGACTTGGCTGCTGTAGGTATGTTTAATGATCCAATACAATAGTGGGGCACAAGTTATCCCTCACCTTGGGATATTCAAAGTTGCTGGTAACCCGGGTTTAAAGTTGCAGTACAGGCTGTACTGAAATATCCCTTGCTGTTTCAAAGTCACAATGTCACAGTGTCACAAATGCAAGCGACGCGTTTCGCCCTCCCTTGGGCTTTATCAAGATGCATGTGACAGGTAACTGGGAGCCTTTTAAATGATCCATTTGGTTTTGATTGGTTGGTGGATTCAGTTGTAAAGGTAACACCCTCCAGGTAATTAAGGTGGTATCTCTTTTGCTTTCACCTTTGAGATTGTTATTCTTGAGTTGTTAAGGTAACACCCTCCAGGTACTTAAGGTGGTATATGCTTCATTCAGTCATTAAAGATTCTTTGTGCATGTCTAATATAAAAGAACATTTCCATAAAAAATACATATATCTGTGTAATACATTATCACTATCAGTGGTATCATAACCATAAAACCGTATTGAATTTGTAGGATTAATCACTTATAGATATAATTCTAAACCAAAAAAATACTTTTACAAAATATAAAATATCTACCATGGGTGCACTAATGTGTTAAAAAAAGAGGGGTATTTATATAGCGAGTTTAGTAAAAAAAAAAAAAAAAAAAAAAAGGAAAAGAATTATATAAAAAAATATATCAGTGCATAATATTTAGGAGTGAGTGAATGAATGAATATATAGCGGTGTATTCAAAATTCCAGAGCTAAAAAAGTGGTTATACGTATCGCTCTTAAAAATAAGTAATGTGCCTATGTAAATGAAAATAAGGTGCTGCTGGGTTAATCTATTCAAATAAAAATGGGGAGGGGTCCAATTCTGAATTTAGTCCCTTTGGGAACAGAGTGTCATATTTATAAATCAATTCAGCCTCTTGTATTAAAAGTGTTTTCTCATTGTTACCACCTCTCCAGTGTCCTTTGACCTTTTTAATCCCCCAAAAATTAAGTGCTTTTGTGTCCCCATAGTGTTTTTCTTTAAAGTGTTTATACAGTGAGGTGTCATTCCTACCCTTTTCTATACATAATAAGTGCTCCCTAATCCTATCCTTTAGGGATCTAGTGGTTTCACCAAAATAAAAAAGATTACACAAACATTTTAGTGCATAGATAATGTTTTTATGGTTGCACCTAATTAAATCTTTAATTTGAAAATTAGTTTCTGAACTGTTTATTTGTAAAGCCTTTAGTTTTGAACTGTGTTTACAGGCCTTACAGGTATAACAGGGAAAAAAAAAAACTGGTATTTCACCCTCTAAGTCTTTTTGAATTGAGTTTTTATTCTTTTTCAGTTCACTGGGAGATAGCTGCATTTTAAAATTCTTCGCTCTTCTAAAAATAAAAGTTGGTTTATCTGCCAAATGTTTCCCAATTATATTATCCTCCTTTAGAAGGGGCCAGTGTTTCCTTATTATCTTTTTGATTATATTGTAATCTGCACTGTAGTCTGTAATGAGAGGAACATTAATTAGATCATTCTCTTCTCTTTTTTTAGTCTTATATTTTAAAAGTTCATTTCTGTTGGTCAGACGTGCTTTAGAGATTGCATTTTCAATTTTAGCTTTCTCATATCCCCTATCCTCAAATTTTTTTGCTATTAGAGTGACTTGGTTCTCAAAGTCTTCTATTCTTGAGCAATTTCTTTTAATGCGTAGTGTTTGTCCATAAGGGATATTATCTTTCCAGGTTTTCAGATGGCAGCTCTCTGCATGAATCAAATTATTACAATCGACTGGTTTGAAGTGGGTTTTAGTTTCTAATTTATCTTGGATTGCCATGATTTCCAAATCGAGGAAATTGACCTTAGTATGACTATAGTGACTTATAAATTTGAGGCCATAGTTATTGGAATTCATCCGCTCAAACAGTTTAATAAGTTCATTCTCAGGACCTTTCCATATTAAAAACAAGTCATCTATGTAGCGCTTATAGAGCACGAGGCTCGCACCGAGAGGGTCATTTCTGAAGAATTCTTCTTCCCAAAAGCCCATAAATAAATTGGCATAACTCGGTGCGAACCTCGTGCCCATGGCTGTACCCTCTATCTGTCTGTAGAACTTACTGTTAAAAGAAAAAAAATTATGCTCTAATATATATTGAATGCTTTTTAATATGAAGTCACTTTGTTTGGCTTCCATGTTGGTGTCTCTATCTAAAAAAAATTTTACAGCTGCAATTCCCTGTTGGTGATCGATCACAGTGTACAGTGATGATACATCGCATGTTACGATTATCATTCCATCCTCCCATTTTATGGAATTTAAAATATTTAATAATTGTGTTGAGTCTTTCAAATGTGAATTTAACTTAATTACATAAGGTTGCAGAAATCGATCTATATATTGAGATAGGTTGGCAGAGATTGAATTGATCCCAGAGATAATGGGCCTCCCTGGTGGATTTATGAGACATTTGTGCACTTTTGGAAGGAAATAGAAAATAGGGATTTTAGAATGTTTAGGTGTTAAATAATTAAATTCACGTTCATTAAGAAGTCCTTCAGCTTTTCCTTCGATAAGAATTTTATTTAGTATTTTGTTATATTTATCTGTATCCATTATTACAACCCCCCCACCCTTATCCGCCGGCTTTATGGTCACCTCTAGATCTTTCTGCATTTTTGTTAATATCTCTCTTTCTTTCATATTGATATTTTGTTTTCTGATATGAGGTAGCTCATATTTCTTGATGTCGTTTAAAACTATTTTCTCAAAGGTATCAAGATAGTTACCCTTTGAGGAAGCTGGATAAAACAGCGATTTGGGTTTTAAATCTGTATGTTGGAATTTATCAACTACTTTGTTATGAATGACACTCTGTTTCTCTAATGGGCTTTTCATAAAAAAAACGCTTCAAGGTTAGGTTTCTCACAAACTTCTTGATATGTATGTGAGTATTGAACTTACTCATCCTAGTAGTGGGTGCATAAGAGAGGCCTAAATTAAGTAATTTCTCCTGTTCTTTTGTCAGATTTACTTTACTTAAATTGAAGATCCCACTTTTCTTATTACTGTTATCTACCTCAATCTTTTTGGGTCGTTTAGACCTTCCTCCCCCTCTTCTTCCTCTAAATTTCTTTTTCTTCTTTGCATCTGTTCTGCTTCTTTTTTTGTAGGTTTTTTGAGGAGCCCTCTCTTAGAGGGCTGTGGCCTAAAAAAGGCGATTTGACATCTGATCTAATTTTATCTGAGTTTGTCAAATCTTCTCTTAGAGGGAGAAATCTATTTTGTATAGGTGTTATAAATTCCCTATTGTTTTGTCTCATGTCTCTCGGTTTGTAGACATTTCTGTGTCTGGGATATTCCCAATCATTCTGATCGTGGTTATGGTTACTTCTCTGATAATCATAATCACGATTAGAATTACTGTGATGATAGCCATAATTGTTACTCCGATATCCGTTATTACGGTTCTGATATTCAAAACGGTTCTGATATTCAAAACGGTTGTGATATCCTTGATTCTGTTGTCGGTAGTGTTCAGAATTCCAATAACTTGGTTTTCTGTAGTTGTTATAATTACGTCTATGATAATAATTATTCTCCTGATTGTGATTGTAATTAGAGTGACTAGTATTATAGCTAACATGTTGAGAGTGATATTGTTGGTTATAATTTCTGGAAGGATTTTCTTTCTTATTGTTTCTATTTTGAGGTTTTGTGGATTCTGGCTGGTCTATCTCTCTATGTGTTTCTGTATTTTTAGCATTGTTATCCTTAATATCCCTTTCCATTTTTCCCCATTTTGATCTTAGTAGATCTTTATTCAAATTATCTAATTTGTTAATTATTACTTTTTGTTTTTCTTTGAATTCAGTTTCTTCCTTCAAACCCTTTAATTTTTCTTTTAGGTCAGAGATGTTGGTCTCTATAGTTAGTAATGTTTCTTTACGGGATTTTTTTAACATTTCTATAAGCCCCCTAGAGGCTGTATTAAGTGTGTCGGTCCATTCTGCCTGTAGTTCTTCACTTAATGTAAAGGTGCAGTTTTTACTGAACTGTAAACCTCTAGGGATAATGCCCTTGCTTGTGTACCTATTTAGGAATACTAGCTCCATTTTTTGTTTCAGCTCTTTTATCATAAATGATTCTAGTTCGTTCATCAAATCAGATAGATTGGGAATAGAAAGATTATTATGTGTAGTGGACTTCCTGTCATTGCTTAGTTCCAAGTAAATTTTATCCCTAAAATCAAATAAGTCCTCCATAATGCTGTACAGAAATATACAATAATATTTATAATTCAGAAAAAGGGGATATGGTGTCCAAAGCAGCACACTTAAAGTCAGAGATAAAGTGAAAACAAATCAAATTGGGTGGATTAGTGCGCGCTAAAGGAAGGTATTGCTAAACACTACTCTAAAGATACAATCTCTGTATGTATCAAATACAAGTTAATAACCAAATAGCGAAGCCAAAGCTTCAAGATAGAGAAAGTGCGCTAACAAGCTGAAAGTATACACACCATATAAGGAATTGAAGTAAAAATTTAATAAACATATAGAATAAGATACACAAATATATACACTAAAAATAGGGACGTCTCCCTGTAATGTAAATACAACTGGGAAAAAATCCTAATGAAGAAACAGGTTAAAACCTATAAATGATGGATAATGCAGATACTAATTGATAATCTATGACATAAAAAAGATATAGCATAAAAATGATAATTAAAAGATATGGCATAACAGTGATATCATAAAATAAAATAAAACTTAAAAGACAAGCACCAAGTTCATATGCATCAACACAGTGCAGGTGGCCGTATGCAAATGAATATCGGTATTGGAACAGTGGAAAGAAAATAACAGCTTGTACCACAAATAGATACAGTTTACTGTACCGTAAGACAAGAGAGTGTTCAGAGGGTGTTACCGAGGAGAAGAAATACTTCGGTCAAGGCTTGGACCGTGGCTGCAGTAACTGCCGTTCCTGGAGATAGAAGTGTGCACCTTTACATTAAGTGAAGAACTACAGGCAGAATGGACCGACACACTTAATACAGCCTCTAGGGGGCTTATAGAAATTTTAAAAAAATCCTGTAAAGAAACATTACTAACTATAGAGACCAACATCTCTGACCTAAAAGAAAAATTAAAGGGTTTGAAGGAAGAAACTGAATTCAAAGAAAAACAAAAAGTAATAATTAATAAATTAGATAATTTGAATAAAGATCTACTAAGATCAAAATGGGGAAAAATGGAAAGGGATATTAAGGATAACAATGCTAAAAATACAGAAACACATAGAGAGATAGACCAGCCAGAATCCACAAAACCTCAAAATAGAAACAATAAGAAAGAAAATCCTTCCAGAAATTATAACCAACAATATCACTCTCAACATGTTAGCTATAATACTAGTCACTCTAATTACAATCACAATCAGGAGAATAATTATTATCATAGACGTAATTATAACAACTACAGGAAACCAAGTTATTGGAATTCTGAACACTACCGACAACAGAATCAAGGATATCACAACCGTTTTGAATATCAGAACCGTTTTGAATATCAGAACCGTAATAACGGATATCGGAGTAACAATTATGGCTATCATCACAGTAATTCTAATCGTGATTATGATTATCAGAGAAGTAACCATAACCACGATCAGAATGATTGGGAATATCCCAGACACAGAAATGTCTACAAACCGAGAGACATGAGACAAAACAATAGGGAATTTATAACACCTATACAAAATAGATTTCTCCCTCTAAGAGAAGATTTGACAAACTCAGATAAAATTAGATCAGATGTCAAATCGCCTTTTTTAGGCCACAGCCCTCTAAGAGAGGGCTCCTCAAAAAACCTACAAAAAAAAGAAGCAGAACAGATGCAAAGAAGAAAAAGAAATTTAGAGGAAGAAGAGGGGGAGGAAGGTCTAAACGACCCAAAAAGATTGAGGTAGATAACAGTAATAAGAAAAGTGGGATCTTCAATTTAAGTAAAGTAAATCTGACAAAAGAACAGGAGAAATTACTTAATTTAGGCCTCTCTTATGCACCCACTACTAGGATGAGTAAGTTCAATACTCACATACATATCAAGAAGTTTGTGAGAAACCTAACCTTGAAGCGTTTTTTTATGAAAAGCCCATTAGAGAAACAGAGTGTCATTCATAACAAAGTAGTTGATAAATTCCAACATACAGATTTAAAACCCAAATCGCGGTTTTATCCAGCTTCCTCAAAGGGTAACTATCTTGATACCTTTGAGAAAATAGTTTTAAACGACATCAAGAAATATGAGTTCAAGTTTTATTTTATTTTATGATATCACTGTTATGCCATATCTTTTAATTATCATTTTTATCATTTTTATGCTATATCTTTTTTATGTCATAGATTATCAATTAGTATCTGCATTATCCATCATTTATAGGTTTTAACCTGTTTCTTCATTAGGATTTTTTCCCAGTTGTATTTACATTACAGGGAGACGTCCCTATTTTTAGTGTATATATTTGTGTATCTTATTCTATATGTTTATTAAATTTTTACTTCAATTCCTTATATGGTGTGTATACTTTCAGTATCACTTTAAGGCATTCAAAGGGTTATCCAGAGATTGGTCAGGCAAGGCAGAGGTCTGTATCACTTTAAGGCAGACAAAGGGTTATCCAGAGAGTGGTCAGGCAAGGCAGAGGTTAGTATCACTTTAAGGCAGACAATGGATGATCCAGAGAGTAGTCAGGCAAGGCAGAGGTTAGTATCACTTTAAGGCAGACTAAGGGTTATCCAGAGAAAGGTCAGGCAAGGCAGAGGTCAGTATCACTTTAAGGCAGTCAAAGGGTTATCCAGAGAGTGGTCAGGCAAGGCAGAGGTCATTATCACTTTAAGACAGACAAAGTATTCTCAAAATACAATGATAAAGCACATACCCAGGATACAAACGATCAAACAAACGGGCCCTGAAGATCTGTCTCGCCGACATTTAAAAGACCCGCCTGACATCATCAGAGCGGGTCGGCACAAAGATTGCGATAATTTTATTTAAAATATTGTTGTGATTTTTAAAAAAATTTTTCTTTTTGCACGACTTTCTAGTTTTACCTAGGTACATTTCTATAACTTTGTACTGTTAAAAATGCACTTATATAAAACTCAAACGTCACGGCTACTATCTTCTTTGTAATATTAATATCATAAACAACAAATCTTCCTAAAAAATGAAGAAAAGCAAGCAAAAGGAAAAAGGGGGATTTTTTTTTTTTTTTAAATCAAGACAATACTTAAAATGCATATTAGCACATTATTATACAATAAAATACAACAAATAAATACATGTATCCCCACAGCTCCTATAGGTTTAATAGTAAGTGTTTTTTGTTCTTTATAAACATGGAGAGATTGCAGACATAATGAATATATAGGCTTGGGCGTTCCATGGGAGTAACCTGTATTTTAATGGGGAAACATCATCAGGAGTTTCTAATTTTCAAAGCACTGTCCTCCGTGTTTGATGCACCTTTTCCTGCAATATCAGTCTCGCCAGCTTTTCAGTGGTGAGAATTTCCATTGGGAGAAATCTAGTTAAAAGGACAAGAAACCCCAAAATTTTATTTCATGCTTTAGATAAAATATACAATTTTAAACAACTCTCCAATTTACTTCCATTATCAAATTTGCTTTGTTCTCTTGTTATCCTTTGGAAGGAAGAGCATCGTGTATGATACGTGTGTATTCTTTTTTTAATTTGATAATAGAAGTTAATTTAAAAGAATCGTAAAGGGACAGTCTAGTCAAAAATAAACTTTCATGATTTAGATAGGGCATGCCATTTAAAAAACTTTCAAATTTACTTTTATCATCAATTTTGCTTTGTTCTCTTAGTATTCTTAGTTGAAAGCTATACCTAGGAGACTAATATGCAAATGTCATATCCCTTGAAGGCCACCTCTTATATGAATGCATTTTGATTTTTTCCACAACTAGAGGGCGTTAGTTCAATTGTGCTCATGCAAGTGGAGTTACCTAGGAGTCAGCACTGATTGGCTAAAATGCAAGTCTCTCAGAAGAGCTGAAATAAGGGGCAGTCTGCAGAGACTTAGATACAAGGTAATCACAGAGGTAAAAAGTATATTACTATAACTGTGTTGGTTATGCAAAACTGGGGAATGGATAATAAAGGGATTATCTATCTTTTTAAATAACAAACATTCTGGTGTAGACTGTGCCTTTAAAATTACATGCTCTATCAGAATCATTCAAGTGTAATATTGACTTTCCTATCCCTTTAATTTACAGTTAAACTTATTTTACATATGCATTATTTGAAGTGTTACTACACAGAAACTAGTATTTGTTTCAGCAAACGCACAGTCTATGTTCTGTAAACATACATTAAAGACAGCAGCCCCCCGCCGAGATCATAGATGAGAGGCAATGTTATCAGATCTTTGCTGAAACTGAAATCCCTATTTCCTATGGGAGACACATTGCCAGTTGCCACTCATCAGAACAGAGAGGGTCAGCCCGCTTTCTTTTAAAATATTGCCGGATATAGGTTATTTGTAGTGCCAATGGGAGCGGAGGAACTGGTATAAAGAAAGGTTAGTGTAGGTTGTATGTATCCCTGAACAGTAGAGTCTTTAGGGAGCGCTTGAAGCTTTCAAAACTAGGGGAGAGTCTTGTGGAGCAAGGCAGAGAGTTCCACAAGATGGGAGTCAGTCTGGAGAAGTCCTGTAAATGGGAATGTGAGGAGGTAACAACAGAGGAGGAGAGTAGGAGGTCATGAGCAGAGTGAAGGGGATGGGAGGGAGAGTATCTGGAGACAAGGTCTGAGATATAGGGGGGAGCAGTGCAGTTGAGGGCTTTGTATGTCAGAGTGAGAAATGTGTGTTGAATCCTGGAGGCAAGAGGAAGCCAGTGAAGGGATTGGCAGAGAGGTGCAGTAGATGAAGAGCGACGTGTAAGGAAGATGAGCCTGGCAGGGGCATTCATTATGGATTGTAAAGAAGCTAGGTGGCAGCTAGTGAGGCCAGAGAGGACAGAATTGCAATAGTCGAGGCAGGAAAGGATGAGAGAGTGGATTAAAATCTTAGTTGTGTCTTGTGTAAGGAAATGTCTAATTTTAGAGATGTTTTTAAGGTGGATGTGGCAGGATTTAGCCAAGGATTAAATGTTCGGAGTGAAAGAAAGATCTGAGTCAAATGTGACCCCAAGACATCAGGCATGCGGGATAGGGATAATGATGGAGTTGTCGACAGTTATAGAGAGATTGGGGGTGGAGATTTTGGAAGAAGGAGGGGAAATAAGGAGCTCAGTTTTGAAGAGATTTAGCTTGAGGTAGTGAGAGGACATCCAGGAAGAGATGTGAGAAAGAAAGTTAGTGACACGGGTTAGCAAGGACGGAAATAGGTCTGGTGCAGAGAAGTAGATTTGGGTGTCGTCGGCATACAAATGATATTGGAACCCGTGGGACTTTATTAGGGAACCTAATGATGACTTGTAGATTGAGAAAAGAAGGGGACCGAGGACAGAGCTTTGCAGTACCCCAACAGAAAGATGTGGCGAGGCAGAGGAAGCCCCAGAGAAGGCTACACTAAAGGTATGTTTAGACAGGTAGGAAGAGAACCATGAGAGGGCTGTGTCACAAATGCCGAAAGATTGGAGAGTTTGGAGCAAAAGAGGGTGGTCAACAGTATCAAAGGCTGCGGACAGATCAAGGAGGATAAGCAGAGAGAAGTGACCTTTTGATTTTGCTGTAAGTAGGTCGTTGATAACCTTAACGATTGCTGTCTCTGTGGAGTGATGGGGACGAAATCCAGATTGCAGTGGGTCAAGGAGGGAGTTTAATGTAAGGAAATGTGATAGGCGTGCATATACTAGCTTTTCGAATAGCTTTAATGGGAGTAGGGAAATAGGGCGGTAGTAGGATGGGGAGGTTGAATCAAGAGAAGGTTTTTTGAGGATAGGTGTGACCAGTGCATGCTTCACAGATGAGGGAAATATACCGGTGCTGAGGGAGAGGTTGAAAATGTGTGTGAGTATAGGGGTAAGGGTAGAAGAGAGGGAGGGGAGTAGCTGTGAGGGGATAGGGTCAATTGGACAGGTATTGAGGTGAGAGCACAGTTTAAGTAAAGAAAATTCTTCCTCAGTAACAGAGGAGAAAGAGCTAAATGTATGGCTATGTGGGTTGTTGTTGATTGCAAGCATTTAAGGGGGTGAGAGAATAGAAGTATGTTAAGAGATGATTTAGTTTCTGATAAAGTCGATTTTATTATTGAAGTGGCTGGCAAAATCTTGAGCTGCCAGAGAAGTTGTATTAAGAGGTGGGGTGGGCTAAGAAGAGTATTGAAAGTGGAGAACAGATGTTTTGGGTTTGAAGAAATAGTAGAGATAAGAGTAGAGAAGTAATGTTGCTTATAAAGATTAAGGGCAGAATAGTAGGAGTTCAAGATTAACTTGTAATGAAGAAAGTAACTTGAACTCTTTCTCCAGTGCCACTCAGCAGTACAGGAACATCTGCGTAGGTACCGTGGAGTATGCCAGGGCTGAGGATGAGTGTGTGATTTCCGAGCTATGGTAAGAAGGGTCAGATTGTTAAGGACCGATTTAAGGGTGGAATTATAGTGGTAAATAGATTGGTCAGGGCAGGAAAAGGAGGAGATGGATGAAAGAAGAGGTTTGAGGGAATTAGCAAGCTGTTTCTGATCTAATGACATAATGCTTCTGTGAAGTTTGGTGTGAGGATTATAATGAGGGAGAGTTGTAGGGAGGGATATGATGTTGCAAGTGAGGAGATGGTGGTCAGAAAGTGGAAAAGGGGAGTTTGTGAAGTTTGAAATAGTGCATCGACAGCTAAAGATCAGGTCAAGGGAGTGACAATCTTTCAGAGTGGGAGAGTCAGTCCATTGTGACAAACCGAAAGAGGAAGAGAGTTGCAGAAATTGTTTTGCAGAGAAGGCAGTGGGATTGTCAAGATGGATATTGAAGTCGCCAAGAATGAGGGTAGGGGTGTCTGAGGAAAGGAAATAAGGTAGTCATGTCAAGTGATCTAAAAATTGAGTTGAGGAGCCAGGGGGTCGGTATATATCTGCAACACGTATAGAGAGGGGAAAGAATAAACTAATCATGTGTGCTTCAAATAAAGAAAATGTGAGGGAAGAGAAGGGTTGTATTTGTTGGAAGGTGCAACGAGAGGAAAGTAAAATACCAACACCACCTCCTTGTCTATTGCCAGACCTAGGAGTGTGGCTAAAATGGAGACCCCCATGTGAGAGAGCAGCAGTTGATGCTGTGTCTGAAGCAGAGAGCCTTTAAAGGACCAGTAAATACAGTAGATTTGCATAATCAACAAATGCATGATAAGTAGACAATGCAATAGCACTTAGTCTGAACTTCAAATGAGTAGTAGATTTTTTTTAAATAAATTGCAAAGTTATGTCTATTTCCACTCCCCCTGTATCATGTGACAGCCATCAGCCAATCACAAATGCATATACGTATATACTGTGAATTCTTGCACATGCTCAGTAGGAGCTGGTGACTCAAAAAGTGTAAATATAGAAAGACTGTGCGCATTTTGTTAATGGAAGTAAATTGGAAAGTTGTTTTAAATTGCATGCTCTATCTGAATCATGAAGTTAAATTTTGACTTGTGTGTCCCTTTAAGAGCCAGAAGGTTAAGAGAGTGGGAGATAAAGAGATCATGGATAGAAGTGAGCTTGTTGCAAACCGAGCGAGAGTTCCAGAGTGCACAAGTGAAAGGGGTAATGGCTTTAGATGCAAGAGGAATGTGAGTAATGTTGCCAGAGTTTTGTTTTCTGAGTCTATGGGAGGGTACACATGAATGTGCATGGCTTGGCAGTTGTTGGGGACCAGGATTAGGGGAGATGTCACCAGCAGCTAGTATAAGCAAGGGAGAGTGACATGAGATGAGGTGCAGATTTGCAGTAATGAGATTGCTTTTGAGACAAGGTGCAGGGAGGAGAGCGTGTGTTTAGGAATAGGTAAAGTTAATGAGTACAAAAGTAAAGTGAGTTTAAGAGAGATGGGCTAATGAACAGTGCAGGTGGTTAGGGGGAAGGAGTAACTGAATAAAGTAGTTTGTTATAGAGACAAGAGGTAGCAAAAAGGAATATGAAGATATTGAGCATTTTTACAAAAGTGGGAACCAATTAAACACATAAAACACAATATTACAGCAGCACTTGTAAACAATGAGATACTTAAAACACAAAATTACAAGAGTACTTGCCGTGTGTCTTGCCCCTTGTCCAATCCTTGTTCAATTCTTGTATAATTCTTATATTAGTGCCTCACTTATAAAATGTTCATTTCACAAATGTGATTATATGCTATTGTGACAAAGCACCCCCTGTGCAATGCACATCCCAAATTAGTGGTAAATATATACGTACAATTAATATTTGACTTTCATTTGGTACTTTTTTAAATAAATATAGTAATAAATGTAGTGACCATAATGTAACATAAACAAATTAAACAGCAAAATAAATAACTTATTTTTTAATGTATAATAATAATATAATATAATGTGTGTATTTAGCTTGAAATATAGGTATATACATATAATATATATAGACATAGCTAGGATAGTAATGTACTGAATAAATGTGTACAGCTGACCTGCCTTAAAGAGAATGTGACACTTTAAAAACATTTTCTTTAATGTAAAACAACTGTGTCCATAAATCTGTGAAAAAGATAGCAAAATGCATGCAATAGTCTCTGCCATAAAGCAGCCCAGCGCTGGGAGTATGTGCAATGCTTTATTGTGATTTAGGGCTGATTGGTCATGCCAACAAGCAGACTGCAGAACACCAGGCTGCTGTATGCATTTTCTCAAGAAATTGGATCTACCACAGAGAATGGCGAAGTAGGAAAAGATTTATTAACACATTTGGTTTACTTTGAATCATTGTGTTTTTATGGTGTCAAATTCCCTTTAATAACTATTTTGCAATGTTTTTACAGTTCAAAGGGAGTGGCCACACTTAGAGAAAGGAATTCAAATGGCAGAGACGTGAATATAATCCTATTTATACAAGAGAAAATCCTACTAAAGGGCTATGAATTTAAGTTGGATAAGCAGATGTGGCCAGGCAGACAGGTTACATCTAAGGACATTAAAATAGTTTAGAAGTATGATTACAAGGCCATTAATACAACTATTTAAACAGTCTCCATTAACAGGTGTGGTGTGAAGTCAAAAAAGCAGATTCTGATGAGAATTGAGATACTACAGACTACAGGTACTTTTAATATTAAATCAGTATTAGATACATTTACATAGAATAAATGGACAAAATAATAAGCTTTTATAGGAAACAGAAAGGAGTTTAGTTCAAGCTTCCTATTTACTTTTATTATCAAACTCTTAGTTGAAACTTAGAATCAATAAATGATACGAAGAAAAAAATGTAAATTGGACAAAACTGGATTTTAATTGCTCGCTGTATCTCAACCATAAAACTTTAATTTGGACTTTTTGTCCTTTTAACAATATTTACAACAACCATATCAGCATAAATTAACCATTTTATTTTTAATCTGAATTAGCAGGCCATTTTTAAAAATTTAAAATCCATCTGTGTAAAGAGTTAATATTGTTATAACTAATAAAATATAGGACTCAACATAATAAAACATGACCTATTTATTGTGTTATATCTTCAAAGTCTTTAATGCAAAAAAGGTCTTTAAAGCTTAAATGCTTTGAAAAATAAAAACAAGAAATAAAAATAAAGTATATACAAACAATGGTTTAGTAGCTTGTTCTTTGGTAAAATCACCACCTGGGGACAAAGTTTTTTAGCCCAATAATGGGCCAAGCAAGCAATATTAGCGCTCCACTTTGTAATACAAGCGCATGATAATGTGCACTGGTATTACAAGTAAATCGCAATGCAAATGTGAGCTTGCGTTCATATTGATAGGAAGCATTGCGCTCACGAGAGCGTGCTTCCATAGGCTCCTATGGGTGCCTCATTCTGATGTCATCACTGACGGGAGCGCAATTATTTAGCTTTTGCGGGAGCGCAATAATTTAGCAATCTACTTGTAATCTAGCCCCATGCCTTTCACAAAAGAGAACTGTCTAGAAGTATATCAGTCTGATCCTACTTAAAAAGGACAGTAATGCCCAGAAATACCAAGCCATTCTTCTTGGAACATGGTTACCCCAGCTCAGCCATATTCCTCGGGGCACATTATGCAGAAAGTCTACATTTGGTTTCTCCCATCACCCTTAGGGAGAATTTCCCCAAGGACATAATACAAAAGAGAGAGAGCAGCCTCGTTTGACCCAATTATCCCTTTCACAGAAAATAACTTTCCTGAAGAATATCAGTCTGATCCCGCCTAAAAAGCACAATCACTTTGTTCCTGAAACTTCAGTTTAAATAAAGTTTTATTTACTTTTTACAGGACTGAAGTGTGCTGTTCCATCCTGATATTAATGGATAAGGTTTGATGATAATATATACATACCTGTATATATACATCTTTTCAGAGCGTTTACTCAGTATGCCAATACGAAAAAAAAGTTTTATTTTTATTTCTGACTAACAAAGGTCAATACCTTTCTGTTGAGCAGCAATGTTTTTGTAGAACCATTATATCTGTGCCAATGTACATAAAGTGGTTGGCAATTAATCAAAATTTTATGGGCATCTGGTTAAAAAAAACAAAAAAAAACTCTTAACATTACCCATGAGAACCAGAAGACTTATTACCTCTAAACGTTAATTTCAGATGTATAAACAATACTTTACTAAGGCAGCGTCTCCTTGGTATATAAATATGTAAGACAGTATAGCCACCACTGGCTAGAATACATGCAATAAAACGTAATATATTGCATGGTCAGATATCGTCTCTCTCCCTGTCTCTCTGTCTTGTTCAAGCAAGGCCTGAGAAACTGCACATAAATCAGATCTCTAACATACAGGGCATAAATCATAAATACATTGTAAAACATTTTTTTTTATCTCAGATCATAGCTTCTCAAATGAAACATTAATACAATCTGGCTTTAAAAAAATATAACTACAAGTGCATTAAAGGGACATTAAACATTAAATAAATGCTAGATAGAATGATGCATTGAAAGAAAAATTAATTCTGAGAATAACGTATAATAACATAAATAATGAAAGTATCTTGCAGACTTTATATATATATATGATTTATCATTTTATATTACCATATCAAAGTGTTTAATGTTCCTTTAAGTAAATTTGCTGTACCATTTTTATTTTACATGCAAATATCGTCATTGTGGCATTCTTTGAGGCTTTTTATCTATGCATTTAATTAGCAAAACTTTAACAACTCTACCTCATAAAATTGATCTACAAAAACTTCTACCAAATTAGCTGTAGCTCTATCTGCATTTTTGTTCAATCTCTGCTGTGCAAAATATGTCAATTTTCAAAGCATAGTAAATTTATTTGCTTAAGATCATCAGGATTTGCAGTAATTACCAATCTAAGATCAATTTCAGATAAATTCATTCATGCATTCAAGAGTAATAGGCAAATGAAAAACACAATTTAATATAGAATGCTTAAGCATTTTGTGCTGGCAAAAAACTTACTGAAACATTGTGAAAGATATTAGAATCACGTAAACTCATTCAAATTCAAATTCATTTAAATTGGAAACACCGCAGATGAAGCTCTCAAAAAAAATCAAGACACTTTACAGGGGTCATAGAGTATGATTATCTCACACCTGCTGTTATTGAAGGAGAAAAAAACATACCACACCCCTGGAATAACCTAAAATGCCCAAGGTCAGTCCCTCATTGGTGTCTGCCAGGTCTCCATGACAACACTCATTCTATCCAATATTTACATTAAAGGGATACTAAACCCAATTGTTTTCTTTCACAATTCATATAGAGCATGCAATTTTGAACAGCTTTTTAATTTACTCCCATTATAATTTTTTCTTTGTTCTCTTGGTATCTTTATTTGAAAAGCGGGAATAAAAGCCTATTTTTGGTTGAGCTGGGTAGCGCTTGCTGATTGGTGACTTAATGTAGCCACCAATCAGCAAGCACTACCCAGGTGCTGAACCAACAATTAACCTCTCCTAAGCTTTCCTTCCTGCTTTTTCAAATAAAGAAAAGAGAACAATTGATACATAAGTAAAGGAAATAAGTAAATTAGAAAGTTGCTTAAAATTGCATACTCTATCCGTTTGGTATCCTTCTAATCTTGTTTCAAGCGTGTTTCATAATTTCTTGTGGTTGTAATTATTGTAATGACTTAGGGCTCATTTCCATTGAGCCCTAATTCAGTTTGCGTGCACTCTCAAACCGATAAACAAGATGTTGGAAGCAATATTGTTTATCAACTGCTTCTAACGGCCCGTTATAACCCAATTTTGGCAACCGGACTCCGGCTGCCGAAAACATTATCGTGTCTCTTACAAAGTATAGGAAGCCGCTAATCTTTGAATTATACCCGGTTTCCAAAGCACGCGCAAACCTTAAATACACTGTCGGAGGCTGCCGATACACTAAAAAATATTCCACCCAGCTCAACTAGGTGTAAAACAGGAAAAAGGTGCTCTTTGAGACCTTTTTCCCATTAAAATCTAACCTGACACGTCAAAACCCCTCTATCTGCCATCCCCCCCACATCACAATTTATAATAAATGTATTAACCTCTAAACCGCCATGCCTCCCAACGCAAACTATCTATTAAATATATTAACCCCTAATATGCCATGCCCCCACAACGCAAACTATCTATTTAAACTATTAACCCCTAATCCGCCATTAATTCACATTGCAATTAATCTAATAAATCTATTTACCCCTAAACCACCAAACCCCACAACCCAAATAACTAATCACTAAGCCCCCTAACCTAACACCCCTTAAATTAACCTCAGGGGGGGAGGGGATGGGCGTTCATTCGAAGAGCCAGGTTTGAGGTCCTGAACTTTGTAAGGGAGGTGGATTGTCTGAGGTGCAGCGGGAGGGTGTTCCATGTCTTTGCTATTTTCGGATTGTCTACACTCAATAATTTATGTTCTTTAGTATTGATCAGATTATCACGTTTTGCATTGTCAATTAAAGTGCCGTAGGTGCTTAAATAATCCGAAGTAGGGTTCCCCGAAAGCAGTTTGTAGCATTTGTGGTCTCCTAATTGCCTTAAGGCTTCTATAATGTACATCGCTACCTGCTATATGACTATATTGCCTCCTTTGTCTGAGGCTTTCACCACTACATCTTGCCATTTCTGTATGTCTTTGATGGCCCAAATTTCTTGTTTGCTCAAGTTATTAAGGTCTTGATCTTTCAGTTTTAGAATGTCTTTACATACTACCTTAATATAAATATCCACTTGAGGGTATTGTGATAGTTGGGGCATATATATGGATTTTTTTAGTCAGATTTTTTTGATAGTCGTTGCTGTCTATAGTGGCTGTTTAATTTTCTTCCAAAAGAGTTGGTTTATGGCCCCTAAAAAGTAGCACTCTGTGGAGTGTCGGACGCCTTTGACAAAGCAGATGCGAAACACACATCAGGCGTTCGCACTGCCTTTCTTCTCTCCTCTATTTAGTTAAACTTGTTGGCCTTAATTGGCAAATTTTGTAGAAACTTCTTTCATTTGATATATACACTCATAAGGGGGACTTTATTTGGGAATAATAAGGTAGATCCTGAGGGTTCTCCCTTCTAGCTAATAGTAATATTCCCTCTAAGTTAACCAGAGTTTGCTTGCAATAAAGTAATGAGATCTGATTATACCTACAAGCTCAACCCATTTTATTAGGTTGTGGTTTCAAAACACAAAATTAGCTAATTCATATACACAAATAAGCCTTAAAAAAGAAAATCTCATAAATTTTAGACTCTGCAGCTGGTAAAAAAGTAACTGGAAACACATTAAGGGAAAAACATTTTTACAGTATACTGTCCCTTTAACTTCAACAATCGCAAATTCTCTAGTGTACTCTTCTATATAACAAAATATACATTCTTACCAAATGGAATTTCCACTTGTATTGCATTGCACTTAAAACTGTAGAAGTGTGTGACTAAAATATACTCTTTTACCAATGTAATAACAATCGATATATCCAATACGCATAAATATATAATCCACAATACAAGGCTTTTTTGGCTGATTGACATGCTTTTGGGCGTTGTGTGCAAATGTGTGGTGCAGTGATGATGGGGTCACTTAAGTTCTAGCCAATCCCAGGACAGCAATTGGGAATTACAAAACAGCTATTACCATACCAGAATACTGACCCATATAGAGAGAAGTATCACATACACAATATCACGCGTGAACACTCATATTACGCCTTCATAAACGGTTTATGACATGAGCCTACATTAACACTGACGGTTAAATTCAGTAAATATTAATTACATTAAAGGTACTGCTTAACATTTTTTGTAAAGGTCTGTAGGATATACAGATAGTTTACAAGAGTCATACTACCCAGTGACTACGTAATCTTACTCGCTCCCAACCTATATTTCTAATTTGACAGCACAAGCCATACTATATATTATGCTATTAGACTACTAGAGGATACTAAGTGTATTTTTAAATATTTTTCCTATTTTATGTATTAACTAATTAAAAGTTAAGTTTTACCTATTTCCACAAGTCCAAACTAAAATAATTTGCTGGTTTAACAATAGCTGTTAGTCAGGCTACATTCTATTGCCTAAACCCAGAGTGCTAGAAAGTGTATTCTTGTCAAGAGTAAGTCTCTTCTTCTGTAAGTTTTTACCCTGACGGACTCTTCCAAGATGTTTTTGGTTCGCAAAATTCTACGGGGCTGAGGGAGGTTGGAGGTACGACGAAAGGATATATGTGAGCCCAAAACCGCTGATAGGTTACTCCTTTTACTCCAGGTTCTACCTGATGTCTGCTCCTCAGCTTATGAGGTGCAGCTCTTTTTCACAGCATTTGCTATGGCATTTCACTGGGTCCTTAGAGTGGGAGAGTGGTGGCACAGTCAAAAAATTCAAAAGTTGGAGGGGTATTGGGCGAGCATGTGAGATTTGCTGAAAATGGGGTATTGTTATTTTTTCCTAGATCCAAAGGGGATCAGGAAAGTAGGGGAGCATAGTTGTCGCTCCCTACAAACCAGGGAGCTTTATGTTGCCCTTATGCTTTGCTGAGGGCCTTCTCAGATGTGAGTCCAGTGGGTTGTCACATATTTCTGATTCACCAAGACGGTACCTCTCTAACGAGATTTCAGTTCCATAAGGTCCTAGGATGGGCTGCTGAAAAGGCAGGGTTGAATCCTAATACAATAGCCCCTCATTCATTTAGAGTTGGGGCTGCTACAACAGCGAGGAGGTGGAAATCAAAAAGGTATCAACTATATATGAGACCCCTTTTATCCCACTGCTAAGTTAGTACGGTGTGTTTATGTTGTGATGTTTCCCTGTTTTTGAGTGAATTTAACACTTTTTTCTGTTGCAGGGCCTAGCAGAGGTCCGCTCCGTGTCTGGATAGTAGGCACTCATTTGTGCACTGGGCAGCCATCCAAGCGTCAATGCGACCTGGAGGACAGCAGCTGGGCTTTTCTTCTTCTAAAGTGGTGCTTAGATGGCTAGGGAGGAGAGGCCTTTGCTCGACAGGTTTGCCTGGATTACTGCAGGATGCCATGAGGCATTGGGAGAAACCGCACGTCTTGATCCTCCACTTCAGGGGAAGCGACCTTGGGTCAATTCCCAGACGGGATTTGAGTGTAGTGATCTAGTCTGACCTGCGCATGTTCAAAGCTTGGATGCCTGGTGTGAGAATGGGGTGGTGTAACATTATCCCCAGATTGAAGTGGCAGCATATGACCAAACACAGGGCTGCTTTCCAGGTCTAAAAAAAGCTGAAAAGGGGGGGGGGGCGGAGCCTGGCCGCACTGGAATATGGCTGCTTAAGTGTAGAGCCTAATAACCGTCAATAATGTGCTATTAGCTGGCCAATTATATCACCTAACAAGCGATGGCAGCTAGAAGAACAATCCAGCACAATCTAATTTAAAAAATGATTGCTCAGGGAGGCGATCCTGCTATCACCTAACACTTTCCCCTTCTGAGGATCCCGGGGCCTGCCTAATCACCGACTGCATACCGACAGCTCACGCAGTCACCGGAGCTTCAAAGCAATGGATCAGACAGCAAGAACCTGCGACGCAGATGGTGACAAACAATACTGACTCTGAATAGGTCTCAAGCCGCTCTGACCAGCGCTCGCAGAGGATTCCCCATAAGTAACGGCATACTCCACCAACCTCACACACAGTACAGAGAGAAACGGATCGGGGGCAAATAAATCCCTACACACTTACTGCAATCACTCCGGAACAGAAGGGGTATTCACACAGGGAGACATACTTGCGGTGGAAGCTTCACCCACCACGCATATGTAATTAGTACCATCACGGGAGATACATAACCCGGCGCCCATGTGACCTGAGAGACCTAATTATATAAGACCTGCAAATGGAGGGCTTTCCAGGCGCCAACTGACGGAGGCTAGGTGTGTTAAAACAGGCAATTTATTATACAATTTATTACAATAAAAACAATAACGTCATGGATCCATGGTACAAAAGTTATACAATATTACAACAATACAGTAAATCGCAATGAAACAGTTAAAATAAAATAAAAATCTAAAAACAATATATTACAGTTGTGCAATGATCCTTGTAAACGTAGCACTAAGTATATCCGATAAACAGTGTGGGCTATCCACTCCAGTGGATTTGGGATGCTTCAAGTAATTTAAACGTGCACAAATAGATTGTAACTTCTTATGACAACTGTGCAAGTAAATGTGACAAACAAAAATATGTGGTTATCCGCAAATAGTTAAATAAATAAGAGTGATGTACTCCGCTCAATAAAACCTGTGCAGTCGGGGGGGCGGAGCCAACTGCCGACTGGAGCGGACGCTTTCATTTAGAGCTCCTGGACCAAGTGCTATATGAAATAACCAAAAAGCTGTTTTTTCACGGGAAAAAATAACCATCTATTGCTCTAATTCAACTTATCTTTTGTGTGAATGTACTTCAGTCCATTAAACAGGCACTCAAGGGACATAACTCTGGCGCAGCGCTCCTACATGAAGCAGCTCTGAAGCTCTCAAAACCACAACGCCATTTTACTCCTCACTTTGCAACGCAGCAAAGTAGAATATCTTAACATAAGACTGCAAAACGAACAACAGGCAGACAGTCTAACGGGAGAAAATCTGGACCTGCAACCGGACTACTCCTTTCCTTACTCCTAACATATCAGCCTGTTTGACACGTAAAATTCTGAATTGTGTATTCGGAGCTGCTGATCCCCCTAAACCCCCCCCCCCCTTCTTGTTTCCCTTGCTGGTATCTAGGCCTCAGCTTTATTAATGGAGCATATTCAACATTGCCTCAACAGCGACATGGAACACAGGGAAGAGAGGGAGTTAACGATTCTCCAACACTTGGACGATCATTTTACAGACCTCCGGCAAAGTCTGTTAGCAGTAATGGAGCTAGCCAGATTTCTACCACAAATTTCACGAACAGCCCTACAACACGGAAGGTTGGGGATTCCCCATCAGATCGCGGGAAAGCTGGCTCTACAAGAGGATGAAGCATCTAGTGGCCAGAATACCTTGGAGCTTGCTGGTGAGCCTTCCCATGTTAAGCTCCTAGACACCGGGACATTATTTGATAGCGGGTCAGACGACACATTATACACTATCGTAACTACGGCAGACCCGCATACTTCCCTTACTCAAATGGTCTCCAACTGGGGTGGAGTGAGAATATACGTAGGGGACTTAATTTTATGTGCCAAACTTATCAGATCCCATTATCAGCCTACGGGGGTCTCTTTTGCCTCTCTGCTTGAACTTGGAAGGGTTCTGAGACAAACTCCGAGCCGCGTCTATAAACCTGATCGATCCGGTTTAACTGATTCAAAATCTGGAGTTGGCTAGCCGTTCTCATAGCTTTATATCTGTCTTTAAGAGTTGTACTGGACATCATTTACCCACAAGTTTAAATGACTCTCCTCCCTCTCCATATTATGCCATCAGTCTCTTATGGGCAACAATACTGTTAAGTTATACTTTGTGTTTATGTTTTATTTAACTGGTTGTAATTCTGACAGTTTATGCTATATCTACTTTTTCCATATGCTCTTTGAAAGGGGTTATTTGAGTATTTAAGTATTTATGCTGTTCTTGTGTTTCTAAGGATCTGATCTAGAAAGCTCTATTAACACTTTACTCCTACATTAACAACTAACATGTCAAAGGTGGAGTCCCCAGAACATTAGCCGAAATAATAGAGAGGGCTGAAGCCGCTATCTCCATCTAGAAATGAAACATTAAAGTTGTGACTTGACTCCTGTAAAAATCCCTTGAAATCCGTAGTCTCTTGGGGAGATAGGAATAGCCTAGACCCTATACTTTTATGGTGATACAACGCTCTCCTGCATGGGCGCAGCCTGCGGCCGAGGCGGTGCTATATGTAGAGAGACTAAGAGAGATAGGCTAGTTTCTGTTCACCAAACATATATACAGCCACAAAATTTAGATCAGTGACTTTACTTATTCATTACTGGGTGTTATTCAAGTTTTAACTTCCCATTCATACCCTCTCACTATACGCACCTATACCTATAATTCAATGACTATATATTTTTGGTCACTAACTAGTATTACTCCACCCAAGGGGACTACTCCACTCGGAGATAGTTAATGCACATTTTTCTTACTAATCCCTCATTTTCATATCTTCATAACCCTAGATACCAGAAATCCTTCATTGAGCGGCTCTGGTCCGCTGTATTTTTCCCTTATTCCCATCTTACTCATGTAACGGACATCTAATACCTATACCCTCACTTCACTGGTCCAGTTGTGACCCGCATAATAGTTACTCTAATACTACACAAATTAAAGAAAAAATGAGGTCTTAAGCATTCAGGCTCCATAACTTAATCACTTGTCATTCTCTGTAGTATTCCAGAATCTATCCTGTTTCCTTTTCTCTATTCCCAGGAGGGACTTAGTTTCTCTTAGAGACAGCTCTACCTATGAATAGTTAATCAGCCTATGATGATCTGGAAATATTACCTTCTATAACCACCTAAGAGTCACATATGTCTAACGCTCGTATGCCTGTAACACTATGTTGTTTATTTTTGTATCTGTTGTACACCTCAATAAAAACCTTTTGGAAAGAAAACCTGTGCAGTCACAAAATTAACTGATATCAAAAAATAGTCAAAAAAAAATCCAAATAGTGTGTCCAAAAAATGATCCAAAAAAATACAAATGTGTTGGTGTCTAAAAAATGCAAAAAATAGCTAGTGTCTAACGGTGTCAGGGATTTTGAGACCGCAGTCTCCTGGGTGCAGGGGGAGGGTCACTTCAGATAGAGATAAAACGGTAAACGGTACCTGTAAAAAAGCAAAAAAGCAAACAAAATACAATGTGTAGTATATTCTAAATAATAAACTTCAAATGAAATCAGACTCACCAGCTCAGGTCTACGCGTTTCGGCCCTTATAGGCCTTTCTCAAGACTCATATAAGACCTGCAGCAAGGAGCATTTGTAGAGGCCTTAGAGCAAAAAACGTTAAATCTTTATTAGCATAACTTCATACCCAACTTGGAGGTATAGATAAGTTACACTACTCTAACTGCAAAATCTGGTCATAACATTGAAAAATTAGTAGGACCCGGCAAGATTATTGCTGAAAACTCTCAGACCTCTTATAGCTGTACACTGGTGAGAAAAAGGCAGAGAGCTAGTACTGGCCTACATACTAGTGCTGTATACTAATAAAATCTGTGATGCCAAACAAGAAAACCCCCAAACTCATTAAAGATTGCAAATTGTCAACTATGAACAACTACCTGAAACCATTTGACCCCCCTACTACCACCTCTAGAGACACTCACTTAAATGATCAGCAGACCACAGAAACACAGAATCTACCCACAAGCACAGAATTGTCTAACTATGTTACAAAAGAGGATCTCAAACACTTATCCTCAAAAGATGACATAAAGACCCCTATGCAAGAGGTAAAAGATTTATTTGTAGAACTTAAGCAAGACATCAAAGGGGTGGAAAACAGGGTGCAGAAACTGGAAGAAACCAACCGAAAACACGGCACAGAACTCCAACTCCAAGGGGAAAATACTCAACTACATGCGGACATGATACAGAACCTCATGGACCGCATGGAAGACTTAGAAAATAGGAGCCGGCACAATAACATTAGGATTCGTAGGATCCCCAAAACAGTCTCCTCAACTGCCATCATGGGCTATCTACAGAGTCTCTTTCGCACCATAAAAAAAACCCCAACAGCTCCTGAAATTCCAATCGAAAGGGTTCACCGTGCTCTTCACCCCAGACCTCCCAATAAAGCCCCCCCAAGAGACGTAATTGTGAAGCTGCTCTCGTTCAGGGATAAAGAGGAAATCATGAGTGGATCCAGAGCCAACATCCCACTCACACATGCTGGTACAGACATACAGATCTATTCAGATCTCTGCCCTACTACCCTGCAAAAACGCAGGGATCTAAAGTTCATCACAATAGTCCTCAGAGAGAATAAAATCCCATACAGCTGGGGGTTCCCCACCGGTATCATCGCCACTAAGGACAATACTACCTCCATCTTCCGCGCTATACCAGATCTGGCAACATTCAACGACAGCCTCGGCTTGAACATTCAACTCCCTCCATCAATCGCACACCTGCAAGATAATGTCCCCACAGAACCTACGACCGCAGGAGAGGACCCATCATGAGTCCCCTCCCAAGATAGAACTGCTTAGAACAAGACTTTGCTTCTTAATCGGAGCAGAAATCCTCACCAAGTTGTGCCACGGACTTTCATGTGCATGACCTGCCTCCTCTTCAGATGGGTAACTTAGGAAGCAGAATGTTTATCTCTTGTTTACTGTTTGTTCATTTATTGTTCAATTGTTGTTAGCATGTAACTGTTATAGCTGAAATGTACCCCTCAGAACTAAAAATGGGGAGAAATATCACAACGACACACAATAACACACAAAGAGAGTAAACCACACCTAGTGGTATTCGTATTACACATTTTCATGGGCTGACGATAACCAGATTTATCGAACATGTCAGCCGAGGATAGGCTGTCATGACTCTACTCATGATGAGTCTGGAAATTGAGATATTGTTATCTGTAGCATGCCATCCTAACACCCCAAAAAATATCACACATTTTACAGTAGGTCAGGTACTGTCACTATAAACATACATTTGTGCATGCACACGACACTACACCACACACAAACCCTCAGCCACACATTTGCCTCCCTGGGCAACACAAAAAAAAATTATTTTAAGCATGTATATGAGCAAATGCTGCCACAGCTAATACATCACACACCAGCACGAAAAATTAACACACTTCACAAACAAGCACGCTAGTCATAGGTTTTAGTCTAGGGATATTACCCCTAGTGTTATTTTTTTCTCTGTTAAATGTTTGCATTGGTTACTGGTAAATATCTACCACTAGTGATTTTGCACATTCTTGATTTTACATTCACCTTTTAATCCTATTGTTGTATATATAAAGGTTATAGCTTTACCATTTGTTACTCCCTTCCCACCACCTACCCTACCCTACTACTTCCAACCCCTGTGACTTCCCCCTCCCCCTAACATAACAAAAAATGCAGACGCACGCAAACAGGAACATCTCACGAGGGATTGAATTAATCACTATAAATGTGAAAGGGTTATATAACCCAGGGAAACGGTCCATAGTCTTAAGGGACCTCCAAAAACTAAGAGGCAATATCATCCTCCTCCAGGAGACCCACTTTAAAATGGGCCATGAACCCAAGTGGTTTCAGAAACACTACACACAGGCATTTTTTGCATCAAACTCAAGCAAAAAAAATGGTGTAGGTATTTTATTTCACACCAAGACCTCGTCTCAGCACACACAGACAGTAAAAGACCCAGAGGGCCGTTATGTCATTGTCACGGGACTGTTATACAACAGTCCTGTGACCATAGTTAACCTCTACTCCCCAAACACACTTCAAGCTCCCTTCTTTAAAAAAATTAAAACAAAAGATCCTAGAGACACAGACAGGCATCCTCCTTATGGGGGGAGAATTTAACGTAGCCCTAAACCCAACCCTGGATACCTCAGATGGCTCCTCCAGCACCACCTGTAAAACCCTCAAAACAATCGGGTCCCTCTTGAGAGATCTAAAGGTCCACGACATTTGGCGTATAACCCACCCTAACTCAAAAGACTATAGTTTTTTCTCTCACCCCCACAACAAATATTCAAGAATTGATTATGTTTTTACTGATACTCTAGGCCTAACGCTCATGTCAGATAGCACTATTCACCCAATCACATGGTCAGACCATGCTCCTGTATCATGCACACTACAATGGCCTGACATGCCAGCATCCTCCTTTGTGTGGAGACTGGATGACACATTATTAGATAACACAGCTACACAAAATGAAATTAATAAATTACTCCAAGAATACCTCCAGCTCAACTTAACTGACAGCATGCCCCTAACAACCATATGGGAGGCGCACAAGTGTGTCCTTAGAGGGGAACTCATTAAATTAAAGGCCAAACAAATGAGGTTGAAAAGGGAAAGACTTAGTACACTACTTACCCAACTTTCACAGCTTGAAACTTCACATAAACGGGACCCCCTGAACACATCTCTCTTGGTTGAACTAGAACAAGCTAAAAAAAATCTTTTAAATCACGTACAAGAAGAACAGCAAAGAAAAGCTCTCTTTCTGAAACAAGTATTCTATGACCAGAACAACAAAGCAGGGAAGTCATTAGCATGCGCCATTGCTCGCTGTAAACTTAACTCCTATATCCATGAGATTGGTGATACGCTAGGTAGGACACAACATGACGCCAAAAACATTGCTAAAATCTTCAGGGAATACTATAGTATTCTATATAACTTAGACCCTAATACTCCAGGCTCCACTGAACTCCCAGATGGCGCTCGTGGTGTTTCTTCCGCACAGCAATACCTAGCTAGAGTAGAAACTCCATCACTTTCAGAGGAGGAAAAATCCTCCCTGGAAGAACCATTTACCCTTATAGAAATTTTAAACACAATTAAAGAACTGCCCACAGGGAAAAGCCCTGGCCCAGACGGACTGGGAGCTAAATATTACAAAATATTAGCCCAAACTCTCGCCCCTCACCTTCTAGCTATCTTTAACTCGACAGCTGAGATGGCTTCCCTTCCCGGAACTATGCTGGAAGCACACATAATTGTGCTCCCGAAACCTGGCAAACCTCCTACCAAACCCAAAAACTTTCGCCCAATCTCCCTGCTTAACTCGGATATAAAATTACTAGCCAAACTGCTTGCGAATAGACTTAACAAATTTCTACCCCAACTTATCCCAAACAGAGAAGCGAGGGACAACACACTTAAAGTGATACGCCCACAATACCCATACTCCTATGTCCCTTCTCTCAACAGATGCCGAGAACCCACACTAACTAAAATGAATATCGGCCCAAAATGTCAAAATATGATACTATACCTGTACTCATCACCTAATGCCAGAGTGCATGTTAACGGTGTACTATCGGACCCATTCAAAATATCTAACGGTACCAAGCAGGGTTGCCCACTTTCACCGATCCTATTTGCCATCACAATGGAACCTCTAGCTTATAAAATAAGAGATAACCCCAAAATTAAAGGCCTCCAAATTCAATCCACAACCTACAAATTGGCTATGTATGCGGACGATGTCTTGATCATCCTAACTGATACAGTCCACTCACTACCCGAAGTTCTAAAAGAATTCGAACAATATGGCTTTGTATCTAACTTTCATTTAAATCTCAACAAATCTGAACTCCTCAACATCAGTGAACCACACATTAAGAGTCGTTGCCCCATAAAAATCGTAGGGAAAGAGATTCGTTACCTAGGCATCATCATCACCCCCTCCCCGGCGGGCCTAGTAGAAGCCAACTACAAAAAACTAAAAGAAGAAATCATAGCTGATTTGTCCAGCTGAAAAAAAAAAACATTTCCTGGCTGGGACGTATTAACATAGTCAAAATGAATGTACTACCTAGAGTGCTATATTTTCTACAAACTATCCCAACCCCTGCCACTACCCCATATATCCAACATATACAACAAGCTATAGAAAAATATACATGGCAGGATATTAAACCAAGAATCAATAGGAACACAATATACAAGCCGAGGTCGATGGGAGGGGTGAGCCTACCTAACCTACACCTCTACAGACAGGCTATTACGCTACAGCGAGCCGCCGAATGGAGCCAAAACCTGGCACATAAGGCTTGGATAAGATTGGATTCTGACATGCTTAAATGTCATAATGTGGGCTCCCTGCTGTGGTCTCCACATAGACTTCGTCCACCTCAAATATCACTATACCCTTTACTGAAAGAGACTTTGGCCGCCGCATGGGATGGTATTGCTGCTACGCAGAGCACCATCCCAGCCCCTACCTCGCCTAGTGTCGGTTTACAACAACCCAACCATAGGCTTCCAAGCACCAGCAGGGAACATAGGGGATAACCCCCCCCCCCCCCCCAGCAAGCTAGCAATATACAACGCCATGAATCAAACCAACCTCAAAACCCAAAAAGAGTTTGCAGAGTGGATCCCTGACACCTTTTCATCCTGGTTTCACTGTGCTCAACTGTACCATTACATTACTACACATAGACCTTCACTCCTCAGACCACTTACACCATTTGAAACCCTATGCAAGCAAAACAAGCTACCAAAACATCTTATCTCAATCCTATATAATATGCTGCAAATTGATGACCTTAAAAACCTTCCTCCATAAATGCGGAGTTGGCACAACGAGCTAGGGCACGAACTAGAACCTGAAGACTGGGCCAAAATATTTGAAGCCACCAAAAAGTGCTTGGTATCTGCTAAATCCCAAGAAACACAATATAAATTCTTAAGTAGATGGTACCTCACCCCCCAAAGAATAAAAAAAATATACCCCAATTCAACAGACAGGTGCTGGAGGGGCTGTGGCCAAACGGGTTCTATGTTACACATTTGGTGGGACTGCCCCAAAATAGGGGGTTTCTGGAAGGAGATCTTTGATGAGATCAGCCAAAAACTAGACATAACGATCCACTCAACCCCCGTTAGGTTACTTTACCACGACCTACCAAAACTCCCTAACGCACATGATAAAGCACTTCTTGCGATCATGCTGAATGGGGCTAAAATCCTAATCCCTCAAAAATGGAAAACCGGTTCTATCCCCACTCTCTCAGAGTGGAAGACACTAGTCTCAACGCAACTCCAACTGGAAAGGTTCCACTACCTTAAAATAGGCCAACCTGATGTACACAAACTCATGCTGATGACATGGGAAGGAAACTCAATTAGATGAATAGGTCGTCTGTGGGCCGAAAAATGGGCCCGTGTTACCTATCAGAATCTTCCTTTCCCCCCTCTTATTAGCATATAACTGATCCTTTGACTTCATCTCCTTCCCCCTCTATCCTCTACCCCCCCCTCCCTCCCCCCCTGTTATTATTGTTTATTATTTTGGGAAAGAATGTATATTGCCAGAATGTTCAACATTTATTATCCAGATTTAAAACATGTAAAAAGAAAAAGTAAGGTAAGTCGGACCCTCATACTTGCCTACAGCCAACAATGAGAGACATTGGAATGATTTTACATCACATGTACCTACGGTCTAATTAAGCCCGACTGACTAAATCCCTATTGTACACATTTCCCACTGCTGTTTGCGATTATTGTTTGTTTGTTTGAACTTAAATAAAGATTTGCCTTTAAAAAAAAAAAAAAAAAAAAAGCTGAAAAGGGATGTTAGAAAGTTGATGTTCAAGCTTAGAAGCTTTGTTGTGGAGCACAGGAACATTATGGCAGCTGACCGGAGCCTCTACCAAGGTGACGGTGTGCATTTGTCTGACCATGGCATGGACCTGTTTATTGAAGACTTGAGACAGTCCCTACTCCTATTTGTGTGAGTTGTGGGTGGCGGCAAGATATGTGGGTGATCTCATGGCGGTTGGGCAGTGTCAGGGGACAGGATGGGATTGAGGTAGAGTGACGGCTACTTCCGGACAGGGGTGAAGTCCTTAGACATGCGTCTGGGGGGGTCCCCTGTCTGTGCGATTCGAAGCCGAGAACTCCCTAAGCCATTCTTGCATTGAGCTATGCTCTGCTTGCTCTCCTGCATCCCTGGTACTGCCCATTTTGTTAGCATGGGTTACTACACATTAGCTAGTACCTGATTGCCGCCCCCTGGTCCATGTTTTTTGGTGCTGTTCGTTGGTTCCTTGTGTTGCCACAATAAACATGACCTGCAGGTTTTATAACGAAGAAGTTGTTGTGTCATTATTTCTATGTTAGAAATAAGGTTAAAGTTTACATTAAACGTTATTATGTAAATAGTTAAGTTATCATTTAAATTTCCCACAGAGGAGTGTATGGCATTTAATCCCTTATGAATTTGACTTCATTAGTATACATAATTAATGGAAAATCTTTTTCGAGAGAGTGCAGGAAGATCATGTCAGACTAATAAAGATGATTTATTTACCTACTACAGATGTAGAAACAACATATTTTGTAACTCTTTTTTATATAAATAAGTGGGAAAGCCTGCCCAGAGGGCAGTCTTTTGTAGTGATGGAACCACCCTGCCATTTTCAGAAGTGCGGTCTATTGTGGTGACGGAACCACCCTGCCATTTTCGGAAATCCACCTGGATGCAGCTTACGCTGCATCCATGTGGATTATTTCACCACCCTGCCATCCAGGTGGATTAAAAAAAATGGCAGGGTGGTGAAAGAATCAACCTGGATGCAGCTTACTCTGCATCCAGGTGGATTCTTTCACCACCCTGCCATCAAGGTGGATTCCGAAAATGGCAGGGTGGTTAAAGGAGCTGCATCCAGGTGGATTCTTTCACCACCCTGCCATTTTTGGAATCCAGGTGGATTCTTTCATCACCCATTTTGCTCTCTCTCCCCCCTCTCTTTTGCTCTCCCCCCTCTCTTTTGCTCTCCCCCCTCTCTTTTTCTCTCCCCCCTCTCTTTTGCTCTCTCCCCCTCTTTTGCTCTCTCTCCCCTCTCTTTTGCTCTCTGTCCCCCCTCTCTTTTGCTCTCTCTCCCCCTCTCTTTTGCTCTCTCTCTCCCTCTCTCTTTTGCTCTCTCTCTCCCCCTCTCTTTTGCTCTCTCTCCCCCCCTCTGTTTTGCTCTCCCTCTCCCCCTCTCCTTTGCTCTTGCTCTCCCCCTCTCTTTTGCTCTCCCTCTCCCCCTCTCTTTTGCTCTCCCTCTCCCCCCTCTCTTTTGCTCCCCCTCTCCCCTCTCTTTTGCTCTCTCCCCTCTCTTTTGCTCTCTCCCCTCTCTTTTGCTTTCTCTCTCCCCTCTCTTTTGCTCTCTCTCCCCCCTCCAATTGCTCTATCTCTCCCCTCTCTTTTGCTCGCTCTCCCCCTCCATTTGCTCTCTTCCCCCTCTCTTTTGCTCTCTCTACCCTTCTCTTTTGCTCTCTCTCTCCCCCTCTCTTTTGCTCTCTCTCTCTCCTCCTCTCTATTGCTCGCTCTCTACCCCTGTCTTTTGCTCTATCTCATTTGTTCTCTCTCCCACTCTCTTTTGCGCTCTCTCTCCCACTCTCTTTTGCTCTCTCCCCCCCCTCTCTTTTGCTCTCCCTCCCCCCTTTTATTTCCTCTCTCTCTCTCCCCTCTCATTTACTCTCCCTCTCCCCTACCTCTCATTTGCTCTCTCTATCCCCTCCCTCTCATTTGCTCTCTCTCCCCCTCTCTTTTGCTCTCTCCCCTCTCTTTTGCTCTCTTCCCCTCCTCTCTTTTGCTCTCTCTCTCCCCTCTCTTTTGCTCTCTCTCCCCCCTCTCTTTTGCTCTCTACACCCTCTCTTTTGCTCTATCTCCCCCCCTCTTTTTTGCTCTCTCTCCCCCTCTCTTTTACTCTCCCTCACCCCTCTCTTTTACTCTCCCCCCTCTCTTTTGCTCTCTCTCCCCTCACTTTTGTGCTCTCTCTCCCCTCTCTTTTGTGCTCTCTCTCCCCTTCTTTTTTGCTCTCTCTCCCCCTTCTCTTTTGCTCTCCCTCCCCCTTTCATTTGCTCTCTCTTTCTCCCCTCTCATTTGCTCTCTCTCTCCCCTCCGTCTCATTTGCTCTCTCTCCCCCCCCCTCTCTTTAGCTCTCTCCCCTCTCTTTTGCTCTCTCTCCCCCTCTCTTTTGCTCTCTCTCTCCTCTCTTTTGCTCTCTCTCCCCTCTCTTTTGCTCTCTCTCCCCTCTCTTTTGCTCTCTCTCCTCCTCTCTTTTGCTCTCTCTCCCCCCTCTCTTTTGCTCTCTCCCCCCCTCTCTTTTGCTCTTTCTCCCACCTCTCTTTTACTCTCCCCCCTCTCTTTTGCTCTCCCCCCTCTCTATTGCTCTCTTTCCCCTCTCTTTTGCTCTCTCTCCCCTATCTTTTGCTCTCTCTCCCCCCTCTTGTTTTCTCTCTCTCACCTCTCTTTTATGCTTTTGCTCTCCCTCTCTTTTGCTCTCTCTCCCCTCTTTTGCTCTCTCCCCCCTCTTTTGCTCTCTCACCCTCTCTTTTCCTTCCCCCCCTTCTATTTTGCTCTCTCTCACCCTTCTCTATCTCCCCCCTCTTTTACTCTCTCTCACCCCTCTTGTGCGCTCTAACAAAGACAGCCATGGCTGCTCCCACCTTGCCCTGCCTAGTTATGCCCCGGCTCTGCCCCACCATGCCCCGCCCCAGCCATGCCCTACCCCCGTCATGCCCGGCTGGCCCCGCCCCCTTCACAGCCGGTCGTCCACCCAGGTCAGTTTGCCTACACCTCCACCAGCAGAAGATCGTTACAGACGGTGACACACACAGTGTCACCGTCTGTAACGATCAGGCATCTGGCCTCATATGGAGGTGGAGCACCGATCATGCTCTGGCTCCATATGTGGCAGATGCCTGAAGCTTCAGAAGCTTTTGTGGTATTTTTAGTAGGGGATCTGCCTGTCATAAATCCAGACTGATCCTCATGAATGATCACATTCAAACATTTTTTGCCACAATAGAGGTAAGTATTTTGTAATCTATATTTAGTAGCAAAATGGGTTTATATGAACCTAAATCTGTTGGATTTTTGCCTTTTTTAATATTAATGTAATCAGAGAAGCAGTGAATATATTTGACATCATTTGATCTTTAGTAAAATAACTATTATATAGGCGATTCAGTACATCTAAAATGTCTGATTTTAATATTTTAAAGAACACAGCTAGGACCCAGTGCTTTATTAAGTTTGGCTGTGTCAATGGATTCTCCAATTTCTTCCACTGATATTGGACCATTCAGCTTTTCTAATAGATCAGGAGTTATTTTAGGAAGATTTACCTTATTCCAGAATTGGGATTTATTTGCGGGATCTATTTCTTTTGGTGTATACATTTTCATTAAATAATCAAGGAAGGAATTTTTAATACTAGCAAGATCTGTGGGGGTTCTATTTTCTTCTATAATCATTTCAATAGTATTAATTTTTTTTCTAGCTTTGTCTAGTCTGGCTAGATATTTGGTCGATTTGCCAACATGTCCTTTATACCTTGTATTCATTTTAAGTTCTTCCGTGGTTTTTTTGTAAAATAAAAAGATCTCTTTCCTGTCTTGTGGCAATATATTTATCCCAAGATAGTCTGTTAGGAGATATTATATAAATCCTATATGCATTTCTGACTTGTTTTGCAAGTTGTAGTTTTTTTTCTCTCTCTCTCCCTCTCTTTTCCTTTTTTCCCTTTGTAGTTTGATATTTGGATGTGGGGTATGCAAAATATAAAAGCACCAACATTGTATACTTTTTCTTTTCCTTTGAACAAAAGCTATTGTATTTATAGCAGAATGCAGAATAGAATATGTTAGAATAAGCTATTTAATATCAATACCTAATCAAGTGTGTTTATTGATCATATTTGCTATAAGATATTGTGCCCTGTGTGGCTGATCAACAAATATGTTGTATATTTGTATACATTGCTGGATTTAAAAAAAAAAAATTCTCTGTAGAGTGATATTTGGTTTTGTTGTATGTAAAATATGAAAGCGCCAACATTGTATACTTTTCTTTTTCTTTGAACAACAGCTATTGTACTCACAGGAGGTTGTAGAAGAGAATATTTTATAACAAACTATATAATGTCAATACCTATTTAATTATGTCTAGCTGACTGTATTTGCTGTAAGTTATTTCGCCCTGCGTGGCTGATCATCAATTATGCTGTATATTTGTATACATTGCTAGAAAAAAAAAAACTGTGAAAAAAAGAAAATGCAAAAAAAGACGATTTTGCAGAAGACATTCTGGAGACCGTCTAGTTCCTACTTGAGGAGTTTTGTTTTATAATAAATCTAACTAATAACAATAATTACTAGCTAACTAACAGCTAGATTACGAGTTTTGAGCGCTATAGAGAAATTAATGAACGCAACAAAAGTTACGTTATTTAATTTCCTATAGCACTGCCATTACAAGTTTTCAAACATACGCCTTTTGCGTGCGATATGGTTGCGTTGAGCTTCATACCACACACAATCAGAGCGCTGCTGAGACGTGCTCGTGCACAATTTCCCCATAGACATCAATGAGGAGAGCCAGCAAAAAAAAAAAACCTTACACCTGCGATCGTGGAAACAAAAGTTCCATAAAGCAGCCCCGTTGATGTCTATGGGGAAATAAAAATACTGTTTAAACCTAACACCCTAACATAACCCCTACGTCTAAACACCCCTAATCTGCTGCCCCCAACATCGCTGATGCCTGCCTACAGTTATTAACCCCTAATCTGCCGCTCCCAATATCGCTGCCGCTATACTACATTTATTAACCCCTAAACTGCCAGCCCCCCACATCGCAACAAGCTAAATAAAACTACATTAAACCCCTAAACCTAACCCTAACGTAACCTTAAACCTAACCCTAACACCCCCTAACTTTAACATAATAAAAATATAGCTAAATTAAATTTACAATTATTAACTAAATAAACCTATTAAACCCTAAACCACCAGCCCCCCCCCCCCCCCCCACATTGCAACAAGCTAAATTAAACTATATTAACCCCTAACCCTAACCCCCTAACTTTAAAGGGACACTGAACCCAAATTTTTTCTTTTGTGGTCCAGATAGAGCATGAAATTTTAAGCAACTTTCTAATTTACTCCTATTATCAAATGTTCTTTATTCTCTTGGTATTTTTATTTGAAGTGCAAGAATGTAAGTTTAGATGCCGGCCCATTTTTGGTGAACAACCTAGATTGTCCTTGCTGATTGGTGGATAAATTCATCCACCAATCAAAAACTGCTTTCCAAAGTTCTGAACCAAGAAAAAAGCTTAGATGCCTTCTTTTTCATATAAAAATGGCAAGAGAACGAAGAAAAATTGATAATAGGAGTAAATTAGAAAGTTGCTTAAAATCGCATGTTCTATCTAAATCACGAAAGAACATTTTTGGGTTCAGTGTCCCTTTAACATAATTAAATTAGATCTAAATTAAATTTACAATTATTAACTAAATAATAACTATTTAAAACTAAATACTTACCTGTGAAATAAAACCTAAGCTAGCTACAATATAACTAATAGTTATATTGTAGCTAGCTTAGGTTTTATTTTTATTTTACAGGTAAGTTTGTATTTATTTTAACTAGGTAGACTAGTTAGTAAATAGTTATGAACTATTTACTAACTACCTAGTTAAAATGAATATAAACTTACCTGTGAAATAAAACCCTGCCTGACACTAAAAGCTACCATTACAAAAAAATAAAAAACCTACCATTACAAAAAATTAAAAAAAACTTATCATTACAAAAAAAACAAACAAAATTATAAAAAAATAGAGATTATTCCTATTCTAATACACTTAAAAAAAAAACACCCCAAAATAAAAAAAAAACTATTTTAGAATAAACTACCAAGGGGGGGGGCCCTTAAAAGGGCATTTTGTAGGGCATTGCCCTGAGATAAACAGCTCTTTTACTCCAAAAAAATTACAAACACCCCCTAACACTATACAAACCCCCACCCCCCAAACTACCAAGGGACCTTAAAAGGGCCTTTTTGGGGCCCTTAAAAGGGCCTTTTGTATGGTATTGCCCTGAGATAAACAGCTCTTTTGCAAAATAAAGCACCCCCTAAAAATATACATTACACAAAATAACAAACAAATTATCAAAAATAACAAAAAATATTCCTATTCTAATACCCATAAAAAAACACCCCAAAATAAAAAACCTAATCAGAATAAAATATCAATGGCCCTTAAAAGGGCCTTTTGTGGGGCATTGCCCCAAATATATCAGCTGTTTTACCTGTAAAAAAAATACATACTACCCCCCCAAAGAAAAATCCACCACCCAACCAACCCCCCCAAATAAAAAAACTATCTAATATAACCTAAGATACCCATTGCCCTGAAAAGGGCATTTGTATGGGCATTGCCCTTAAAAGGGCATTTAGCTCTTTTACTGCCCAGACCCTAGACTAAAAAATAAAATCCACCCAATAAACCCTTAAAAAGTCTAACACTAACCCCCTGACGATCCACTTACAGTTTTTGAAGTCCAGCTTGAACGATCTTAATCCCAGAGAAGTCTTAATCCAGATGGCAAGAAGTCTTGATCCAGGCGGTCTCTTCTATCTTCATCCAGCCAGCGAAGTCCTCATCCAGGTTGCAAGAAGTCTTCATCCAGGCAGCCTCTTTGATCTTCATCCAGCCGGCGCTGAGCGGGTCCATCCTGAAGACATCCGGCACGGAGCATCCTCTTCATACGGTCGTCGCCTAATAGAAGTTGAAATGATCAAAAAAGTGGCAGATAGACTGAAAGAAATATAGATTATAATATACTATATATGGTGTAATCCGAGCACCCTTATACAGAGCTAGATTACAAGTGGAGTATTAATTTATCGCACACCCGCAAACATGCCTGTTTGTGGGCGCATGATAAATAACCAGCCATTACAAGTGGCTGGTTATTAGACATGTGCAACGCTAAAAATTTTGTTTTTTTTTCATTTTCATTAAAATCATTTTGTTTTGGCAAATTAGTTTAGTTAAATTTAAAAAAAAATAGTTTAGGCAAATTAGTTATGTTAAGTTAAATCGTTTTTTCGGATCCGTTCGTTATTTCGGATCCATTCTTTATTCATATTCATTATTCTATTCTAAACTTCAGAATAGAATAATGCATATGAATAAAGAATTGATCCGAAAAAACAAAAGGATCCCAACTTAAAGGGACACTGAACCCAATTTTTTTCTTTTGTAATTCAGAAAGAGCATGCAATTTTAAGCAACTTTCTAATTTACTCCTATTATCAATTTTTCTTCTTTCTTTTGCTATCATTATTTGAAAAAGAAGGCATCTAAGCTTTTTTTTGGTTTCAGTACTCTGGACAGCACTTTTTTATTTGTGGATGAATTTATCCACCAATCAGCAAGGACAACCCAGGTTGTTCACCAAAAATGGTCCGGCATCTAAACTTACATTCTGGCATTTCAAATAAAGATACCAAGAGAATGAAGAAAATTTGATAATAGGAGTAAATTAGAAAGTTGCTTAAAATTTCATGCTCAATCTGAATCACAAAAGAAATTTTTTGGGTACAGTGTCCCTTTAACATAACTAATTTGCTGCCGATTGGCTAAACAAAATAATCTAAAACCGCCATCACCGACATTGCAGACACTAAATAAAGCTATTAACCCCTAAACCACCGTACCCGTACCTCCACATCCCCGACACTAACTAAGCCTATTAATCTCTAAACCGCCAAACCCCGACATTACCAACACTAACTAAAACACTAACTAAACCTATTAACCCCTAAACTGCCGTGCACCCACATCACGAACACTATCTAAACATATTAACCCCTAAACCGCCACTCCCACATCGCAACTACCTAATTTAAACTATATTAACCCCATATACCTAACACCCCCTAACTTTAACATAATTAAAATAGACCTAATTTAAAGTTACAATTATTAACTAACTACCTATTTAAAAATAAATACAAATACTGATGGACCTCCACCTCTGCGCATTCACCAACCGCTCCGCCTCCGCAGGGATGAAGAAGATAGAAGATGCCGGTCCCGTGATGGATGAAGATGGAGCTGCCTAGATGAAAATACTTTGCTGCTGGGATGAAGATCTTTGGACGGACTTCAGCAAGTGTGAGTACCGATTTTGGGGTTAGTGTAAGGTTGTTTTTTTTTTTTTTGGGGGGGTGTTTTTTTTTAGATTAGGGCTTTTTTTTATTTTAAAGGGCCGAAAAAGAGCTGAATGCCCCTATAAGGGGAGTAAAAGAGCTGAATGTCCTTTTAAGGGCAATGCCCATACAAATGCCCTTTTTGGGGCAATGGGTAGATTAGGTTTTTTTTAAGTTATTTTTTTTTTATTTTGTGGGTTTGGGGGGTGGGGGTTTGTAATGTTAGCGGGAGTTTATTTTAGTTTTTTGCAAAAGAGCTGTTAACTTTAGGTCAATTCCCTAGAAAAGGCACTTTTAAGGGGACAGTCTACACCAGAATTTTCATTGTTTTAAAAGATAGATAATCCCTTTATTACCCATTCCACAGTTTTGCATAACCAACACAGTTATATTAATATACTTTTAACCTCTGTGATTATCTTGTATCTATGCCTCTGCAAACGGCCCCTTTATTTCAGTTCTTTTGACAGACTTGCAGTTTAGCCAATCAGTGCCTGCTCACAGATAACTTCACGTGCACGAGCACAGTGTTATCTATATGAAATACGTGAACGAACACCCTCTAGTGGTGAAAAACTGTTAAAATGCATTCTGAAAAGAGGTGGCCTTCAAGGTCTAAGAAATTAGCATATGAACCTCCTAGGTTAAGCTTTCAACTAAGAATACCAAGAGAACAAAGCAAAATTGGTGATAAAAGTAAATTGAAAAATTGTTTAAAATTACATGCCCTATCTGAATCATGAAGTTTATTTTGGCCTAGACTGTCCCTTTAAGGACTATTGGTAGTTTATTATATATTAGAGTTTTTTGTTTGTTAGTTTTTTAAACGGGGTATAAGAATAGGAATAATTTTTATTATTTTGGATAATTTTTTTTGTTATTTTTTGTAATATTAGTTTTTTTATTTTTTGTAATTTTAGTGTTTATTATTTTTAGTAATCTTTGATTTTTTATTTTTAGTAATCTTAGGTTTTATTAGTTTTAGCTTAGGTTTTATTTTTATTTTACAGGTAAGTTTGTATTTATTTTAACTAGGTAGTTAGTAAATAGTTATATTGTAGCTAGCTTAGGTTTTATTTTTATTTCACATTTAAGTTTTTATTTATTTTAACTAGGTAGTTAGTAAATAGTTATATTGCAGCTAGCTTAGGTTTTATTTTTATTTCACATGTAAGTTTGTATTTATTAGTATTTTCATCTAGGCGGCTCCATCTTCATCCACCACGGGACCGGCATCTTCTATCTTCTTCATCCCTGTTGAGGGGGAGCGGTCGGTGGATGCGCAGGTTGGAGGCGGAGGTCCAGGCGGAGGTCCATCGGTATTTGTATTTATTTTTAAATAGGTAGTTAGTTAATAATTGTAACTTTAATATAGGTCTATTTTAATTATGTTAAAGTTAGGGGGTGTTAGGTTTAGGGGTTAATATAGTTTAAATTAGGTAGTTGCTATGTGGGGATGGCAGTTTAGGGCTTAATAGGTTTAGTTAGTTTTGGCGATGTGGGTGAACTGCAGTTTAGGGGTTAATAGGTTTAGTTAGTGTTTTAGTTAGTGTTGGCGATGTCGGGGAACAGCGTTTTAGAGGTTAATAGGTTTAGTTTGTGTCGGCGATGTTTGGGAACTGCGGTTTAGAAGTTAATAGGTTTAGTTAGTGTCGGCGATGTCGGGGGAACGTCGGTTTAGGGGTTAATAGCTTTATTTAGGCCTAGATTTGGAGTTTGGCGTTAGCCGTGAAAACCAGCGTTAGAGGCTCCTAACGCTGGTTTTAGGCTAACTCCGGTATTTGGAGTCACTCAAAAAAGGGTCTAACGCTCACTACATTATAGCTATGTACCCCTAATCTGCTGCCCCTAACACCGCCGACCCCTATATTATATTTATTAACCCCTAATCTGCCCCCCTCAACGTCGCCTCCACCTGCCTACACTTATTAACCCCTAATCTGCCGAGCGGACCGCACCGCTACTATAATAAAGTTATTAACCCCTAATCCGCCTCACTAACCCTATCATAAATAGTATTAACCCCTAATCTGCCCTCCCTAACATCGCTGACACCTAACTTCAATTATTAACCCCTAATCTGCCGACCGGAGCTCACCTCTATTCTAATAAATGTATTAACCCCTAAAGCTAAGTCTAACCCTAGCACTAACACCCCCCTAAGTTAAATATAATTTTAATCTAACGAAATTAATTAACTCTTATTAAATAAATTATTCCTATTTAAAGCTAAATACTTACCTGTAAAATAAACAGGTATTATAATTACATTGTAGCTATTTTAGGATTAATATTTATTTTACAGGCAACTTTGTAATTATTTTAACCAGGTACAATAGCTATTAAATAGTTAAGAACTATTTAATAGTTACCTAGTTAAAATAATTACAAAATTACCTGTAAAATAAATCCTAATCTAAGTTACAATTAAACCTAACACTATACTATCATTAAATTAATTAAATAAAATACCTACAATTACCTACAATTAAACCTAACACTACACTATCAATACATTAATTAAATACAATATCTACAAATAACTACAATGAAATAAACTAACTAAAGTACAAAAAATAAAAAAGAACTAAGTTACAAAAAATAAAAAAATATTTACAAACATAAGAAAAATATTACAACAATTTTAAACTAATTACACCTACTCTAAGCCCCCTAATAAAATAACAAAGCCCCCCAAAATAAAAAATGCCCTACCCTATTCTAAATTACTAAAGTTAAAAGCTCTTTTACCTTACCTCCAATCAGCCAATCAGATTGAGCTCGCATTCTATTGGCTGTTCCGATCAGCCAATAGAATGCAAGCTCAATCTGATTGGCTGATCGGATCAGCCAATCGGATTGAACTTGATTCTGATTGGCTGATTCCATCAGCCAATCAGAATATTCCTACCTTAATTCCGATTGGCTGATAGAATCCTATCAGCCAATCGGAATTCGAGGGACGCCATCTTGGATGACGTCATTTAAAGGAACCGTCATTCGTCGTTCAGTCGTCGGCCAGGATGGATGTTCCGCGTCGGAGGTCTTCAGGATGCTGCCGCTCCGCTCCAGATGGATGTCGATAGAAGATGCCGCCTGGATGAAGACTTCAATCGGATGGAAGACCTCTTCTGCCCCGCTCGGATGAAGACTTCAATCGGATGGAAGACCTCTTCTGCCCCGCTTGGATGAAGACTTCTACCGGATCATGGACATCTTCAGCCCCCCGCTTGGGCTTGGATCAGGACATCGGAGGAGCTCTTCTGGACCGATCGGTGAACCTGGTATGGTGAAGACAAGGTAGGAATATCTTCAGGGGCTTAGTGTTAGGTTTATTTAAGGGGGGTTTGGGTTAGATTAGGGGTATGTGGGTGGTGGGTTGTAATGTTGGGAGGGGGGTATTGTATGGTTTTTTTTACAGGCAAAAGAGCTGAACTTCTTGGGGCATGCCCCGCAAAGGGCCCTGTTCAGGGCTGGTAAGGTAAAAGAGCTTTTAACTTTAGTAATTTAGAATAGGGTAGGGCATTTTTTATTTTGGGGGGCTTTGTTATTTTATTAGGGGGCTTAGAGTAGGTGTAATTAGTTTAAAATTGTTGTAATATTTTTCTTATGTTTGTAAATATTTTTTTATTTTTTGTAACTTAGTTCTTTTTTATTTTTTGTACTTTAGTTAGTTTATTTCATTGTAGTTATTTGTAGATATTGTATTTAATTAATGTATTGATAGTGTAGTGTTAGGTTTAATTGTAACTTAGGTTAGGATTTATTTTACAGGTAATTTTGTTATTATTTTAACTAGGTAACTATTAAATAGTTCTTAACTTTTTAATAGCTATTGTACCTGGTTAAAATAATTACAAAGTTGCCTGTAAAATAAATATTAATCCTAAAATAGCTACAATGTAATTATAATTTATATTGTAGCTATATTAGGGTTTATTTTACAGGTAAGTATTTAGCTTTAAATAGGAATAATTTATTTAATAAGTTAATTTATTTCGTTAGATTAAAATTATATTTAATTTAGGGGGGTGTTAGTGTTAGGGTTAGACTTAGCTTTAGGGGTTAATACATTTATTAGAATAGCGGTGAGCTCCGGTCGGCAGATTAGGGGTTAATGTTTGAGGTTAGGTGTCAGCGATGTTAGGGAGGGCAGATTAGGGGTTAATACTATTTATGATAGGGTTAGTGAGGCGGATTAGGGGTTAATAACTTTATTATAGTAGCGGTGCGGTCCGCTTGGCAGATTAGGGGCTAATAAGTGTAGGCAGGTGGAGGCGACGTTGTGGGAGGCAGATTAGGGGTTAATAAATATAATATAGGGGTCGACGGTGTTAGGGGCAGCAGATTAGGGGTACATAAGGATAATGTAAGTAGCAGCGGTTTACGGAGCGGCAGATTAGGGGTTAAAAATAATATGCAGGGGTCAGCGATAGCGGGGGCGGCAGATTAGGGGTTAATAAGTGTAAGGTTAGGGGTGTTTAGACTCGGGGTACATGTTAGGGTGTTAGGTGCAGAAGATGGGGATTAGTGCCGCAAGATCCACCTGAGACCCGCCACAGACCGGACACTGAAATGAATCTAAGGGCTTTGGTCACAGAGTGGCGACCCCTCCCTAAAAGAGTGAGCACTAATCAAAGGAAAACCCCATGCACCCAAGACAAAAACTCTGTTGTACGAGACACTAGTGATTAAATAGTAGAGCAGTAGACTGCTGCTGCCTGTTTCTCCCTACCTTAGACTACTGAGAGATGCTTTTGCTGAACCCGTGGGTCTGAAACCACTGAACCACGGGTTCATGAAGATGGGTGAGACAGTCCATAGTTACTGATTGTGTTTTCTGTAAATGTTATCTGCTATAGATTTCCTTGTTTTTTTGTTTTTGTTTTTTTTTTCTTCCTTTTCCTTGTTTCCATTTTACCATCTTTCTTACGTTCCAGTTTATTACAGTTCCTGCAATGCTTGGAAAAGTTAATACTGCTCTTATGATGGATTGCTACTTCATCTTACTTATGTCCTGAGATCTAGGTGACCACCCCCTTTGGTCTATTACTACCATTTGAGATGCCCTGAAGCCTGCCTACCCCACCCCATCTCATTTACTCAGGGCATGTCTATGGCCCCTGGAAGTAGATTTTGACAAATAAATATACCCATACCCCCGCACGTATACACCCCCCTCAGATCTATGAAGCTTCTGAGATCGGGGACTGAGATCTATAACCTTTGCCCCTCACACTTCCACTGCCCACAAAACCCTCTACACTTGATTGCTAAGTTGCCCTTACTTGCCCCTATACCCTTAGTTCTCTTTATCACTTACCCATCCTGCGTGTGGGGGCTGAGGGTTTGATCACTCAGTAATATTGTTAACATGTTTTAATAGGTTAATGATGCCCTGTATTCTTTTTTATTTTTTTGTGTTTTTACTGTTTATTCATTGAGCTTGCCGTTAAATATGTGTGCTCAACGACGCAATGGGGTTCTAGACAGATGGAACAGAGAGTTGTACCCCCCTTATTTTTGACTAGACTGGGTAATTCCGCTTTCACCCTCTTGTGTCCGTGACGTCTTCTAACAATGTTCAAGATTGCCACTTCATTTTCCAACTCCCACTCAGTGCTCATGATGACATTGCCTCACTCAGTGGCTACCCAATTCAATGCTTTACGTAAACTTATGTACCAACACAGACTATATGACATATGGCGTTGCCTTGCCCCAACGGAAAGAGACTATACTTACCACTCTAAGCTGCATAACTCCTATGCACGGATAGACTATTTACTATGTGACTCCTGGACTCTTGACAAATTTCACACTCCATGTATTAGAATCTTCCCCTGGTCTGACCATGACCTGGTCAGTGCTAACGTCTCACTTCTCCAACCCCCTGACTGCAGACCATCATGGGAACTCCCTGACCAGTTTCTTACTAAGAGAGAGATTCCCCAACTACTGGAGAGAATTCTAGACTTCCTGAGACTTAATGACACGGGAGATAAGAGCCTTGAAATAATGTGGACTGCCCTTAAAGCTTATCTAAGAGGTAATTTACTGAAAAAAAGTGCGCAATTAAAGGTAAAAAACAAGATTTCACTTGCAAAACTCTACGCAAATCTTAGACAACTGGAGCTCACAAATAAAGGAGCCCCTAATCCTACTCTTGCCACACAGGTAGGATCCCTTAGAAACAAAATCAATAGAGTTGTTACGAGTGCAGTCTATTCTATTCAGATCTAAACAATTATACTATTGTAAAGGGAATAAGGCAGACAGGTTGCTAGCACGCAAACTTAGAAACCGCGCCGCGTAAAGCAGGATTTCCGCAATTAAAATGGCAGAAGGGATAGTACACTCCCCTAGAGCTATAGGAAAGGCGTTTGCTGATTACTATACCTCATTGTATGACCTTGACAACAGTGTCCATAGGCCTGGTTCGCGTAATGAGGTGATACGGCAGTTCTTAACGAAGCTGCACCTCCCAACCCTAAACAAAAATTTGATGGATGACCTAGATAGTCTCCTCACCCTGGATGAGATAAAAGCAGCTATTTTAGCCCTGAAACCCCATAAAGCGCCTGGCCCAGATGGCTTTACAACATTGTTCTATCGAACCTTTATCCAGACATTATCACCTCTGTTCCTCCGGCTCTATAGCGGTGTGGCAAAGGGAGGTACCTTCCTTCAAGAATTCTTAGAAGCCAATATTTTGGCTATTCCCAAAGAGGGGAAAGATACAACGCTGTGTGGGAGCTATCAACCTATTTCTCTCATCAACGTTGATGTGAAGATTTATGCTAAGGTTCTGGCGACCAGATTGGGGAGATATTTACCCTCATTGGTCCACCTGGACCAGATGGGATTTGTGCAGGGGCAGCAGGGCACTGATAACCTCAGCTGTTTGATCACAGGTGGTATGTTGGTATGTTAAGGTGATAAATCAAGGTGTCACTCTCTAGCTTTGAATTAGGGTTGTGGAACACAACTGCTGAGATTGTTTTCATATAACATATATATTTATGTATATACTGTATGTGGGTTTTGTAAGCGGAGATTTATAGAAAGGAATATATGGTTGTAAATACCTTCTATATAAACCTCCACTGAGTTAATATACATCAAAGGGGAAATAGAGCAAAAACAACTTACCATCTTATGCACAAAACAAATTAGAATATATATACACCAAAGAGGTAAGGTTATGACAGAGTAGGATTAATGCCCCAAGCTGCACAGCTCAGAGGTTGCAAAGGTTGTATGACAATATAGAAATTGTAGAACATGATTGCAGACAGTCAGCAAGTAATGCCTTTAGTAGAACTCCAGTAAATAGTTACCAGAGGTTTGAGTAGGTGCACACTATGGGGCATATTTAACAATGTGCGAGCGGACATAATACGAAGTAGCGTATCATGTCCGCTGCTCATCGCTGCCCATCGATAAATGCTGACAGCATACGCTGTCAGCATTTATCATTGCACCAGCAGTTCTTGTGAACTGCTGGTTCAATTCCGCCCCCTGCAGATTCGCAGCCTCAGAGCAGGCGAACAAGTTATGGAGGAGCAGTTTTTAGACCGCTGCTTCATAACTTCTTGATAACTTCTGGGGCCTCAAGCTCTATACGGAGCTTGATCAATATGCCCCATTGAGTGCATACAGGAGATGGACAGCTGATAAGCTGTGAGCACAGGCAAATGAGAGACACAAACCGGAGTAAACAAGTAATGATATTTCCTTGAGAGTTTGCACAAACACTTTAGAGAACAAGTAGTACTTGCACTGAGATACTTCCAGCATGCGAGTGGCATCCGAAGCTTGAGAAGAGGATTCACAGTCACAGAGACTCCAGTAGATGTGTCAGAGAGCTAATCAATAACCAAGCAATGAGGAATGGTGCAGCTGCTATTTATTGATTGGAGAGGTGGTGTGCAAAAGGAAAGTTGAATCCAGGTTAAAGGTGCAGAGGAATAGTGGATGTTAAAGGGGCAGACGAAAATATATTACACAAGGTGGGAGTAGTATTTAATCAAATACCCAAGTATTTTAAAGAGCTGCTATTCACTTTATTATTCATTTGTGTCAGAGAATAATTGGCGCTATTGTGGATGTAAATCACTTCAGATTTATGTTGGTTTACTTTGTAGCCTGATATTTTCCCAGCATATTCAAAAAGAGAAGCAAGCCTGCAGACCAAGCAGTCTTCGTTTTGTAAATATAATAAATATAATAATAAACCATCGGTGCAGAGAGATAAATGGAGAGAGTGGTTTCCAATCCTGATGCCTACTAATGTGTCTCTCATATACATGGCCAGAGGCTCAGTTGCCAGGTTAAAGAGGAAAAGTGAAAGTGGGCAGCCCTGACGGGTGTCCCTCTCTAAGGAAAACTGTTGTGAGACCTCCCTATTGACTAGAACGGCAGCACATGGATTTATATATAGAGTTTGAATATGGTTGTAAAAGTCACACAAAACTAACCCAGTGTCATCAACAGATGAACTCATTCCACCCTGTCGTACACCTTCTCTACATTGACTGGCAGAGGATCAAGCTTTCAATCTCGTTTGGCCTGCCAGAAATGAGATATTACTGCTAAAGTCCTTTGGATATTTGCAACGGGAGAGCAGTTTTGCATGAAGCCCGTTTGGTCACTAAAAATAATGTTGCCTACCACCTTTGCAAGTCTGTTTGCTAGGATTGCAGTAAATAATGTATAATCATTGTTTAACAAGTGGAGCGCAAATTTGCCCTTTTGCGGGTGTGTGATAAATAGCCAGCCATTACAAGTTATTGGTTATTGCTACTGCAAGCTCACGGTAGCAATTAGCGCTTATGAAATTAACCAGAGAGATGATCTCTGGTAATATGATAAATATGCCCCAAATGCCCTCAAAATACAGCATTAACAAATAAATATATATGCATATAATCGTATACATATAGCGTATACATATATATTTATATTTTCTGCCATCGCTGCACTACTTACCCCCTTTGCTGCACTTTGGTTCTAAAACCTTCTCTGACAGCATCATAACGAGGCTCCCATTAGAGCTCGCGTTTGCATTGCATTTAACTTTAGCGTTAAAGACTTGCATCTGTTGTGATCACAGTCCAGGTTGGATGAACGAAAGAGGCCCCTAGAATTATACGATGGTGATCTAACCACCAAGTCAGAGAAAGTCAAACATTGGGATTTAAGGATATTAATTGTGATATCCTTGTAAAATCCCTGCACCATTGGTTCAGCATACAAAGCTGGAGAGGTCTCATATGAAAACGAGCAAAGGGGATCGCGTCCGATGCTGCAGTCATGAGACCTAAAACTTCCATGCACATAGCTACAGAAGGGAATGACTGAGACTGAAGGTTCCGACAGGCTGCAACAAATTTCAAATGTCTCTTGTCTGTTAGAGACAAAGTCATGGACACTGAATCTATCTGGAAACCTAAAAAGGTTACCTTTGTCTGAGGAATCAAATAACTTTTTGGTAAATTGATCCTCCAACCATGTCTTCAAAGAAACAACACTAGTTGATTTGTGTGAGATTCTGCAGAACGTAAAGACTGAGCGAGTACCAATATATCGTCCAAATAAGGAAACACCGCAATACCCCACTCTCTGATTACAGAGAGTAGGGCACCTAGAACCTTTGAAAAGATTCTTGGAGCTCTCGCTAGGTTAAAAGGAAGAGCAACAAATTGGTAATGCTTGTCTAGAAAAGAGAATCTCAGGAACTGATAGTGATCTGGATGAATCGGAATATAAAGATATGCATCCTGTAAGTCTATTGTGGACATATAATTGCTGAACAAAAGGCAGAATAGTCCTTATAGTCACCCTTTTGAAAGTTGGTACTCTTACATATCGATTCAAAATCTTTAGATCCAAAACTGTTCTGAATGAATTTTCTTTCTTTGGGACAATGAATAGATTTGAATAAAACCCCAGACCCTGTTCCTGAATCGGAACTGGCATGATTACCCCTGATAACTCCAGGTCTGAAACACACTTCAGGAAAGCCTGAGCCTTTACTGGGTTTGCTGGAATGCATGAGAGAAAAAGTCTTCTCACAGGCGGTCTTACTCTGAATCCTATTCTGTACCCCTGAGAGACAATACTCTGAATCCAATGATTTTGGACCGAATTGATCCAAACATCTTTGAAAAATTTTAATCTGCCCCCTACCAGCTGAGCTGGAATGAGGGCCGCACCTTCATGCGGACTTGGGAGCTGGCTTTGATCTCTTAAATAGCTTGGATTTATTCCAATTTGAAGAAGGCTTCCAATTTGAAACAGATTCCTTGGGAGAAGAATTAGGTTTCTGTTCCTTATTTTGTCAAAAGGAACGAAAACGGTTTGATGCTTTAGATTTACCCTTAGGTCTTTTATCCTGAGGCAAAAAAACTCCCTTCCCCCCAGTGACAGTTGAAATTATTGAATCCAACTGAGCAATCTGGATTTAGAAGTCATATCAGCATTCCAAGATTTGAGCCACAAAGCTCTTCTAGCTAAAATAGCTAAGGACATAGATTAAATAACAATTTTGATAATATCAAAAATGGCATCACAAATGAAATTATTAGCATGTTGAATCAACTTTACAATGCTAGACAAAGCATGATCCGATACTTGTTGCGCTGAAGTTTCCAACCAAAAAGTTGAAGCAGCTGCAACATCAACCAAATAAATTGCAGGCCTAAGAAGATGACCTGCATATAAATAAGCTTTCCTTAGATAAGATTCAAGTTTCCTATCTAAAGGATCTTTAAAAGAAGTACTATCTTCCATAGGAATAGTAGTACATTTAGCAAGAGTAGAGATAGCCCTATCAACTTTGGGGATCTTTTCCCAAAACTCCAAACTAACTGCTGGCAAAGAATACAATTTTTTAAACCTTGAAGAAGGAATAAAAGAAGTACCAGGCCTATTCCATTCTTTAGAAATCATATCAGAAATAGCATCAGGAACTGGAAAAACCTCTGGAAAAACCACAGGATGTTTATAAACAGAATTTAAATGTTTGCTAGTTTTAATATCAAGAGGACTAGTTTCCTCCATATCTAATGTAATCAACTCTTCTTTTAACAAAGACCAAATATACTCCATTTTAAGAAAATAAGAGGATTTGTCAGTGTCAATATCTGAGGCAGGATCTTCTGAATCAGATAGATCCTCATCAGAGAAGAATAATTCAGTATATTGCTGGTCATTTGAAATTTCATCAACCTTATGAGAAGTTTTAGAAGACCTTTTACATTTATTAGAAGGCGGAATGGCAGACAAAGCCTTCTGAATAGAATCAGAAATAAGTTCTTTTAAATTTACAGGTATATCTTGTGCATTAGATGTTGAGGGAACAGCAGCAGGTAATGAACTACTACTGATGGATACATTCTCTGCATGTAACAGTTTATCATGACAACAATTACAAACTACAGCTGGAGGTATAACCTCCACAAGTTTACAACAAATGCACTTAGCTTTGGTAGAACTGTTATCAGGCCACAGGGTTCCAACAGTGATTTCTGAGACAGGATCAGATTGAGACATCTTGCAAATGTAAGAGAAAAAACAACATATAAAGCAAAATGATCAATTTCCTTATATGGCAGTTTTAGGAATGGGAAAAATGCAAACAGCATAGCCCTCATATATAGAAAAAAGGCAAGAGGCAAATTGGAATGGGGTCTTAGATAATGAAAATATTTGGCGCCAAGTATGATGCACAACAAACAGAAAAATATTTTTTGGCGCCAAAAACGTCCGACAACGACACACTCGCATCCTTCCTTGTGAAGGACTCAGCGTCAACTAAGACGCCAGACATGACGAATTTGCGTCAATGAATGTAACTTCGTGCCAAAAAAAGCTTGCGCCAAGAATGACGCAATAAACTTTGGCATTTTGCGCCCTCGCAAGCCTAATTCTGCCCGCAAATTTAAAAGACAGTCAATTTGAAAAAGAGACTATACCCCAGGTAAGAAATACATTTTTCATAAAAAAGCATTTCCCAGATATGAAACTGACAGTCTGCAAAAGGAAATATACTGAAAACCTGAATCATGGAAAATATAAGTACAATACATATATTTAGAACTTTATATAAATACATAAAGTGCCAAACCATAGTTGAGAGTGTATTAAGTAATGAAAACATACTTAATAAAAGACACCCATCCACATATAGCAGATAGCCAAACCAGTACTGAAATGGTTATCAGTAGAGGTAATGGAAAATGAGAGTATACCGTCGATCTGAAAAGGGAGGTAGGAGATGAATCTCTACGACCGATAACAGAGAACCTATGAAATAGATCCCCCGTGAGGAAAACTATTGCATTCAATAGGTGATACTCCCTTCGCATCCCTCTGACATTCACTGTACTCTGAGAGGAAATGGGCTTCAAAATGCTGAGAAGCGCATATCAACGTAGAAATCTTAGCACAAATTTACTTCACCACCTCCATAGGAGGCAAAGTTTGTAAAACTAAATTGTGGGTGTGGTGAGGGGTGTATTTATAGGCATTATGAGGTTTGGGAAACTTTGCCCCTCCTGGTAGGATTGTATATCCCATATATTACTAACTCATGGACTCTTGCCCATTACATGAAAGAAACAAGCACTACAATCATTGGCAGATAATCAGGACATAGTGGTCACCTCAGCTGATAAAGGAGGGGCCACATTTGTCCTCAACATGGCAGATTACTGAAAGGAGGTATTAATACAACTAAATAAGATTAAAATATATTCCAAATTGACATATAATCCAACACAAAAATACAAAAAGGAGCTACATAATCTTTTGGACACAGCAGTAGAATAAGGTTTCCTTAATAAAGAACTAGCAGACTTCTGTTTAGTGGATTGTCCTACCATCCCCACCTTTTGCATAGTGCCTAAGATCCCCATAAGACCTTAACCAACCCACCGGGAAGACCCATTGTGGCTAGTAGAGGATCACTATGCAATAGGGTGGGAGATTGGCTGGACAATTTACTTCAACCTATAGTAAATTCACTTCCAGGATATATACGAGATAGCACACATCTCATTCAGCAAGTCAGTGGTTTTGAATGGCAAAACAACTATACGTTACTCACCATTGACGTGCCAGCCTTATATTCAAGCATACCACATGAGGAAGGTTTATATGCCCTTAAATTTATGCTTAAATGACACACTAGTTTTCCAGAGAGATTTATTGATTTCTTGGAACATCTAACAGGTTTTCTCCTTACCCATAACTACTTTGTCTTCGAGGGCCATTATTACCTCCAAAAATGTGGCACGGCGATGGTGGCAAAATTTGCCCCCTCATACGCAAATATAAACATGAGATACTTTGAAACCCAGTTTATATTTGGAGGGGGGTTGGCTCTCGAGGACAAGGTAGTAATATATGGAAGATTCATAGATGACCTCATACTAATCTATAAAAAGAATACAGAATTATCTATAAAAGAGATCGTTGAGCATTTCAACAACAATAATCTAAACCTAAATCAAGCAATACATCAATAGAGTTCTTGGACCTAACACTCGACCATGATTCAGACTGTAAAATCATAGCGAGCACTTACAGAAAACCACTATCTAGTAATACTATCTTAAGAGCAGATTCTTGTCATGCTCCACATATGCGCAAAGGGATCCCAAAAGGCCAATATTTGTGGATCCGCAGGAACTGCACCTCCTTGTATCTATATAACAAGCAAGCAAAAGAACTCACACAAAGACTAATAACAAGAGGATACAACAATAGTACACTACACAATATAAAACAACAAGTAGCAAGACTGGATAGGGAAATTCTTTAGAAAAAGAGCAATGAAATAGCTCATAATCAAATACATAAGAATAGAGAAAGGGATGAAATACCCAAAGAGGAGATATATTTTATAACTCAATATAGCAATCAATTTTACACTATCTCTAATATCATCAAGAAGTACCTACCAGTGTTGAATGGTGACATTTCTCTAAGAAACACATTTGAAAAAGGGATAAAATACGTAGCCATAAAAGCACCGACCATTCGAGATATGGTCACTAAAAACTTTCACAAAAGAATGAATTTCACCACCAAATGGCTGACATCCATCAAAGGCCATTACAGATGTGGCCGAGTCCCATGTAGAAATTGTTCATATACTAAAATGAGCCTGATGTTTAGCTCCACTCAAACAAACAAAACATACTATATAAGCCAGAGAATGGATTGCACATCTACACATATAATATATTTAATTACATGCATACAATGTTTACATCAATATATTGGCATCACCACACGCTACTACTCTAGCCAAACATTTTCATACACATGAACAAGGGTTATCTAACTTCTATTTTATAGCCATAGATCATATAGAAAAAGGTCCATTAGGAGGTGACCACATCAAGAAACTTCTCAAGAGAGAAGTATATTGAAACTTTACACTACAAAATAGAACTAAAGGTATCAATAAAAGATACAATGTCAACTTATTTATAGAGTGAACCTAATAGATTTCCACATTTAGTAGTGAGTTTTTCTCAATGTCCATGTCAAAACAGACATAGATATCAATAAGTATAAACACTAAACATAAACTACCAATATAGATAGCCACATACGTGCACTTACAAAGGAATCTATACGGGCATTTACAAACAAAATAAAATAGAATGAAACTAAAGCAAGCTGACTATACTAAAACTTAATTATAAGGCAATTTGATTCTTTCTCCTGATATTATAGGAACATAGCACACTTGATAAATACACTATTAGATCTTACCCATCCACACCGGGATCTCCTTCTCTCTTCCCCTTTTTTTCTTAATATTTTTTTCTATTATACTCTTTTTCTCTCTTTATGAGAGTTTTAATTTTAGGACCTTAAGGACCCAAACAGGGATTAACCCTGGAAGAACAATGGAACATAATGGAGTTATAGATGTGTTTTACACATTCAGTTTGACAGAAACTGTAAATCACTCTTTATCACATCCCTTATAATACACAAAACATAGAGAGTTAGAAGCACTTTCATTATCCAATATAAATACACTTTTTATTCTTTATATCAGTGTTCCATGTCATTGCTGTATGTCATCAATTTCATACTTTTAATGTAATTAGAATAGATTTCATTAGCTCACTAAAGATTTGTTTCTTAATTAACCTGTAAACTTTTTTATTATCATCTGCATTTGTTGCCCTTCCCCTCCACTGGATCTCATTTACAATTGGAATACATATAATATATATCCCAATAATTCCAACTCTGCCCAGCCAATTCATTTGGACTTATCCCTTTGACCATCTAACCCCCAGCCAATGAGATGTCAGTAGACAATATTGTATTACTCACTCCAAGTAATTAGTCACTTCTGGCTATAAAAAGATCCAGTGTAGGAGAGGGCACTATTTCTGATGAAGCGCATGTACGCATGCGTGAAACGTGTCAGTTTAAAGGGCTCACCTTGATTTACTTGTAGGCCCGTATCCAATAAACTATGGATATAACTTGGGACTCAGTGTTTTTCTTTCCTCTCTTCATAAACCCATAGCTGAGCTTAGCATGAAGGAGGTAGCAAGAAGAGTGTGAGTGTGCCCTAACAAAGTGTGTAGAGAAGTCAACTTACAGTCCAGGGTGTTGAAAAGCAGAGATTTGTCACCTTTGAAGTCAACTACTTTGCCAGGCAGGCTCTGCATGTTCCTCTCTCTTCATCTATGTAAGAGAGAAACACAAGCACACACAAGAAATGAGCAATTATTTCCACTTCCCCTTCAACATAAAAAACAAATAACAATAGACAATTGTAAATCAGTCTAATAATGGAACAAAGAAACAATATGTCAGCCGCTCAGGAATCAATCCGGGATGTAACCCAACTGCTAGCGTGAATTGAAAGCACACGCTAGCACACTGAGAAATATCCAGGACGTGACCCACTCAGGAAGCAGATTAGAAGATAACAAAAATGAATATTGTTCCAGAATGCAGGAAAGCCACAAAGGATAAAACGTCCCTTTAAGTAGTTCAAAGAACAAAAAGGAAATGCTCTTACTTGAAGCTTCTGAAAAAGGTCCTCTTTAGCAGGCTTGTAAAACAAAGGAAAAGTTCTCTTTTGCAGCTTGTAAAAGTATAATGTCCCTTTAAGCAGGTTTATAACAAACAGAAAGGCAAAGTTCTCTTTTGCAGCTTGTAAAAGTAAATGTCCCTTTTAAGCAGGTGTATAACAAACAGAAAGGCAAAATTCTCTTTTGCAGCTTGTAAAAGTAAATGTCCCTTTTAAGCAGGTGTATAACAAACAGAAAGGCATAGTTCTCTTTTGCAGCTTGTAAAAGTAAATGTCCCTTTTAAGCAGGTGTATAAAAAACAGAAAGGCAAAGTTCTCTTTTGCAGCTTGTAAAAGTAAATGTCCCTTTTAAGCAGGTGTTGTTTAACAAAGAATAGGTTTAAAGGTAAAGGCCAAAGCAAGGTCAGGCAGGCAGAAGTCGGCATCCAAATATCAGCAAAAGGTATTGGCAAAAGACAGGGTCAGGCAAGCAGAAGTCGGCATCAAAGTATCAGCAAAAGGGTAATAGCTACAGGCAAGGTCAGGCAGGCAGAAGTCAATGTCCAAATATCAGCAAGTAGGGATTAGGCAAGAGGCTTGGTCAGGCAGGCAGAAGTCGGTACACAGAAGAACAAAACTGATATGGTACTCACAATCCAGGGAAACAACAAACGGGCCCAGATTCAGATCTCCCGCCGAGATTTAAAGGGCAGAGCGTAACCGTCATCAGAGGGGTGTGAGAGAAAGCGTCATGTTGCTAAGCAACATGACGTCAGAGACACAGAGGAGTTCCGGGAGCCGCGGCGACACGGCGATGAACGGAAGCGCTCATGACACAATAAAAGAAAAATAGAGTGCTTCATTGTTAAAATATTACTCATGGGGGGGGCGGAGCCAGCTGTGAAGCCAGACGGTCGCACTTCTCTGCAGCTCTATCTATAAGATTTATAAAACATAAAATTTGCGACTGTATGTGCTCAAATACTCAACTATTTCACTGCCAAGGAGGTTGTGAAGCCTCTGCTACCATCAATAACATTACTGAAGGGGAGCATTACCACAAATACCAGCCTCCAGAACCCTGAAGCGTGCAACCTAGGACACGCCATTTGCAGAATCTACCTCGTGGTCTACCTAATACCTCTAGCTGTCAGTAACAGCCTGCATACTTGCTACTTGGTAGCCTTGGGACGAGAGGTCACTAATCTACATAAGAATGGAGGAAACAGATCGCATTATGTTACAAATACACGTCTTCTTGGAGAGGTGCAGTGCTTCAGCCGGACGCCATTTTTTATCAGAGCCTAAGCAGTCAGTGACACGGAACATAGCCCGCACTATTCAACCGCTCAACCCTGATGACAAAGAGGCCCAGTGTGATCACATGCCAGCCGAAGGTTTGGGGACTGCTCACGATACTCTAGGAGCTTTACCTCAGGTTAGTGTGACCGCATCTAGAGCGCTTTGCCCAGCCTTGTTGTTTTGCCGCATAGACAGAACCCCTAAGTGGCATGATGCCAACTTGCCCATTTTGACACCGGGTCTGTATGATCTACATTGTGCCCCAAAGCCTCTCCTACAACACTCGGCGCACCAATGTGCAGACAGGGATGGACATTCCCACCTCCTGCTTGAACTTCTCTCCCCTCCGGACTGCCTTACCCGGTATAACCCATTTGCTACGATCCATAGCCTCAACATGGTGACCCGGAGACTCTATCCAGCTTTTCGGTCCGGTGTGGGGTAAGGAAATCCCCAACTTGGCACTTCTCATCATAGTGACTTCTCTCACCCAGTCTGGCTACATGAGACTGCTCCAATGATGCCTAGACATGTCCTATCAACCCCTTACCTGATTTAAGCATTTATGCCACTATACCTTTTTGTTAATGTTGTGATTGCTATTATGGTTTAGTGAGAGATACTTGTAGTGTAACGTTTTTTTTTTCTCTACTTTAGTAGTGATGTTTTGTAAAGGCTCTTACCTTATATGCAGGTTCTGGTACTCAATATTGCATGTTTACACATCACTTCTCAGGTTACCTTGTCCACCCATAGATGACTTTCTAACACAGGGCCATCCTACTCTATAGTATATATAGGGACCAGCTTTATGTAATCATATGTGTCTACTGTTTTAGGTGCACCTACCAGAATGCCGGTGGAATCTAGATGCTATGTTATATGATTATCTTGGATGTTATATTGCATTCTGTCTTAGATACACTGATTCCTTGCTTTTGCACTTTCAGCGATGTTCATGAATTATGCAGCTTCTCATCATAATATCTATTATCTAATTAGGTCAGCAGGACTGACCATTCATACTAGTTAGCTGAGTAAATTTCCTTTATACGCACCCTGTTTTCTCTCAATATTGCTTCTGGCAGTGTATAGGTCACCAAGCTTAATTTTCTGCTTCACTCCTATGCCAAGCCCTTAGGATAACATTAATGATATTACTATATGGGGGTTCGGCTGTCAGCGGCCGAGGCAGCAAGGCCCTCTTCCCCTTCAGTTTAGCTAGGTGCAAGCCCCTACCTGTACTTGAGAGTTTAGCAAGGCATTACTGCTGATAAACAAGGCTACCCTTTTCTTCTTCAGTATCCTCATTATGATTACTAAACTTATGGATACCATTATATGGAACATATTTACCATTTAATTATCTACTGTATTCTAATTCCCACCTCCCCCCCCCACCACCCCCCACAATAAGTCTCCCAATCTGGGAAAATTCTCTACGCGGTTTATCTTACCCATACCGCATAATAAATGTTATACCATGTCTATTTATCATATTGTGTTAGTACAGGAATGGCGCCCTTACTGTATCTATTGTTCGACATACTAATTGCCATCCTATTCTGAGCCACCATGTTTTATATACTGCACCATACCTATATATTCTACTGTGTTTTCTAAATATTAAAATAGTGACCTCTTGGTTACTAGTTGCTGTTTACCATATATGTTTAGATGTATATATTGATTATTGCATTCTATTTTCCATGTATGTTTATATATCTACCGATCACTGCATTATACCTACATATCTTACTACATTATTTAATTCTAGAAAGGACCCCCCTAATGTTGATATTATTTAACAGCATAAGTGTTCATTTACTACATTTTTACAGGTCCACTCATAGTTCCCACTTTCCTCTCCTAAAGTAAGTACAGAGGGTACTTAAATACTAAGTGAGGAAACTCATCCTGCTCAGTATATGTTTTGCTATTGTTGCTTGAAATATATCTTGTTAATCTATTTTATCATATACTTATAGAAAAGAGGTTCCTGACTCTTCCATAGTATAGCCTATGCTACAGATCTTACTTATTTTGATGGAAGTAGTATATGTGAAATGTACCATTCATGCATGTTCTGTACGATATTATTTTGCATAAGCTGTATTGGTTTTTGGAACAACCTCAATAAAAACTTTAAAAAAAAAAAAAAAAAATATTACTCATGAGGAAACACAACTGTGATATTTATATAGGCCAGGGTAAGGAGGCAAAAACAGTTATATAGAAGTTGTCCATTGACCTTAGCCATCTTGAGCTTTTGAGTTTAGGTAATCTTGCAGAGACTGGGTGTTGAGAATTTTTTTTAGGGCCCACTGGAGTTACTAGCAGAGACTTGTCTGCCTTGACTGTGGAGTTTAGTGCAGAATGGTGCAAAGTCCTGCCTCTTACGGGCAATTTTTTTGCTCTATACGCCCGCAGCACAGCTATTTCCTCCTGATAGTTCAACAATTTGAAGATAACTTGTCTGGGTCTTTGTTTGGGTCTGGTCAAAGATGGTTCCGAACCAATTATGTGAGTCCTCTCAATATCCAGAAGTAAGTTATCTGGGTTCATTTGCAACAATATTGGGAGCGTTAAAGCAGTAAACTCTAGCAGATCTTTGTTTTTAAGGGCTTTAGGAACCCCCACCACTCTTAAATTGTTGTGGCGTGATCTGTTTTCTAGATCATCCAGCTTTTCCTAAAAATAGCGTTTTGTCTTTCAAGCCATTGTAGAGAAAAATAAGTTGTCTGCTGTGTATCTTCAACGTCAGAGACCCTTTGCTCTGCTTGTTTCAGGCGTGAGGCACTGGGGAATTTCGCTGGTGATTGTGTCCAACCTGCAGCATTTATATTTTTTTTCAAGAAGAAGGCTTTCAGCTTCTGCATTAGAGAATGGGATGATTCCTGAACACGGATCTTTGTCTGGAGGAGGAGGGTTTCTAAGTGAATTCCCACTAAATGTCTCTTGTCTGTCTGTTTTTGTTTTTTTGAGATCGTAGTTGCAGGTTGAGGAGAAACCACTTTTAAATATTTATCGTCTTTCATAGAGAGGATAATAGAAAGAGACAAGTTGATAGAAAGTATAATAAAATAGCACACAAACAGTCAGTTACTTAAACAGAAGCATAAAGCAAGATGAGAAAAAATAGCAAAAAGAGGCTGCAGATGGATGTAGCTCAGAGGGTCCTACATCACTCCCAGAGCAATATGTCGTTCCCAACATTAGGTTAATCACAGCATAGAAGGCAACAATTCAGAATATAATATTGCTTTTGTGAGTAGTAAGCAGCAGGTGTAGGTGACAAACTGTAATGAGAAAATTCCTTAAAAATACCACAAGATGGGAGCAGAGGACAGGGCAATACACCACAGTGCTGAGCGGAGGAGTATTTTGTAAAACACAATTTGCAGTATGAGAGTCTATACCTTGTCAGTAAATATTTTGTTATAAACTGATGGGATCACTCAGCTTCAATAAAAGAAGTGCATAGACACAAAGGAAACTTTCTTCACAAAGCAGTGATCTGCAGACACTGATCAATGCAGTGCTGAGGGGAGTGAAGACCAAATGTCTGTGCAAGCAAACGAGCAAGCTGTAATTAATGCCCTATCCTCTCATCCCAGACAAAGGGCAACTATAGGTGGAATAGGAAGTTATATAAAAACAATCAGGTACCCGCTGTGACTGTGTGTGGCTGTTGAGGCTTTAGTAGTGAGACGGTTGTGTGCAACAACTGCCGCTCAGACCCTCTGTGCTAGAGACGATTAGTTGAAGTGCGTTGCTGCTCAGTTCCTCTGTGCTGTAACCGATTAATTGGAAGTGCGGTCCCAACAGTGCTCAGGTGACCGGCCTGTACCAAGAAGACAAGAGCTGCTAATTATAGGCCAGATTACAAGGGGCACACAAAAGTTTGCATGAGGGTTTTGGCGATCGTTTGCACACAGATTAAATTGTGCTCTTATTACAAGTTAATCACAATCGCATGAACATAATTGCGATTTACGCTAGAATCATTACCGTGATCTCAGAGCTGTGGTTAACTGTTATGCAAGTCAAAAAAGTGTCACAAAACACATCAAAAATACATTACAAAGTACACTCATAATAACACCATCTAATAAAAGTTATTTTTAAAAAACTTGCACAAAAAAGGTATAAGGGCTAAAAGAAATAAGATCTCAGGTGTCTGAAAAAAAAGACAGGCAAAGGACTTTAACATTGATTTAGATACATACATATACATGTCTTAAGATATATATATATATATATATATATATATATATATATATATATATATATATATATATATATATATATATATATATATATATATATATTGTATATATGTGTGTGTGTGTATATATATATGTACAAAACACGGGTGGGGTCAGCACTCTCAGGCCGGACCAGGTACACATGACCCTGCAACATGCACAGCCCTGGGTGCAAACCAGCACTCTCAGGAAGCTGCACTGTCACCTGAGTCACAAGCAGTTAACCCCAGTCAGGCCTGGGTGCATGGCCCAAACAAGGAAAAATTACAAAAAATAAATATTTTTAATATAAACACACAGAAAAAGTCCAGCACTCACTCACAAGCTCTCAACTAAGATAAAAAGCAGCAATGGAAGAATTAGTTACCGCATCTGGCCAAATGGGAAAAGCCCAGGTACCTCGTCATGGTTCCTTTCAAATAAACCTGGGTCCCTAAATAGCCACACAATGCAGACTCACAATCAAACAACTGTGAAAAAAAGCAACTGTGAAAAAATGGAGGGTGCACAGGCTTATGTAATTTCCCCAAACATATACAAAACACGGGTGGAGTCAGCACTCTCAGGCCGGACCGGGTACACATCCAATGACCCTGCAACATGCACAGCCCTGGGTGCAAACCAGCATTCTCAGGAAGCTGCACTGTCACCTGAGTCACAGGCAGTTTTGTATATGTTTGGGGAAATTACATAAGCCTGTGCACCCTCCATTTTTTCACAGTTGCTTTTTTTCACAGTTGTTTGATTGTGAGCCTGCATTGTGTGGATGTTTAGGGACCCAGGTTTATTTGGAAGAAACCTTGACGAGGTACCTGGGCTTTTCCCATTTGGCCAGATGCGGTAACTAATTCTTCCATTGCTGCTTTTTATCTTAGTTGAGAGCTTGTGAGTGAGTGCTGGTATGTATATGTATTTATATGTGTATATATATATATAATTACAGACAAATATACACATATAAAAACATAAATACATATGTATACTTATATAACTATATATATATATATATATATATATATATACGTAGCAAAGATGTGCACTCTCACTTTACTGCAACTGCCAAGGTGCTAGTGAAACACTATATGAAGAAACAAAAGAACTTGCACTCACTGGGCTTTCCAGTGTTAACTTTTACTTATCAAATATGTGACGTTTCGAGGATAATGTATCCCCTTCCTCAGACAGCAAGTGAATCAAAAAAACAGTGAACATATACACTTTAAACAAACAAAACCCCTCCCCCTAATTAGAGCAAAAAAAACGCCAAACAAGTTGCTATGGTGACCTATGAGTCACAGTGTAAACATCATAGTGCTATTGTCAGTAATAAATGTTTAAATGAGCCATCCCGGCCCCTAATGCACAAGTGACTAATCAGGTGATACATAGAAGGACTGCGCTAGCAATGCATACTAATGTGGAGCTCACACAGCCCAAAAACGAAGTTATACAACACCCTTAATAACAAATTGTATCATATTCATATTGGAATAAAGCAAACACAGAAATACAGACTTACATAGTGAAATAGGCACAGGCATATAACATGATCACTGCAGACCATCATCCTGGCACCAGTAAACAACGCCGTGACAAGGAACCAGGAATGGCACCAGCTGGTCACATGGGAGACAATGAGCCAATCACCAGTATTGTATACCGTTGTCATGGTGATTGGTCGCAGCAGGCTAAGCAGGACATACATACCGTGACTAGTATACCCAGGACTAGACAGATCACTGAGTTGTAACGGGGACACCGCACTCAAGCCGCAATCAGGAGATCCCCAAAGCAATCACACACGAACAGCTTCACGAACATCCGGAAGTCACGGGTTTGTCACGTGATAAATAACCAATCGCTGGAAATGTGTACAGTTGCTATGGGGACCCCTCGCAGAAAATCAAAACACAGAAGCTGAACATACATAGCATGCACTAGAACACACTCGCCAGCATACATACTGATAAAGGTGAGAACACAGAAAAAATTAAGAAAGGGGAATGGTACGACTATACCTGAAACCAGGGGGTGCATATGACAATCTAACACATCCAAGATCAGGGAGAATCGTATTGCCTTATTACATAGTGCCCAACAGGCACATTATTATGGCCATAATGGCATACATGAAAAGAAAAGAAAAGAAAAGGACCCAACGTAGTCATACACATTCATACCCATACTGGCACGTAAGTGTCAATACTGAACCACAGACACATATGCCACCCATTAAAAACCAATTTCCACACAGAGTGAACAAGTTAAGAAGATTGTGGTGGGGATCATCCATAAGTACGTATGCACACAGGGATAGCAAATAAAACCAACCACCAGCAGAGATTAGTGTACACATAGGCGACTTCATGCAACATCAGACAGATATAAAATGAATCACGGACTCTCATTATTAGACACAACAGGATCCATAGTATTGGCACAGAACTGGCAATAACTGCCATAACGTAGGCAATAGCTACAAAAAGCAGTGCCAGTCAAACATAGTATTCAGTCCATGAGGTTGCAAAGTGTTCAGCTGAAAAATCCACTTAGCCTCAATCTGTAGGAGAAGTTTGTCCCTATCACCTCCTCGCCTAAGGGGGGGGACATGGTCGATTAGTGTAAATCTCAGGTCGTGGACTCCATGTCCCTTTTCCACAAAGTGCCTGGCAACGGGCTGATCGCTGGATCCCTTTTTGAGAGATGTCCTGATGGATGATCTGTGGTTGGCTAGGCGAGTTCTAGCGTCATCAGAGGTTTTACCCACATAAAACCGACCACAGCTGCAGTTCAATAGATACACCACATGTGTGGTAATGCAGGTAAGCACATGCCTAATCTTGTAGCGCTGATTGTGGTGAGGGTGGCCAAAGGTCGCCCCTGGAATCTCCTGATTGCGGCTTGAGTGCGGTGTCCCTGTTACAACTCAGTGATCTGTCTAGTCCTGGGTATACTAGTCACGGTATGTATGTCTTGCTTGGCCTGCTGCGACCAATCACCATGACAACGGTATACAATACTGGTGATTGGCTCATTGTCTCCCATGTGACCAGCTGGTGCCGTTCCTGGTTCCTTGTCACGGCGCTGTTTACTGGTGCCAGGATGATGGTCTGCAGTGATCGTGTTATATGCCTGTGCCTATTTCACTATGTAAGTCTGTATTTCTGTGTTTGCTTTATTCCAATATGAATATGATACAATTTGTTATTAAGGGTGTTGTATAACTTCGTTTTTGGGCTGTGTGAGCTCCACATTAGTATGCATTGCTAGCGCAGTCCTTCTATGTATCACCTGATTAGTCACTTGTGCATTAGGGGCCGGGATGGCTCATTTAAACATTTATTACTGACAATAGCACTATGATGTTTACACTGTGACTCATAGGTCACCATAGAAACTTGTTTGGCGTTTTTTTTGCTCTAATTAGGGGGAGGGGTTTTATTTGTTTAAAGTGTATATGTTCACTGTTTTTTTTATTCATTTGCTGTCTGAGGAAGGGGATACATTATCCTTGAAACGTCACATATTTGATAAGTAAAAGTTAAAACTGAAAAGCCCAGTGAGTGCAAGTTCTTTTGTTTCTTTATATATATATATCAAAATAACAAGAGTATTGCATTGAGCAATGATACTTTTTTATTGGACTAACTATACATTTATAAGATGACCAATATATGTACATTGGAGCCCTTTGCCGTTAGGTAGATGAAAACATGTAAAAAAATATTTCTGCAATATTCATATTTCTTTCATGTAATTGGCAAGATTCCATGAGCTATTGATGTATGGGATATACAATCCTACCTACCCTACCTACCCAAACCTCAAAATGCCTATAAATACACCCCTCACCACACCCACAATTCAGTATTACAAACTTTGCCTCCTATGGAGGTGGTGAAGTAAGTTTGTGCTTAGATTCCATGTTGATATGCGCTTCTCAGTACTGGTTTGGCTATCTGCTATATGTGGATGGGTGTCTTTCGGTAAGTATGTTTTCATTACTTAAGACACTCTCAGCTATGGTTTGGCACTTTATGCATTAATATGAAGTTCTAAATATATGTATTGTACTTATATTTGCCATGAGTCAGGTTTATGTGTATTTCCTTTTGTAGACTTTCAGTTTCATATTTGGGAAAAAACATATTTAGGAAAAAAAATTCTTACCTGGGGCATAGTCTTTTCTCAATTGACTGCTTTTTCATTAAATTTTGCGGGCAAAATTAGGCTTGCGAGGGCGCAAAATGCCAAAGTTTATTGCGTCATTCTTGGTGCAAGAATTTTTTTGGCGCGAAGGTAGGTCCGATGACGCAAAATCGTAATTTACGGCATCTTAGTTGACGCCGAATTCCTTGCACAAGGTTGCGTCTTCAATGACGCGAGTGTGTCATTTCTGGATGTTGTTAGCGCTAAAACATTTTCAGTTTGTGTTGTGCGTCATACTTGGCGCCAAACAGTTTCATTATTTAAAGCCCCATTCCTAGATGCCTCTTGCCTTTTTTCTAAGTCTGAGGGTTATGCAGTTTGCATTTTTTTTCCCATTCCTGAAACTGCCATATAAGGAAATTGATAATTCTGCTTTTTATGTTGTTTTTTCTCTTACATTTGCAAGATGTTTCAATCTGATCCTGTCTCAGAAATCAATGTTGGAACCCTGCTGCCTGATAACAGTTCTACCAAAGCTAAGTGCATTTGTTGTAAATTTGTGGAAATTATATCTCCAGCTGTGGTATGTAATAGTTGTCATGATAAGCTTTTACATGCAGAGAATGTGTCCATCAGTAATAGTACAATGCCTGTTGTCCCTTCAACATCTAATGTACATGATATACCTGTGAATATAAAAGATTTTATTGCTGATGCGATTCAGAAGGCTTTGTCTGCCATCCCGCCTTCGAATAAACGTAAAACTTCTCATAAAGTTGATGAATTTTCAAATGACTGACAACATACTGAATTATCCTCCTCTGATGAGGATCTATCTGATTTAGAAGATCCTTTCTCAGATGTTGACACTGACAAATCTACTTATTTATTTAAAATGTAGTATATTTTTTCCTTGTTAAAAGAGGTGTTGATTACATTGGATATTGAAGAAACTAGTCCTCTTCATATTAAAACTAGTAAACATTTAAATTCTGTTTATAAACCTCCTGTGGTTACTCCAGACGTTTTTCCAGTTCCTTATACTATTTCTGATATGATGATTTCTAAGGAATGGAATAGGCCTGGTACTTCTTTTATTCCTTCTTCAAGGTTTAAAAAATCGTATCCTTTGCCAGTAGTTAGATTGGAGTTTTGGGAAAAGATCCCCAAAGTTGATGGGGCTATTTCTACTCTTGCTAAACGTACTACTATTCCTATGGAAGATAGTACTTCTTTTAAAGACCATTTAGATAGGGAACTTGAATCTTATCTAAGGAAAGCTTATTTATATTCTGGCCATCTTCTCAGGCCTGCCATTTCTATGACTGATGTTGCAGCTGCATCAACTTTTTGGTTGGAAAGTTTAGCGCAGCAGGAAATGGATCCTGATTTGTCTAGCATTGTTCGCTTGCTTCAACATGCTAATCATTTCATCTGTGATGCCATTTTTGATATCATCAAAATTGATGTTAAATCTATGTCTTTAGCTATTTTAGCTAGAAGAGCTTTGTGGCTCAAATATTGGAATGCTGACATGGTATCTAAGTCTAGATTACTATCTCTTTCTTTCCAAGGTAATAAGTTATTTGGTTCTCAGTTGGATTTGATTATTTTAACTGTCACTGGGGGGAAGGGAGTTTTTTTGCCTCAGGATAAAAGACCTAAGGGTAAATCTAAAGCTTCTAACCGTTTTCGTTCTTTTCAACAAAATAAGGAACAGAAACCTAATCCTTCCCCCAAAGAATCTGGTTTCGATTGGAAACCTTCATCAAGTTGGAGTAAATCCAAACTGTTTAAGAAACCAAAGCCAGCCTCAAAGTCTGCATGAAGATGCGGCCCTCATTCCAGCTCAGCTGATAGGGGCAGATTAAGATTCTTCCAAAACATTTGGGCAGATTCTGTCCAAAATCGATGGATTCAGAGTATTGTCTCTCAAGGGTATCGAATAGGATTCAGTGTAAGACCTCCTGTGAGAAGATTGTTTCTCTCACGCATCCCAGCAAATCCAGTAAAGGCTCAGGCTTTTCTAAAGTGTGTTTCAGACCTGGAGCTTTCAGGGGTAATCATACCAGTTCTGTTTCATGAACAGGGTCTGGGGTTTTATTCAAATCTATTCATTGTCCCAAAGAAAGAAAATTCATTCAGAACAGTTCTGGATCTGAAAATTTTGAATCGTTATGTAAGAGTGCCAACTTTCAAAATGGTGACTATAAGGACTATTCTGCTTTTTGTTCAGCAAGGGCATTATATGTCTACAATAGACTTACAGGATGCATATCTTCATATTCCACTATCAGTTTCTGAGATTCTCTTTTCTAGACAAGCATTACCAATTTGTCACTCTTCCGTTTGGCCTAGCGACAGCTCCAAGAATCTTTTCAAAGGTTCTCTGTGCCCTACTCTCTGTAATCAGAGAATGGGGTATTGCGTTTTTTCCTTATTGGACGATATCTTGGTACTAGCTCAGTCTTTACATTCTGCAGAATTTAACACGAATCAACTAGTTTTGTTTCTTCAAAGACATCGTTGGAATATCAATTTACCAAAAAGTTCTTTGATTCCTCAGACAAGAGTCACCATTTTAGGTTTCCAGATAGATTTAGTGTCCATGACTCTGTCTCTAACAGACAAGAGACGATTAAAATTGGTTTCAGCTTGTCCGAAACCTTCAGTCTCAATCATTCCCTTCAGTAGCTATGTGCATTGAAGTTTTAGGTCTCATGACTGCAGCATCCCCATTGCTCGTTTTCATATGAGACCTCTCCAGCTTTGTATGCTGAACCAATGGTGCAGGGATTATACAAAGATATCACAATTAATATCTTTAAATCCCAATGTTCGACTCTCTCTGACTTGGTGGTTAGCTCACCATCGTATAGTTCAAGGGGCCTCTTTTGTTCGTCCAACCTGGACTGTGATCACAACAGATGCAAGTCTTTTAGGTTGGGGAGCTGTCTGGGAATCTCTGACAGCACAAGGGGTTTGGAAATCTCAAAAGGCGTGATTACCAATCAATATTTTAGAACTCCGTGCTATTTTCAGGGCTCTTCCGGTTTGGCCTCTGTTGAAGAGAGAACCATTCATTTGTTTTCAGACAGACAATATCACAACTGTGGCATATGTCAATCATCAGGGTGGGACTCACAGTCCCCAAGCTATGAAAGAAGTATCTTGGATACTTGCTTGGGCGGAATCCAGCTCCTGTCTAGTTTCTGTGGTTCATATCCCAGGTACAGACAATTGGGAAGCGGATTATCTCAGCCATCAGACTTTACATCCGGGCGAGTGGTCGCTCCATCCAGATGTGTTTTCTCAGATTGTTCAGATGTGGGGTCTTCCAGAAATAGATCTGATGGCTTCTCATTTAAACAAGAAACTTCCCAGGTACCTGTCCAGGTCCAGGGATCCTCAGGCGGAGGTGTTGGATGCGTTAGCAGTTCCTTGGTGTTACCAACCTGCTTATATCTTCCCACCTCTAGTTATTCTTCCAAGAGTGATTTCCAAGATCATCATGGAACAATCGTTTGTGTTGCTGGTAGCTCCAGCATGGCCTCACAGGTTTTGGTATGCAGATCTTGTTCGGATGTCCAGTTGCCAACCTTGGCCACTTCCATTAAGGCCAGACCTTCTATCTCAAGGTCCGTTTTTCCATCAGGATCTCAAATCATTAAATTTGAAGGTATGGAAATTGAACACCTAGTGCTTAGTCATAGAGGTTTCTCTGACTCACTGATTAATACTATGTTACAGGCTCGTAAATCTGTTTCTAGGAAGATTTATTATCGAGTTTGGAAGGCATATTTCATGGTGTTCTCATAAATTCTCCTGGCATTCTTTTAGAATGCCTAGAATTTTACAGTTTCTTCAGGATGGTTTGGATAAGGGTTTGTCTGCAAGTTCCTTGAAGGGACAAATCTCTGCTCTTTCTGTTTTATTTCACAGAAAGATTGCAAAGCTTTCTGATATTCACTGTTTTGTACAGGATTTGGTCCATATCAAGCCTGTTATTAAATCAATCTCTCCTCCTTTGAGTGTTAATTTGGTTTTGAAGGCTTTACAGGCTCCTCCGTTTGAGCCTATGAATTCTTTGGACATTAAACTACTTTCTTGGAAAGTGTTGTTCCTTTTGGTCATCTCTTCTGCTAGATGAGTTTCTGAATTATCTGCTCTTTCTTGTGAATCTCCTTTTCTGATTTTCCATCAGGATAAGGCAGTTTTGCAGACTTTATTTAAATTTATACCTAAGGTTGCGAATTCTAACAACATTAATAGAGAAATTGTTGTCCCTTCTTTGTGTCCTAATCCTAAGAATTCTTTGGAAAGATCCTTACATTCTTTGGATGTGGTAAGACCTTTGAAATATTATGTTGAAGCTACTAAAGATTTCAGGAAGACTTCTAGTCTGTTTGTTATCTTTTCTGGTTCTAGGAAAGGTCAGAAGGCTTCTGCCATTTCCTTGGCATCTTGGTTAAAGCTTTTGATTCATCAGGTTTATTTGGAGTCGGGTCAGGCCCGCCTCAGAGAATTACAGCTCCTTCTACTAGATCAGTCTACACTTCATGGGCTTTAAAGAATGAAGCTTCAGTTGATCAGATTTGCAAAGCAGCAACTTGGTCTTCTTTGCATACATTTACTAAATTCTACCGTTTTGATGTATTTGCTTCTTTGGAAACAGTCGGCTAGATTTAGAGTTTTGTTGGTAATGACCCACATAGCTAACACTGGCTTTTTTTCCCCGCACCTTTTAAATACCGCTGGTATTTAGAGTTCACAGAAGGGCTGCGTTAGGCTCCAAAAAGGGAGCGTATAGCATATTTACCGCCATTGCAACTCTCAATACCAGCGGTGCTTACGGACGCACCAGCTTAAAAAATGTGCTCGTGCACGATTCCCCCATAGAAAACAATGGGGCAGTTTGAGCTGAAAAAAAACCTAACACCTGCAAAAAAGCAGCGTTCAACTCCTAACGCAGCCCCATTGTTTCCTATGGGGAAACAGTTTCTAAGTCTGCACCTAACACTCTAACATGTACCCCGAGTCTAAACACCCCTAACCTTACACTTATTAACCCCTAATCTGCCGACCCCGCTATTGCTGACCCCTGCATATTTTTTTGAACCCCTAATCTGCCGCTCCGTACACCGCCGCAACCTACATTATACCTATGTACCCCTAATCTGCTGCCCCTAACACCGCAGACCCCTATATTATATTTATTAACCCCTAATCTGCCCCCCACAACGTCGCCGCCAGCTACTTACAATAATTAACCCCTAATCTGCCGACCGGACCTCACTGCTACTATAATAAATGTATTAACCCCTAATCCGCCTCACTAACCCTATAATAAATAGTATTAACCCCTAATCTGCCCTCCCTAACATCGCTGACACCTAACTTCAAGTATTAACCCCTAATCTGCCGACCGGACCTCACCGCTACTCTAATAAATGTATTAACCCCTAAAGCTAAGTCTAACCCTAACACTAACACCCCCCTAAGTTAAATATAATTTTTAAATAACGAAATAAAATAAATCTTATTAAATAAATTATTCCTATTTAAAGCTAAATACTTACCTGTAAAATAAATCCTAATATAGCTACAATATAAATTATAATTATATTGTAGCTATTTTAGGATTTATATTTATTTTACAGGCAATTTTGTAATTATTTTAACCAGGTACAATAGCTATTAAATAGTTAATAACTATTTAATAGCTACCTAGTTAAAATAATTACAAAATTACCTGTAAAATAAATCCTAACCTAAGTTACAATTAAACCTAACACTACACTATCAATAAATTAATTAAATAAAATACCTACAATTATCTACAATTAAATCTAACACTACACTATCAATAAATTAATTAAATAAAATACCTACAAATAAATACAAATAAATAAACTAACTAAAGTACAAAAAATAAAAAAAGCTAAGTTACAAAAAATAAAAAAATTAATTATAAACATAATAAAAATATTACAACAATTTTAAGCTAATTACACCTACTCTAAGCCCCCTAATAAAATAACAAAGCCCCCCAAAATAAAAAAATGCCCTACCCTATTCTAAAATTAAAATAGAAAAGTTCTTTTACCTTACCAGCCCTTAAAAGGGCCTTTTGCGGGGCATGCCCCAAATAATTCAGCTCTTTTGCCTGTAAAAAAAATATACAATACCCCCCCAACATTACAACCCACCACCCACATACTCCTAATCTAACCCAAACCCCCCTTAAATAAACCTAACACTAAGCCCCTGAAGATCTTCCTACCTTATCTTCACCACACCGGGTATCACCGATCCGTCCAGGCTCCGAAATCTTCATCCAAGCCCAAGCGGGGGCTGGAGATCCATCATCCGGCTGAAGTCTTCTATCAAGCGGCAAGAAGAAGTCCAGAAGAGGCTCCAAAGTCTTCATCCTATCCGGGCAGAAGAGGAGATCTGGACTGGCATCTTCTATCTTCATCCGATGACGAGCGGCTCCATCTTGAAGACCTCCGGCGCAGATCCATCCTCTTCTTCCGACGTCCTAAGTCCAAATGAAGGTTCCTTTAAATGACGTCATCCAAGATGGCGTCCCTCGAATTCCGATTGGCTGATAGGATTCTATCAGCCAATCGAAATTAAGGTAGGAAAAATCTGATTGGCTGATGGAATCAGCCAATCAGATTCAAGTTCAATCCAATTGGCTGATCCAATCAGCCAATCAGATTGAGCTTGCATTCTATTGGCTGATCGGAACAGGCAATAGAATGCGAGCTCAATCTGATTGGCTGATTCAATCAGCCAATCAGATTTTCCCTACCTTAATTCCGATTGGCTGATAGAATCCTATCAGCCAATCGGAATTCGAGGGACGCCATCTTGGATGACGTCATTTAAATGAACCTTCATTCAGACTTAGGACGTCGGAAGAAGAGGATGGATCCACGCCGGAGGTCTTCAAGATGGAGCCGCTCGTCATCGGATGAAGATAGAAGATGCCGCTTGGATGAAGATGGTTGCCAGTCCGGATCTCCTCTTCTGCCCGGATAGGATGAAGACTTTGGAGCCTCTTCTGGACTTCTTCTTGCCGCTTGATAGAAGACTTACGCCGGATGATGGATCTCCAGCCCCCGCTTGGGCTTGGATGAAGATTTCGGAGCCTGGACAGATCGGTGATACCCGGTGTGGTGAAGATAAGGTAGGAAGATCTTCAGGGGCTTAGTGTTAGGTTTATTTAAGGGGGTTTTGGGTTAGATTAGGGGTATGTGGGTGGTGGGTTGTAATGTTGGGGGGGTATTGTATGTTTTTTTTTACAGGCAAAAGAGCTGAATTCTTTGGGGCATGCCCCGCAAAAGGCCCTTTTAAGAGCTGGTAAGGTAAAAGAGCTTTTCTATTTTAATTTTAGAATAGGGTAGGGCATTTTTTTATTTTGTGGGGCTTTGTTATTTTATTAGGGGGCTTAGAGTAGGTGTAATTAGCTTAAAATTGTTGTAATATTTTTTTTTAATTCGTTTTTATTAAAGGAATCAAGTGTTTACAACATCTTCACATTAATCACTCCATGCATAGACAGTAATCTCTTCAAATGAACAATTTGTTGTAATATTTTTATTATGTTTGTAATTAATTTTTTTATTTTTTGTAACTTAGCTTTTTTTATATTTTTGTACTTTAGTTAGTTTATTTAATTGTATTTATTTGTAGGTATTTCATGTAATTAATTTATTGATAGTGTAGTGTTAGATTTAATTGTAGATAATTGTAGGTATTTTATTTAATTAATTTATTGATAGTGTAGTGTTAGGTTTAATTGTAACTTAGGTTAGGATTTATTTTACAGGTAATTTTGTAATTATTTTAACTAGGTAGCTATTAAATAGTTCTTAACTATTTAATAGCTATTGTACCTGGTTAAAATAAATACAAAGTTGCCTGTAAAATAAATATTAATCCTAAAATAGCTACAATATAATTATTATTTATATTGTAGCTATATTAGGGTTTATTTTACAGGTAAGTATTTAGCTTTAAATAGGAATAATTTATTTAATAAGAGTTAATTTATTTCATTAGATTTAAATTATATTTAACTTAGGGGGGTGTTAGTGTTAGGGTTAGATTTAGCTTTAGGGGTTAATACATTTATTAGAGTAGCGGTGAGGTCCGGTCGGTAGATTAGGGGTTAATACTTGAAGTTAGCTGTCGGTGATGTTAGGGAGGGCAGATTAGGGGTTAATACTATTTATTATAGGGTTATTGAGGCGGGAGTGAGGCGGATTAGGGGTTAATAACTTTATTATAGTAGCGGTGAGGTCCGGTCGGCAGATTAGGGGTTAATAATTTTAGGTAAGGTAGCAGCGACGTTGGTGGCGGCAGATTAGGGATTAATAAATATAATATAGGGGTCAGCGGTGTTAGGGGCAGCAGATTAGGGATACATAGGGATAACGTAGGTTGCGGCGGTGTGCGGTCGGCAGATTAGGGGTTAAAAATTTTTTATTAGAGTGGCGGCGATGTGGGGGGGCCTCGGTTTAGGGGTACACAGGTAGTTTATGGGTGTTAGTGTACTTTAGAGCACAGTAGTTAAGAGCTTTATGAACCGGCGTTAGCCCAGAAAGCTCTTAACTCCTGGCTTTTTTATGCGGCTGGAGTTTTGTCGTTAGATTTCTAACGCTCACTTCAGCCAAGACTCTAAATACCGGCGTTAGAAAGATCCCATTGAAAATATAGGATACGCAAATAGCGTAGGGGGATCTGCGGTATGGAAAAGTCGCGGCTGCAAAGTGAGCGTTAGACCCTTTCCTGACTGACTCTAAATACCAGTGGTAGCCCAAAACCAGCGTTAGGAGCCTCTAACGCTGGTTTTGACGGCTAACGCCAAACTCTAAATCTAGGTAGAAAAGTTTTTCAGGCAGTTGTTTCAGTTTGATTCCTCTGCTTATGTTAAGTTTTTTTCTTTTCATTATGAGAATAAACGTATATTTTGGGATGTGGATTAATTTTTTTTTAGCGGAAAATGGCTGTTATTATTTTATCCCTCCCTCTCTAGTGACTCTTCTGTGGACTTCCACATCTTGGGTATTACTATCCCATACGTCACTAGCTCATGGACTCTTGCCAATTACATGAAAGAAAACATAATTTATGTAAGAACTTACCTGATAAATTAATTTCTTTCATATTGGCAAGAGTCCATGAGACCCACCCTTTTTATGGTGGTTATGCATTTTTGTATAAAGCACAATTATTTCCAAATTCCTTTGTTGATGCTTTTTACTCCTTTCTTTATCACCCCACATTTTGGCTATTCGTTAAACTGAATTGTGGGTGTGGTAAGGGGGGGAATTTATAGGCATTTTGAGGTTTGGGAAACTTTGCCCCTCCTGGTAGGATTGTATATCCCATACGTCACTAGCTCATGGACTCTTGTCAATATGAAAGAAATGAATTTATCAGGTAAGTTCTTACATAAATTATGTTTTTCTTGAAAATATGTGATTGTGTTTGTGCGCAAGTCGGGTGTTTTTTTTCTCCATTGACTTCTAAGGGGGAATAGGTTATTGTTTGTGCAGCTAATTCTAATTGCTCTAGAAGTAAGCTGTTTTTGCACGAGAGCGATAACTTTTTACTTTCAACTCATAATACCAGCGCAACCCCGACAAGTGAATTTTTTTTACTTCTAGCGCAATTAGCGTTAAAGCGGAAATGTGAAATACTGCTCAACTTGTAATCTAGCCCTATATGTAGCTAAAGTAGTGTGGTGTTCAGGGCGGCCTTGGTAGTGACAGGCTAAAATGGCACCAGTGTTTTAGCACCCTTACTGCCCTCTGACTATCCGGCGGCAAAGGGGTATAGAACCCCTCACTCAGCAGGTTCAAGCAAGATCCATGCCCAGGGGTAACTCCAGACAGTCCCTCAGCAAAGAGAAAGCGTGGGAGCGCCTGGGGCAAGGCTTTTGTTAAATTACTGTATATTAAGAAGGTCTCGCTTGTTGCTGCCTCTTAGACGCTGCACCGACCTGAAGAAAAAAAACTTCAAGTGTGTTAAACATAAGCAATTTAATACAGCGGAGAGTGAATGCATTTTTTCTCATAAAAAGAGCAACACTAGGAAAAGGGGTTATGATCTCAAGTTGGAGGGTTTTACTCTTCACAAGTAATTTGCTGAAGCCTTGCTTTCCCTGCAAGTGTGGTAGATTAATGGAACAGATTTACAGTAGAGGAGGTATTGACAAAAACTGTAAGGGATTGCAAGAAAGCCTGGAATATATGTAAGGCTACCTTAAGAATTAATTACCCCCTTTACTACCGGGACTTTTAGAGAAACACTAAATACCGGAGAATTTTTAGCATTTTTGCTATCACTCCATTCAAAGGGACACTAAACCCAAAAAATTTATTTCATGATTCAAGTAGAGAATACAATTTTAAACAACATTCCAATTTACTTCTATTATCTAGTTTGCTTCATTATTTAGTTATCCTTAGTTGAAGAAATAGCAATGCACATGGGTGAGCCAATCATATGAGGCATCTATGTACAGCAACCAATCAGCAGCTACTGAGCATATCTAGATATGCTTTTCAGCACAGTATATCAAGAGAATAAAGCAAATTAGATAATAGAAGTAAATTAGAAAGTTGCTTAAAATTGCATGTTCTAAATCATAAAAGAAAAAATTTGGTTTTCATGTCCCTTTAAACAGAAATAGAACCTTGTTTTTTTATTTTATTTACCTGTCAAAACTATATATATTTTTTTTAAGTAGACAACCCAAGGTATTGATCTAGGACCATTATGGTATATTTCATGCCACTATTTCGCTGCCAAATGCGATCAAATAAAAAAAATTGTTAATTTTTTCACATATGTTGGGCTTCTCACTGAAGTTATTTACATACTGCTTGTACAATCATGGCTTCTCTGGAATCCCCTTTGTTCAGAAATATCAGAGATATATGGCTTTGCCATTGCTTTTTGGTAAATAAAAAGCTGCCAATTGAAGCTGTGCAGTGCACCACACTTCTATGATTTCTGGCAGTGAATGGGGTTAATTAGATAGATTGTAAAGTTAATTTTAGTGTAAAGCACTGTTTTTCAATCCTGTTCTCAAGCCTCCCCAGCAGTCCAGATTTTCTGGATTACCTTGGATGAGAGCAGGTAAACTAATCATGTTTACTAATCAGCTGATTATTTTCCCCTGAGAGCTCTGTCTCTAAAATTTTAATTAGCTTACTAGAGCCGCCAATGTGTAATTGAAGTGTGTTGGATATATCTGTAAATGGTTACAGAGTTAAATGGATGACATGCTGGTTAGCAAAGAGAAAGAAACACTTTAATTTAACTCCCGCTATAGAAGCAGTATAGTTGAGGATTTCACAACAGGAATGTTTGAGTGATCGAGCTATGTTTGGTTTGGGTCCAGAACTCACATTTCCATGAGAGATAGAAAAGCAACAATCTTTCAAATGATATACTTTGAACATAGTGGCTATTATTTTATGGTACTTCAGCATGCTCACACTATTCAGTGGATATTTAACTCTTTCAGTATCTATGCGATAAACACCATACTTTTTTGGGGTAATTATTCTGAACTGTCTGAGGAAGCGAGCTATACCAAGACCAGACCCTTAAACTATATAATAAGATTAACTTATGCCTTTATAACGCTATCTCTTTCTAGTGTTAAAGTTGACATACACAGTGGTAATTATACCATCTGAACCGTTACACGCTATTATCTAATATTTACAGTCCAACTCAATATATAGCCATTTATATCTATCTAAATATTACTCCTTAACCAATTGCTTAACCCTTTGAGTGCTAACGATGGTTGTGAGCCATCGCAAATTGTCCCAATCAGGTGCTGAGGACTGCTCAGAGCCGTCGCTAGCACTCACCCACCTTGAGGGCAATCTGGGGGCTCCCACGATTCATGTGGTGACATCACGCGCAATGACGTCACCGGGCAACTTTATTTCAAATTAGCAATGGACAATATAGGGAAATGGGGGCATGCTGCTTAGAAGCCTATATCTCAGGCATCTAAGCAGCTACAGACCCCCACTGTTGGAAAGGTAATCGTCCAACCTTTCCAAAGGTATAAGTCTTGGGAATCTGGGGAAAAAAAGTAAAAAAATATATATATATATATATAAAAAAAAAAAAAAAGCTCAAATCCAGCTTAGCACCCAGGTTGGAAATGGCTTAGCAGTCAAAGGGTTAAATAAAGTTAAAGGGTCATTCTAAGATCTTGTTCATCTATACCCACACTACTAATAATATAGGGGGTTCAGTGCAAGTGTTTTTAAACGTTTTTGTCTAAATTTTGTGCAATAAAGTGAGACCTTGAATTTTTTAATTCTATTCACCCTGTCTTAAACAACGATATGTATATATAATTGTATTCAACTATTTTTTTTTATTTAATCTTTTATTGAGGTTATGCGCAGTAAGACAAAGGACATACATTAAATGTCAACAGTTTTCATGAAGCACATATCAATAACATAAATATAACAAAAAAAATGATATATAAACTATGAGCTCTTGAAACCTCCATTTTCTAGTTTTAGAAAGCTTCCATGGACGACTAATTAGCTGGCCAGTTAAGGCCCCTGTGATATAGAAAACACTGGTAAGATAAATCAGTCGTACATATGATACAAATAGCGCTTTGATCTTATAGCAGGTCAAAGTAGAGCATAACAGCGGGTAAACACTGCTTGGGAATAAGTGAGTAATAACATAGCTAACATTCAAATTCTAAGGTGGATGAAGCTCACCAGGGCCCCATGTTAGTATATGGGGGGGGGGATATTATGTTTAAATTATCATCTATTGAAGATTAGCAAGAGGTACAGAGAGAATTCACTACCATGTTACAGAGATAACATAAACAAATATTGAAGCAAAGGTAATTTGATAATGTACATTTCAGCTAGAGAGTTATATTAGAAGTGACATGACAAGGGTTTCTGACTCCTCTATCTTGCAATAGTTTAATCGAATTGGGGTGGCTACTGAGTTCACCACGTGGGCCTTATGATTGTGGAAATAGAGTGTATATGGTAGACCCATAAATTTAAATAAAGCACATAGGAGAATCTGAATATGCATATACTATTCTTTACTGTGGCTAAAAGGACCTCTTAAATCACTGGTTGCTATCACACAGTTCTCATTCCGGAGTAGTCTAAAGTCAGGTGATATCCTTACTCATAAGGAGCTTTAATAGTAACAGTAAATTGGAAAAGGCAGTATCGGTCTGATTGCTAGAGGGATACAGCATTTATGTGACCATATAGGTTATGTCGCTGTGTGCCTGTCAAACCCCTATTAACATAAATGACAGTAACTTTATCTCAGGTGTCGTGATTTATTAAATAGGTGAGGCGTTGAAAACTATTTATTATAACTTCAGGCTGATACTTAGATTCACTCTCATCCTCATTTATACCCCCTAACTATCAGTACCAGTTACAACATTGGGAAAGTAGATAGGCATACACCATAGAAAAGTCAGCATTAAAATATGTCAGGATATTCATTATTCATAAATAGTGTTATAACTGAAAAAAGAAAACAGAGGCTCCAACATGGCCTAGTACAGCCAAAGAATAAAACTAGACATGGAACAGGATTGGAAATATACTCACAAATGGAGCGCACCCTATGGTGCTAGTGGTGCATACTGGAGCTTCCCAGTGGTCCAGCTCACTGATGAACTCAGGCAATCAATCAGGATCCTTGGGAGGGCTAGCAATGGTATCCCTGGGTAAACATAAAGCATACAAACATAGCCCAGTAACGTTTGTAACAGGAGAAAGGGTAGGTGTAAGAAAACACTTACAAGATCCACTGCACCTGCAGGTGCACTCACAGCAGACTGGGACCAATCAGTCGCCCAGCAGACTGAGAAATTCAGGCTACAACCGCAATTTTCCTCAATATGCCAGTTGCAGAGAAACCAGCAGGAGTAGATTTAGAAGATCCAACATACAAAAAGCAAGTGTATGTAATAAAAACTTTTTATTAAAATGTGACGCGTTTCTCAGCTATCAAAAGAGCTGTTTCATCAGGCTAAAAAAACATTTTAAAATTACACTTGCTATATAAAGGGAAAAAGATGGTGGACATCAATTCTGATAGGTCAAACAATTAGAGCATTTGATTGCTATAAACTGTGAATAATTGGTTGGTATGGCAACACTTATCAACAATTGAATCAATATATAGTATGTAGCACATCTAGACATCAAAGACATATATATATATATATATATATATATATATATATATATATATATATATATATATATATACTTGTTTGGTGTTAGGTAACATATGTACATATATACAAACAATGATCATAGAAATCAGGAGTGAAAACTCAATATACAAATAAAATAAATAAAAACACAATAAGAAAATAAAAAATAAAAATAAAATAATCGTCATATGCCCCATAAATGTTCAACAAAGCATGAGAATATTGCTGAGATACTGAGCCAATTTTGGACATGATAATACCAAAGAACAACAGATCACCATTAAAATATATCTAAGCTCTAATGGCATGAGGGCACGAGCCCAGTATAAGTAAATGTTATGAGATTGTTGTCCTAAGTCATAAGATATTATGAATCGGAAACCCAGGACTATGATTTGCTGCTCGTAGTGTAGCTCATCTGACTAACCTTACAGTCCGTTCGAAATATGAATGCAATCATCCTGAGTGTATTGTTTATATTAGCATGTACCTTGAAGTGTCTTAACAGTGCAGGTGATATCACTGATGTAGAGTGATGCTGCAATCTCTCTTCCTATCGTGGGCAGTATGTGTGGGGGCGGGTATCTCAGGGCCAATCCGATCGTGTAATTAGTTGTTATTAACAGTGGTATCTCCGCCCACATAAAAATCCACACAAGTATAGGGATCGAGTTTATGTAGATCGGAACTATAACAGTTATAGAGCGACAAACTGGTGTCACATACTGCCCACGATAGGAAGAGAGATTGCAGCATCACTCTACTTCAGTGATATCACCTGCACTGTTAAAACACTTCAAGGTACATGCTAATATAAACAATACACCCAGGATGATTGCATTCATATTTCGAACGGACTGTAAGGTTAGTCAGATGAGCTACACTACGAGCAGCAAATCATAGTCCTGGGTTTCCGATTCATAATATCATAGGTGCCGAGTTACTTAGGACAACAATCTCATAACATTTACTTATACTGGGCTCGTGCCCTCACGCCAGGGTGTGGTACACAGTGGGGTTTACCACACTCCCATTACTATTGCTCATAAATAGTGTTATACTGGTTCTATGCTTTGTTTCTACATGCCTTTAATAACTTAAGTATTTCTACCAATTAGTTTAAATGTTCTCAATGTCCCTTTCCTCAGATCACAAAATCGTCATCCGGGCATTGACTCTCTCATAGCATAGGTCAAGTTATTTCATTTCCTATAAAAAATGTGGAGTTCCACAGATAATGCTGTGACAGTTTACTGAACTGCCAATTATTAACCTACTCCGGTTCTCACCATACCAGACCGCATAATTATCTGTGAGAATTTGCACCTGAGGGCCCAAGATAAGTGAGGCTGGACTCTAAGTGTATCCGGTCAACTGAAGTCTCCTTTCATCTGTGCATTCAATGCTTGCATAGATAAATAAAAAGCTGGTTTGCCATTTTGTGGAGGTGAATGATCAGGCAGTCCACAGTTTTCCGAAGTGAGTAATTAAGGATAGTTAAAATGGATGTATCTCTGTGGGATCTTGATGTAGCTAAATGACTCAGCGGAGGTTTCTCTCAGAATCTTATGTGTGAGATCACTAATTGTAATGCTGTAGTCTGGCGGCAAAGTCTCCTCCCAGCTCCAGATCTCGGAAGATATGATCGCCCATCAGATTCCCTTGGGGAACTCCCTCTGTGGGATCAAGTGCTTAACTTTCTGCTCTAAGGGGCCGGCCGCATCCCCCAGAACAGGGCCATTGCAGAGTAGAGTGGGTCCTTTGGAGGCACTGGGTATCCTGGCGTTAAGGCTTACCGTAGTTCCCACGATCTGTTTCCCTTGTAAAAAGGGTTGTTCTTTGCGAGTCGGCAGATTTGTGTTTCTCATCTTGTCATGCGCCGGGATTACATGCTGTGTCATAATAGTCCTTATGCTGACTGATAGGTCAGCAAACCCGGCTGACATTTGTATATCGAACTCCTTCAGAGCTGCATGGATAGCTGAAGAGACTTCCTCCTCCCTTGATGCCATAACTGTTAAAGGCCGTAAACACCTAGGTGTTTCCCAGCTGGTGATGGCGGTCGGGAGGAGAGTCCACTATGGCAGGAGAGTGGAGGGGTCTGCTAATAATGTAGATATTATCCTTGTTCAGGGCTAGTTTGGGGGCAAATTGCAGAGGATTAGTACCAATTCGCCGTTATATTAGATAAATAGCTGCAGGAGCAAGTACGTTTTCCCTGCTTGGCTGCTGGCTCCGCCCCCCATATCCCACTATTTTTGAAGGGGCCAACACTCTTTTCTTTGTTGCTTGCTTTTGCAACTCATATTATTGTAAGTCTTCTTAGTGCTCCCAACCCTCTATAAGTGCACAAAGTGATTACAAATAATATTTGCACCTGTAGTAAAATTACCCGAAGTTGATATTTCCTTGTTAAAATCTTTGTCTGTAACGATCTGGCATCTGCCCTCATATGGAACCAGAGCACCGATATGCGGGCAGATGCCTGGAGCTCAGGAACTCCAGCTCTCGGCTGTAACTTCCTGAAGTTCCGACATATATATATATATACGTCATGCGGTATGATAGGCAAAGTACCGTACAATGTATGTATATGTCCAATTGAGTGAAGGGGTTAAGCTGGCAGCTCTGGGTCGTAGCTGCTGTAAAAATATATGATTCTTTGTTTTTATCATCACGTCTTATTAGGCACAGTGAGCTTTTTTAATTGATAAAGAGGAAAAGGACTACAACCCCTCTAAACATGTAGAGAAAGCTCCTTTTTTTCAGACAGGGGTCCCATGTCCTTGTCATTGGTGAGTAGATGTGATGTATGATTGTAATTGCGTGGGGCATATGGACATATGCTTTGTATTTCACACTAAAATAGCTTTTACTAGGAGCAATTTTGCTAACAAATGTATATTGCAAAAATACTTAATGCAAAATTGGAACTCATGTGCATTATAATTTTGACTAGCTGGCAATGCATGCTTCCCTTGTGCTTATTATAAATGATACCTTATTACTATAGCCTCTAGCTGTCCTCCTGTTTCACAACATTTTTTTTTTTTTTAGTAAGCTGTGGGCGTTGTGCCTGACCTATTATCCTCAAAGGGAGCTCTTGGTGCTTGTTACCATAGAGAAGAGATGGATTCTGGAATGCTGTGTGCATGCAAAGTATTACTTCAGTTCTGTGTTAGTGAATAAGATGCATCAAAAATTCTTAGACAACTTTGAATCTTTGTTTTAGCAATACATAAGCATTCAAGTTATAAAGTAGGGGACATCTAGCTGTAACCACAATGCCAATAATTTATATGGGTAAGACTCACCTGCACCGTCTAAAAAAGTGATAAAATACACAATTGATATTTTTATGTGCCACATGTTGTCCCTAATCTTTTGTCCAGAGAATCAAAGATTTACAATTTTTTATTTTATTTTTAACAAATATATTTTATATTACCCCACTAAAAACATGTGAGCTCCCTTCCCAATAGAAGAAATATAGCTTTTACGCAATTCCAGTCTTAACGGGCAGAAAGAAGGCAGGATTATGTTTTATTTTACAAAGCCAATACCCATATTTACCATTAAACGTTTGTTATAATACCATGTTTGATAAAAGAATATAACCTTATCTGGTCATGTCAATGCCTACTATACATTTGTTCTGCATGTAAAATAATTTATACTTTGCACAGATACCTAGGCTGTCTCTGGAACCTGTGTTTAACACGTCTACTGAGAACAGAGATGGACTTGTTTATACCTCACCCAATTAAGGGTCAGATTACATGTGGAGCAGTATTTAATGCTCCCTCTCACCCGCTAACTCTGCTAGAAGTAAAGTTTTTACAAGTTTTATTACAAGTTGAAAGTAAAATGTTTTTGCTCGCACACTAACCCAATGCTCGCAAAAATCCCAAGTTAGAATATTTCGATCACGTTAACGTATTCCCCCATAGAAATCAGTGGAGCAAAAAAAATAGTGGAAAAATATCTAACACCCTACTCGAGTGTAAACCCGATCACATATTCTCAAGTGAGCTAACCCGACATGAAAATAGGAATATTTCACATTCTTATATTCTTCAAAAAGCAGAATATGTTCTATTTATTCATAAAGCAGAATGTATACTTACCAATACATTTATTTCCTTCAGGCTGATGAGAGTCCATGGGGTCTATTTATCAAAGCGTCAACTGGAAATACGCTTGAATCCTGCGTCGTATTTGTTGCGAGATTGATCTGCTATAGTTATCAAAGCATCAAGATTGGCAAATGTTGAAATTTGTGACGAAATAAACGATCCCGCAATCTCAATCCGACGTAAATCGATGCTTGCGTCATTACAGATGTTTCGAATTCAGATTCAACTCTATTTGACCCTTTTCCCAATTTATCAAACATTTAACAGTGTATTAAATGTGTATTCCGACGCAGCGTACCTAGTTTTCAATCCGCCATCCTTGAGGTTGCGGATGCCTTAGAACTCAATGGGAGTCTGAAAACACAGAAATGTTATGTTCAATGCTGCAAGAGAATGAAGTATATTACATAATAAAAGTAAATTAGAAACTCTATTAAAATTGTATACCCTTTCTAAATCAAACAATATTATTGCTCCACATTTAGTGCACTAGTAGATATAGGGATAAAAATGAAAAATACATTACTACCAGGGGCGGAACTACCGGTGATGCAGCAGACGTGGTTGCGACAGGGCCCCCGGGAGGTCCTCCATAAGGGGGTCCCCAGCTTCAGCACAATTTTTTTCTTTTTTTAAACTTTATTTATTTTTTTTCAAAGTTTTGCGGCCTCTCTTAGTGTGTGTGGCCATCATCAGCTGATCGCATTGCATCACAATGTGGAGATTTTGAGTAGGAAGGAAGCAGGAGTCGCCACTGGTAAGTAAGTGATGTGACAACTTAAAGTCCTGGCACTGGAAGACCAAAGTGCTGTCCTGGCCCTTGCAATATGTGGACCGAGTGTGTATAAGTCTGTATCCGGTCCACATATTAATGATAACCTTCATTGTGTCTTCTGGCTGCTCAGCTCCACCCATATGCCGGGCAGTGCGCACACAATTTCAACTGCTCTGCTGCTCATTTAAAGGCGGCAGCGCATAGCAGACGGCCACGTGTGGTGAAGGAGGAGGACTGTCCGACTGCAGACTAGAGGGAAAGTCGCCGACAACAAGACAAAGGCTGTGCTCATAGCCGAACTGATGGAGTACGATCAGGCTAGCGAACAGGCTGGTGGGTCGGACAGCAACCAAAGTGGAGGACAGCCCAGTACAGCCTCCACTCAAGGGACTACGACATCCGACAAGCAGCGGCAGGTACAGTGGCAACTGACTCTCTATGGACCTAACCCCCCTGAGGAGGTCATTACTCGGATAGTGACTGACACCAATAAGATACACATGTTGGAGCTTTAGAAGTCTATAGGGGGGGTCATGCCGGATCCCCTGGACCCCCCTTCCCAGCCCAAGAAACTACCTCACGGGGCTTTCCAAACTTTACAGGATGATGGGAGCGAGGATATCGACCGCTACCTACAGCTGTTCGAGACCCAGTGCCGGATGCATGGGGTCACTAATGCCGATAGGGTTACTATCATAATTGGGAAACTATCCGGTATGGCCCTGGAGGCTTTCCACACTGTCCCATCCGAAGATCAAGGCAACTATGACCATGTGAAGGAGCGCATCCTTGCTCGGTATGAACTCACCCCGGAGGCTCACTGGCTGAACTTCAGGGGACTACAAAGACAAGAGGAGCAGCCGTATACTGAGTTTGCCCACCGCTTAGCTAGATCCTTGAACTCCTGGGTTACTGGGTGCCACATCACCACCCTTGACAAAGCTGTTCAACTCATCCTCCTGGAGCAGTTCTACAACCGCACCCCAGCAGGGATAAGGGACTGGGTAAAAGACAATGGACCCAGAACAGCTGACCAAGTTGCCGCCCTGGCCGATCGGTATGTGGATGCCTGGCACCAGGCGGCCACAGACCCCCGGCCAGCAACCCGCTTCGCTCCAGCTCCAGCGTGACCACCAACATTTTTTAGGCAGCCCCCGACTTGACCGCCCCCTGTGTACCCGGCTGGAGGCAGCAATTCCCGGGGGTGTTATGGTGTGGACACCCCGGCCATGTGGTACGGAACTGCCCAACAAGACAAAGAAACCCCCCAGCCCAGCCACCAAGGAACCCTGCACCAACTCTGTGGGGGACTCCTCAAGCCTGCACCTACCAGGCCGCTGCTCATTGTGCGCATACAGCGAGCTCCGACCCCTATGCTGAGTGGACAGGAGAAGAAGTGGGTGTCTTGCACCACGTCAGCTCCGTGGGCCAAGACAACCGACACCAACATCGGCAAGATGTCTGGGTCAACGGGCAGGCAGCTCAAGGAATGTGTCATGGTCCTATCTCACACATTCCACCTTAATATATACTTTGCCATATCAAGCCTATACCACCTTAACATTGTCTCCTCCTGCCTATAAAGCCTGCACTGTCTAATTACTCTTTGCTGGTTTATTGAAGTAATTAACTCACATCTCCAGCTTGTATCCTGGTGAAAGAAAGTACTCAGCTGCATTTAAAACTACTTCACTTGCACACCTTGGCAAAAGCGCTGCTTGTTGTCTTCCTACCCGGCTTCCTCTGACGTCACTGCAAGCCATTCACTCGTCACACGCTGCTCAGGCCTGGCAGCGTTCCAACTTCACAGCGTGCACAGACTTCCAGCTGCTCTGACACAGCCTTCCGGATCTCAAGCACTCACAGTGCCTTCAGTTTGCAACAAGTATAGCGACACATGAGGTTATCAGGCTCCGTATAAACTTTTACTTGTAGTGTTCTAAGTCTGCTAATCTCACTACTTCCACATTTAAGCTTGCCATAATATTGACATTCCTCTATGTTTTACACTGTATAAATCTGCCAGCAAGCTACTAGCATTACCATTACTAAATGGTTATATTAACTCCTCACCTGCAGTGTGCCATATTAAACATGCTATGAGTACTAATCAGGGTATTTTCCTTAACTAGTTACTGCTCCTGTCTTGAGAAATATATATCCTTTGTTCAGCCTCTGAAGCATTCCTGTATTCATTACTCTCTGATATTGGAAGCTTATTGAGGCAATATAAATACAGATTAGGATTATATGCTTCCTTACTAGCAAGCATATTTCCCAGTTTGTTACATTAACATATTACCACAGTTCTACTTCTAAAGTACTAAAGATAAGTAAAGAATTGTCACATAAACAAGTGATTTCTTACATAATAAACCAGCCCTAAAATAAAAAAAAAATACAAAAAAAAATAATTTTTTTTTTTTTTTGTAACTATGGAGCCATCAGATGTGGCCCCCCAGCTACATAATTTAAACCAGCGCCTGGACAACTTAACTCAGGCATTTAGAGATATACAGGTGGAAAACCAAAGTCTCAAAGCCTGTCTTAGAGAAGTGTTGGCCAATAGGAATGCTGAAAATGACCACCAGGCTGAGCCCCAGGTTTCCTACCCTGAGAAATTTACTGGTGATAGATCCACTTTTCGCCAGTTCAGAAACGCCTGCCTGTTGTTATTCGATTTAAAACCGAGAACTTATCCTACAGACAGATCCAAAGTATTAACTGTACTCTCATACCTGCGAGGGGAACCTCGGGCCTGGGCTGACTCATTTTATGAGTCCCAGGACCCAATTCTGAATTCTTTTGATGCCTTCTTAAAGGCTTTATCTAACCTTTATGATGATCCTTATCGTCAGATTACTGCTGAGACTTAACTCAGAGGACTCAAACAGTTAAAAGCTCCAGTAGCGGAGTATATTACTCGTTTTAAGATTTGGGCCAGAGATTCGCTCTGGAATGAGGTCTCTCTCAAGAATCAGTATCGAATGGGGTTGTCAGAGGAGGTAAAGGACGAACTCTCCAGAACTGGCATACCAGATCGCCTAGAGGATTTCTATACTTTAACAACTACTATAGATCGCAGGCTCCGAGAGCGAAGGCAGGAAAAAGGTAGTTCTAGCCACCCTACACGCCGCTTGCTCCCGACTCCGCCTACTGCTACTGCTCCCCCTGACCAGCCTATGGACATTAGTTTTCTGAGAGGACCTCTCACTATGCAAGAAAAGACCAGACGCCGTAATCTCAATCTGTGTATGTATTGTGCTGGTACGGAGCATGTGGTTAAGGATTGTCCCCTGCTTCTGAAGCAAAAGCGAGGTAAGACAAAATCAAATAGTAACTGTCTTCACACAAAGTCAGCTACATCAACTTACTTTACCTTACCTTTACAATTACAGTGGGATCAGCACAGGATCAGCAGTAACGCCATCGTTGATACAGGCGCTTGTACCAATTTCATTGATGTTCGTTTGGTTCATTCTAATAAAATTCCTTTTCAGTTAAAAAGCATTCCACTGCCTCTCAAAGTCATTGACGGGTCACATTTAGCTTCTGGTCCGGTGTCACATCAAACTGTCCCTCTGTTAGTCACAACTCCCTCTGGTCACACTGAAACAATTACTTTCGATATCATATCCTCTCCTATTTACCCTATTGTACTGGGAATCTCTTGGCTTCGTTTACACCAACCCACTCTGCATTGGTCCACTCTTTCTCTCTCCTTCCCCTCCTCTTACTGTTCTAACACTTGCTTCCCTAGGAAACATATTTTGATCACATCCACTCCTGTCATACCAGTTGAATATTCTGATTTTTCAAACGTTTTCGATAAAAAAGAGGCAGAGGTATTGCCTCCCCATAGGGCCTACGATTGCCCCATAGATCTGCTGCCTGGTGCAACCATACCTCATGGTCATATTTATCCCCTCTCAAGACCTGAGTTACAACACCTTAAAACTTATATTACTGAGAATTTAAAAAAAGGGTTCATCCGTCCCTCCACCTCACCTGCAGCAGCAGCTATGTTTTTTGTAAAGAACAAGGATGGGTCTTTACGCCCGATAATAGATTATCGCGAGCTGAACAAAATAACAATAAAAAACAGATACCCACTACCTCTCATCCCAGAACTGATTGAGAGGTTACGTGGCGCCACAGTGTTCACTAAACTAGATCTGAGGGGTGCCTATAACCTTGTCAGAATAAGAGCCGGGGACGAGTGGCTGACCGCATTTAGGACTAGGTATGGTCTCTATGAGTATACGGTTATGCCATTCGGTCTGTGCAATGCCCCGGCGACATTCCAGAACTTCATTAACAATATTTTTAGAGATGTCCTTGACACATTTTTGGTTGTCTACTTAGACGACATTCTTATTTACTCACCCTCTTTGACAGAACATATACAACATGTCAGGCTTGTGTTGTCTAGACTACAAACACATAGACTCTATGTTAAATTAGAAAAATGTTTGTTTCACGTCACCGAGGTGTCTTTCTTGGGTTATCACATCAGTAAGGGTCAGATAAAGATGGAGGATAACAAAATTTCAGCCATATCATCATGGCCTATACCCTCTTCTGTGAAAGAAGTTCAAAGGTTCTTGGGCTTCGCAAATTTTTATAGACGCTTTATTCAAAACTTTGCTGCCATCACAAAACCCCTGACAAATCTGACTAAGGGAAAGACTCCATTTTGTTGGACACCTGAGGCCCAAACCGCCTTTGACCAATTGAAGTATCTCTTTACCATCCCTCCGATACTCCATCTACCAAACACAAAGTGTCAATTCGTATTAGAGGTTGACGCATCAGAATATGCCATTGGCTCTGTGTTATCCCAGAGATCCACTCCTAAGGACTCATTACATCCTGTGTCTTATTTCTCTAGGCTCCTGACACCAGCTGAGCTGAATTATCCAGTTGGTGAAAAGGAGTTGTTGGCTATTAAGTCATCCTTTGACCAATGGAGGCATTTATTGGAGGGTACGGAGCAACCTATAGTGATACTTACTGATCATAAGAATCTACAGTATCTCCAGACAAACAGAACCCTTTCTGCACGACAGCTCCGCTGGAGCCTCTACTTCTCTCGTTTCTCCTTCCACATCGCCTACCGTCCTGGCATACGGAATGGAAAGGCAGATGCTTTATCTAGAAGGGATAAAAAGCCTGAGTCTACTCAATTTCCATCATTCCAAAATCTTCTTTTGTAGGTCTCCTATCAAATGATCTCACAGATCTAAAAACACATCAACAACAAGACATTACTAAGACCGCTTACACGCTTACCCCTGATAATGCTGGAATCCTCTACAAGGATTCAAGGCTATATGTTCCACCCTCGCTGCGAGATCAGGCAGTGTCCATTGCCCATGATTCATTATTAGCAGGTCATATGGGAATACACAAGACACTTGACCTTCTACAGAGGTATTTTTGGTGGCCTTCTATGAGAACCACTGTTAAAGAATACATCAAACTCTGCGTTACCTGTCAAACCTGTAAGCCCTCACACCAACCACCTCTGGGTTTACTACAGAACTTCCCTATTCCCGAATTTCCATGGACTTCTGTCTCCATGGACTTTGTAGTTGATTTGCCTAAATCTGAAGGTTACACCGTCATTTTTGTTGTTGTGGATCTCATGTCAAAGATGGCACATTTCATTCCAACCGAAACTCTACCCACTGCACAAAAATCAGCTCAGTTATTTCTTAGAGAGATTATTCGTTTACATGGAATACCCACTACAGTACTCAGCGACAGAGGCTCACAATTCACCTCAAAATTTTGGAGACATCTTTGTACCTCACTAGACATACATCAGTGTTTGACCACATCGTACCACCCACAGACCAATGGACAGTGTGAGAGAACCAACCAGTGGCTGGAGCAATTTTTACGTTGCTACTGTTCCAACAAACAAGAATCTTGGGCCACGTACCTCCCACATGCTGAGTTTGCATATAATAATACCACCAATACTTCTACGGGGTTTTCTCCCTTTTATATCAATTCAGGCTACCATCCCCGATTTCATCCATTGCCTATGACACACTCACCTTGTCCTCAGGTGAATGATCTCGTCAATTCCATCAAGCAGACTTACGTCGCCATACAGGATAACATCAAGCAAGCACAGGCCACCCAAAAGAGGTTCTATGACTTACACCATCGCCCTCATCCTACCTACGCTGTAGGACAAAAAGTCTGATTATCGGCAAAGAATCTGAGGATTCCAACTCCTTGCAAGAAGTTTAACAAACTTTTTGTTGGTCCTTTTTCTATCATTGCTCTTCCAAACCCGGTTACGGTGACTCTACAGCTTCCTCCCACTTACCGCATTCACCCGACATTTCATGTGTCCCTCATCAAACCTTGCTACTCTACTACCCCTCTATCAGCCACTTCCCTGGGTTCTCCTACCCCGGATCCTGAGTACGAGGTCCAGGCCATTCTGGACTCTAGACGTTGGCATGGTGAACTGCAGTATCTTCTTCACTGGTCCGGGTACGACTCTTCGGAGGACTCTTGGGAACCCGCTTCAAATTTCTCTGCAGATAGGTTGGTCTCTTTGTTTCATCGGAGGCATCCAGATCGTCCTTCTCCCTGAAACCTCTTTGATGTTTCCTTGGGGGGGAGTATGTCATGGTCCTATCTCACACATTCCACCTTAATATATACTTTGCCATATCAAGCCTATACCACCTTAACATTGTCTCCTCCTGCCTATAAAGCCTGCACTGTCTAATTACTCTTTGCTGGTTTATTGAAGTGATTAACTCACATCTCCAGCTTGTATCCTGGTGAAAGAAAGTACTCAGCTGCATTTAAAACTACTTCACTTGCACACCTTGGCAAAAGCGCTGCTTGTTGTCTTCCTACCCGGCTTCCTCTGACGTCACTGCAAGCCATTCACTCGTCACACGCTGCTCAGGCCTGGCAGCGTTCCAACTTCACAGCGTGCACAGACTTCCAGCTGCTCTGACACAGCCTTCCGGATCTCAAGCACTCACAGTGCCTTCAGTTTGCAACAAGTATAGCGACACATGAGGTTATCAGGTTCCGTATAAACTTTTACTTGTAGTGTTCTAAGTCTGCTAATCTCACTACTTCCACATTTAAGCTTGCCATAATATTGACATTCCTCTATGTGTTACACTGTATAAATCTGCCAGCAAGCTACTAGCATTACCATTACTAAATGGTTATATTAACTCCTCACCTGCAGTGTGCCATATTAAACATGCTATGAGTACTAATCAGGGTATTTTCCTTAACTAGTTACTGCTCCTGTCTTGAGAAATATATATCCTTTGTTCAGCCTCTGAAGCATTCCTGTATTCATTACTCTCTGATATTGGAAGCTTATTGAGGCAATATAAATACAGATTAGGATTATATGCTTCCTTACTAGCAAGCATATTTCCCAGTTTGTTACATTAACATATTACCACAGTTCTACTTCTAAAGTACTAAAGATAAGTAAAGAATTGTCACATAAACAAGTGATTTCTTACAGAATGAGAGATATGGGGGCCACCTTTTTCCCCCCTCTGGCTGCACTGGATGGACCCTCGCTGTTGGGGTAGCGGGAGGTGCTGTTCTGAGGGTTCCTACCGCCTGGATCCATTTGGACTGGAAAACCGATGCCCACAATGTAGTGGTGGTTATGCAAAACATCCCTGCCGAGGTCGTTTCCCCACCTTGTCTCTGCCGTTTTGGGGAATACCTCTCCGGACACCTGCCCTGTGACTACCCGTCAGCAGGCCAGATGCCAAGCCACCTCACCAACTCTGGGGACCCAGGTAAGACCTACTGCCCCGACTCCTACCTTACCCTGACTAACCGTCCCCACTAAACCCGAACTTGCCGACACCCCCTCCTGGGCAACCCCTTCCGACTTCACCAAAGAGACCTTGAGCGACTCGACCCTAGCCCCTTACCGAGACCGAGTAGGTGCTGATGCCCAGGGCCCCGGAGACGAACAGTTCCAGTGGGAGGGCGAGCTCCTGTACTGGATCTCCAAGAGGAGAAAAGGACCGGTGCCCAAACGCCAGCTGGTCGTACAGAAGATGTTTCGGTCCAACCTGATGAAAATAGGGCATGACATTCCCTTAGCTGGCCACTTAGGAAAACAAAGGACACACCGCCGCTTGACTCAAACCTTCTTCTGGCCAGGCATTACAGCCGATATTAAGGAATACTGTAAATCCTGTGAGATTTGCCAGAAGGTAGGAAAGACTGGAGATCATACGAAAGCCCCCCTCCATCCCCTGCCCATTATTGATGAACCCTTTAGCCGAGTAGCAGTAGACATCGTGGGGCCATTAGCTCAGCCCAGCCTCTCAAGGAAGAAATACATCCATACGGTGGTAGACTATGCCACCCGATACCCAGAGGCAATCCCCTTGGCCAATATCCAGGCGGAGACCATAGCAGATGCGATGCTCCGGATATTCACCAGGGTAGGCCTCCCTCGGGAAGTGGTTTCTGATAAGGGAACACAGTTCACTGTGGAAATCACTCAAGAACTCTGGAAGTTGTGCGGGATTAAACCCCTGCACAGCGCCCCTTACCATCCCCAGACAAATGGGCTCTGTGAGAGGTTTAACGGGACCCTAAAGCAACTGCTTCGGACGTTCTCGGCTGTTCATAGGGACTGGGAAAAATTCCTGCCGCATCTCTTCTTTGCATATCGAGAGGTGAGTCAGGAATCCACAGGTTTTTCCCCCTTTGAACTACTGTATGGTCAAAAGGTTAGGGGCCCACTAGATTTGGTACAAGCCCACTGGGAGGGAGCCACAGGGGGAGAAGAACACTCTGTTGTGGGGTACGTACTCCAGCTCAGGGACCGGCTGCAGGACCTGGCAGCCCAGGTCCGTGAGAACCTTCAGGCCTCTCTGCACAAACAGAAGCGATGGTACGATCACAATGCCCGTACCCGAACCCTGATAGTGGGACAGAAGGTCCTCGCCCTGAAGCCTGTCAAAACAGACAAGCTACAGGCCTCTTGGCAAGGACCCTATCGGGTTGTGGAACAACTGAACAACACCACATACCTGGTAGCGAAGTGTTCAGATGAAAGGATCTGTCGGCCCTTTCATGTGAACATGTTGAAGGCATACATAGAAAGACCCAGAGATGTGGCTGCTATCTGTGCACCGGCAGTGGAGGACTCTGAAAGTCTTCCAATGCCGGAGCTGCCCGGACCTACTGACACCCCCCCAGGGGGTGGATGACATATCCCTAGACGACAGGTTAGAGCCCGGACAGAAAAGGCAGGTCCGGCAACTCTAGAACAGAGAAGTGACATGTTCTCTACTGTCCCTGGGTTTACCACCACAGCCATCCACCGGGTGGAGACCCCAGGACAGACCCCCCTGTGACAGGCTGCCTACAGGGTCCCAGAGGCTGTCAGGGAAAGAATGCACCAGGAGCTCCGGGGAATGTTGGACCTCAGTGTCATTGAACCGTCCAAAAGTCCCTGGGCCTCCCCGGTAGTGTTAGTACGCAAGAAGGACAGATCTACCCAGTTCTGCATTGACTACAGTAGACTCAATGACAGAACCACCACTGACACCTATCCCATGCCCCGAGTAGATGACCTGTTAGATCGAATCGCCCGGGGCCACTTCCTGACCACCCTCGACCTATGCAAGGGTTATTGGCAAATTCTCCTTGACCCTGAGTCCATTCCCAAGTCTGCCTTTTGGAATGAAGAACGCCCCAGCCACTTTCCAAAGAATGATAGACCGCCTGTTAGATGGCCTCCAGGACTATGTCTGTGCATACCTGGATGACATCGCTATCTATAGTGAGACCTGGGAGGACCATCTGGTCCACCTAGGCATCGTCTTAGATCGTCTTCAAGCTGCCAGACTAACCTTGAAGCCAGATAAGTGTACCATTGGGTGCTCAGAGGTTCAATACTTGGGCCACTGAGTTGGCTGCGGTAAGCAGCGACCCGAACCGCCAAAGTCGAGGCAGTGGCTAACTGGCCCACCCCCAGGACCAAAACCCAAGTCCTTGCCTTTCTGGGTACTGCAGGCTACTACCGGAGGTTTGTCCCCAATTACAGCACCCTCGCCAAACCCCTGACTGACCTTACCCGTAAATGACTTCCCCGACAGGTCCTGTGGTCCCCCAAGTGTGAACAAGCCTTCCAGAGTCTTAAGTCTGCCTTAATCTCTGCTCCAGTACTGGCCGCTCCTAACCCAGCCAAAAGCTTTTCTGTCCACACAGATGCCTCCATGTTTGGGTTGGGGGCAATACTAAGTCAGGCAGATGAGGAAGGAAAGGACCATCCGTTGCCTACCTCAGTCGAAAACTGCTACCCCAGGAAGTAGGCTATGCGGCGGTCGAGAAAGAGTGTCTGGCGCTGGTATGGGCTTTGAAGGAACTTGCAGCCTTACCTATATGGAAGACCCTTCACCATCCTCACTGACCATAATCCCCTTGTATGGCTCAAGCGAGTTTCCGGGGACAATGGGAGACTGTTGAGGTGGAGCCTAGCCCTGCAGCCATTTAACTTTGACATTCAGTACCGACCAGGAAAAAGCAATGGGAATGCTGATGGACTTTCCCGGCGGACTGAAGTGGCATAAATTCCTTGGACATCCCCAGGCCGACCCGTATGTGGATCTAGCCGGGCCTGCCGAACTGGAGGGTGGGAGATGTCATGGATACCAGGCTGCAAGGGTTAAACCCCTACCCCCTATAACCTTCCCCCTGTTGTTAGCTAGTCTAGGTGTGAAGTGTTTTTCTGTTATTGTATGAGTCATCCATTGTCCTTTTGTAAGTCAGGATGTGATTAGAATCTGTTTAACTAACCATTGTCTGATGTTTGTCTCATTGTATAATATTTGTTTCTATTTGTGTAGTAACTACCCCATTTGTTGGAAATGTATAAAAGCTGTGTTTTCTGTGCAGTAAACCCCTACCCCCTATAACCTCACCCCTGTTGTTATCTAGTCTAGGTCTAGTCATTTAGGTGGGCTCCTGCTAGAATCCCCTTCCTGGGCTACATAGCCATTTGTTCCAGACAGCGGAAGGACCCGTTTGGGGGAGCTACTCAGTCGGGGTAGCCGGGGTATCCATCACAAAAAGCTTTGACCATGAAGCCAAGGAAATGGCAGAAACCTTCTTGCATTTCATAGAACCAGAAAAGATAACAAATAGACTAGAAATCTTCCTGAAATCTTTAGTAGCTTCAACATAATATTTCAAAGCTCTTACCACATCCAAAGAATGTAAGGATTTCTCCAAAGAAATCTTAGGATTAGGACACAAGGAAGGGACAACTATTTCTCTATTAATGTTGTTAGAATTCACAACCTTAGGTAATAATTTAAATGAAGTCTGCAAAACGGCCTTATCCTGATGAAAAAATAAGAAAAGGAGATTCACAAAAAAGAGCAGATAATTCAGAAACTCTTCTAGATGAAGAGATGGCTAAAAGGAACAACACTTTCCAAGAAAGTATTTTAATGTCCAAAGAGAGCATAGGCTCAAATGGAGGAGCCTGTAAAGCCTTCAAACCCAAAATAAGACTCCAAGGAGGAGAGATTGATTTAATGACAGGCTTGATACAAACCAAAGCCTGTACAAAACAGTGAATATCAGATAGCTTATCAATCTTTCTGTGAAAATGAGACAGAAAGAGCAGAGATTCGTCCCTTCAAGGAACTTGCAGACAAAACCTTTATTTAAACCATCCTGAAGAAACTGTAAAAATCTAGGAATTCTGAAAGAATGCCAAGTAAACTTATGAGAAGAACACCATGCAAATAAGTTTCCCAAACTCGGTAATAAATCTTTCTAAAAATAGTTTTACGAGCCTGTAATATAGTATTAATCACTGAGTCAGAGAAACCTTTATGACTAAGCACTAGGCGTTTAATTTCCATACCTTCAACTTTAATGATTTGAAATCCTGATGGAAAAACGGACCTTGAGACAGAAAATTTGACCTTAATGGAAGAAGCCCGAACAAGATCCGCATATCAAAACCTGTGAGGCCATGCTGGAACTACCAGCAATAAAAATGACTGTTCCATGATGATTATGGATATCACTCTTGGAAGAAGAACTAGAGGCGGGAAAATATAAGCAGGTTGGTAGCACCAAAAAAGTGTCAACGCATCCACTACTTCCACCTGAAGATCCCTGGACCTGGACAGGTACCTGGAAAGTTTTCTTGTTTAGATGAGAAGCCATCAGATCTATTTCTGAAAGACCCCACATCTGAACAATCTGAGAAAACACATCTGGATGGAGAGACCACTCCCCTGGATGTAAAGTCTGACAGTTGAAATAATCCGCTTCTCAATTGTCTACACCTGGGATATGTACCACAGAAATTAGACAAGAGCTGTATTCCGCCCAAAAAAGTATTAGAGATACTTTTTTCATAGCTAGGAGACTGTGAGTCCCACCCTGATGATTGAAATATGCCACAGCTGTGATATTGTCTGTCTTGAAAGCAAATGAATGGTCTTCTCTTCAACAGAAGCCAAGCCTGAAGAGCCCTGAATATTGCACGGAGTTCCAAATATTTATTGGTAATCTTGCCTCTTGAGATTTCCAAACCTCTTGTGCTGTCAGAGATCCTCAAACAGCTCCCCAACCTGAAAAGACTTGCATCTGTTGTGATCACAGTCCAGGTTGGACGAACCAAAGAGACCCTTAGAACTATACGATGGTGATCTAACCACCAAGTCAGAGATAGTTGAATATATGAATTTAAGGATATTAATTGTGATATCCTAGTATAATCCCTGCACCATTGATTCAGCATACAAGGCTGGAGACATCTCATATGAAAATGAGCAAAGGGAATCGAGTCCGATGCTGCAGTCATGAGACCTAAAACTTCCATGCACATAGCTACTGAAGGAAATAATAGAGACTGAAGATTCCGACAAGCTGAACCCAATTTTAATTGTCTCTTGTCTGTTAGAGACAGAGACATGGACACAATCTATCTGGAAACCTAAAAAGGTGACCCTTGTCTGAGAAATCATGGAAGTTTTTGATAAATTGATCCTCCAAACATGTCTTTGAAGAAACAACAGAAGTTGATTCGTATGAGATTCTGCAGAACGTAAAGACTGAGCAAGTACCAAGATATCGTCCAAATTAGGAAACACCGAGAACCTTTGAAAAGAATACTAGAGCTGTCGCTTGACCAAAAAGGAAGAGCAACAAATTGGTAATGCTTGTCTAAAAAAAGAGAAGGAAATATACTGAAACCTGAATCATGGCAAATATAAGTACAATACATATATTTAGAACTTTATATAAAGTGCCAAACCATAGCTGAGAGTGTCTTAAGTAAATGAAACATACTTACCCAAAGACACCCATCCACATATAGCAGATAGCCAAACCAGTACTGAAACGGTTATCAGTAGAGGTATATCGTCGATCTGAAAAGGGAGGTAGGAGATGAATCTCTATGACCGATAACAGAGAACCTATGAAATAGATCCCCGTTAGGAAAACCATTGCATTCAATAGGTGATACTCCCTTCACATCCCTCTGACATTCACTGTACTCTGAGAGTAATCTGGCTTCAAAAAAGCTTAGAAGCGCATATCAACGTAGAAATCTTAGCACAAACTTACTTCACCACCTCCATAGGAGGCAAAGTTTGTAAAACTGAATTGTGGGTGTGGTGAGGGGTGTATTTATAGGCATTTTGAGGTTTGGGAAACTTTGCCCCTCCTGGTAGGATTGTATATCCCATACGTCACTAGCTCATGGACTCTTGCCAATTACATGAAATAAATACAAATTTGTTGGGGGGGGGGCCTTCATGGATTCTTGCACTGGGGCCTTGAGGTTTGTAGTTACACCTCTGATTACTACTTATGGATTATGCTACAAATTTGTCTCTCATTACAAAGCAAGGGGACAATATTATTTCTACAAATTTGTTGAAAAGTTTTGCCCCAAACTTGTTGCACTAATAGATAATAGGGCCTCGCCAGAAACACCAGTTATGAAGCAGCAGTCTAAAGGAGGTGGACAGTCATTGCCGCAATTCAACCCGATCGAATTTGATCGGGTTGATTGACACCCCCCCTGCTAGTGGCCTATTGGCCTAGAATCTGCAGGGGGCGGCGTTGCACCAGCAGTTCACAAGAGTTGTTGGTACAATGCTGAATGCGGAGGGCGTATTGCTCTCCGCATTCAGCGATGTCTGTCGCACATGATCCGCTGATTAGATCATGTCGGACAGACACATAATAAATTGGCCCCATAGAGATAAAAATGAAGTTAATACACAACGTAATATAGCTAACTTCCTTTTTATTTTTTGTGTAAAATCTATGTGCACTATGTTTAAGTCATGTAATACAAGTCACACTCTCCACTTCGCACCAATTTTGACTCAACATTTTTCGCACCAATTATAACACAAACTCCAAAACAACCTACACACTAGTGAATTTTTCAACCATTTTTGATTGGAATATGCATAATCACATGATTTATGAATCAGCCATTCTGATTCAAATATACATTTTAAACTATCTCTAACAAATCAAATTGCTCATCAGAACTTGTAAGTGCCATTTGTTACATTGTGTATTATACTTTTATGTATATGTGAAATTAGTATTAAAGGGACAGTCTAGTCAAAATTAAACTTTCATGATTCAGATAGGGCATGCCATTTTAAACAACTTTCCAATTTACTTTTATCATCAAATTTGCTTTGTTCCCTTGGTGGTATTTTTGAAAAGCTAAACCTAGCTAGGCTCAAACTGTTAGACTGTGCTAGTTCACATGTGTCATATAGATAACACTGTGCTCACTCCCGTGAAGTTATTTAGGAGTCTTCACTGATTGACTACACTGCATGTCTGTCAAAGGCACTTAGATAAGGAGACTGTCTACAAAGGATTAAATACAAGGTAATCACAGAGGTAAATAGTATATTAATATAACTGTGTTGGTTACGCAAAAATGGGGAATGGGTAATAAAGGGATTATCTATCTTTTTAAATAAGAAAATTTTTGGTGTAGACTGTCCCTTTAAAGATAAACATTGATGCAGAAATTAAAATCACCTCTTTACTGTCATGCTATTTTCAGTGTATTTCTTCCTTCTCTTGAATTTCTTTTTTAGTAAGAAATGTCATTTTATATGCCAGCCCATTTTATAACACCTGTGTAGGGGTGGCTTTTAAAACTAGATTGCAATCAGGAGGGGTTACACAGGTACAGAGAGAAAACTGTCCCAGCTCTTAAAAAATCCATTGATTGCAAATAAATACATATGATACCCTGATTACATGTTATATTCGCAATTATTCCTGCTCATAATAATAATACATTTACACTATATACATATAGTGGTATAAATAAACACCAAGATATGAATGACAACATTGTTTTGAACAAAAGAAGGAATTTAGGGACATTAACAGATGAAAAATAAAAGATTAGCTTTAGAGAAATGTGCTTGTTCATGGACAGTAATGAAATGGTATAAATAAAGTTAGGGAAAAACCTGAATAACCGCAACATCGATGACTGTTTTTGACGTTTTTTTTTAATAAATAAGGGTATTGTATGCAGATCCGCGGTAGCGATGTCTGGCGAGCGTATTGATGCCGGCAAATGATGCTTTGATAAATATACCCCCATAGCTTCATAACATGTGGAATATATTCCAGTCTATCAGGAGGAGGTCAAGAACCCTCACAGAGCTTTAGCCCCTCCTACCTCCTCTCCCTTTCCAGCCTACGTATAGCCGAGCAGAGGAGAGAGACAGAAAAAAGGTAGGAAAGACAGAAAGCAGGGTTATGAGGTGCAAATGAGAACCATCACCCATATTCAAAAATAGGGCAGGGGCTATTCCTTCTTAGCTGATGAGAGTCCATAGCTTCATAACATGTGGGATACAATACCCAAGCTGAGAGTCCATATTAAGAACGGGTGGGGCAAAAAGTAGGCAGTTCCTATTTGCTGGACACTGAAAGATTTTCCTGCCAAAAGCTGCATCAGATGCATAAATGTCAAATGATAAAATTTGAAAAAAGTGTAAAGGGAAGCCCAGGTTACCACCTTCAAATCTGTTCCAAGGAGGCATCATCCTTGAAAGCCCAGTAAGTAGATACTTATCTTGTGCAGTGAGCAGAGTTACTTTCTTTGTTGGCGGATTTACCATAACCAAGTAAGTCTTATGAATAATCTGCTTGAGCCAGGATGCCAGGGCAACTGCAGTAGCTTTCTAGCCATTCCTAGGGCCAGAGTAGTAGACGAAAAAACTTGTCTTGTCTGAAATTTGTCTTAAGTCTTTATTCGATAACAGAAGGGAATTCAAAGGGATTCACTTTGTGACAAGCTATAGTGCTCACTACTCAGTAATTTGTGGGATTGTGGGGAAAAATTTTCCTGTTCTGGCTGCTGACTAAAAGCTGATGGGTCTAGTAAATGAGGGCATACGTTGCTCTTACAAAAAATGTCACACTTTGGGATCAATTGTATCTCCTACACAGTAAAAAACAAAAGAGGGACATGAGAGCTCATGGCTCAGACATGTGGGGATGTATAAATGTTGACACAGAAAGTGCAAGCCTTGTGACTATGTAAAGGTAACCAAAAACTTCACATCAGCGGTCAAACTTTTGATATTAATTGCACTTCTACGTATTGTCTCAATTGCACTTCTACGTATGTTATAGATCTCATTATGTGTGCAAAGTGTAACATTCAATATGTGGATCTCACCTCTAGGGACATCAACTCCCCGGATCAGGGAACACCTCTCAACTATCAGTACAGGGAAATCTACTACACCCCTCATTCAACATTTTGTGACCAAACACAATAGTGAGCTCAATTCCTTTAGTTGGGTTGCAATTGAGAAAGTGATGGTTCCAAAAAGAGGAGGGGATATTGATCAGCTATTAGCTAAGAGTGAGGTGTTCTGGATATTTCAGTTAAGAACTAGAATCCCACAAGGGCTTAACTCCATATATGACCTTATTAATTACTGGGAATAAGATATTAGGGAACTTGTCCCACCTCAGGATATATGTTATATCTCAAAGGATTATATATATGTTTGACTGATTATTTTCACATATTAATTTATTGTTAATTTCTTGCTGTTAATTTCTTGCAGTTTTCTTTGTGATTTCATTTTATTTGTAAATAAGGTTATTCTTGCAAATTTATCAAATAGTAAATGCATCTTTTTTTCTACTGTAAAAACGTTATGGTGCTCATAGAGGTTGATCCTGCAATTTTATCTCACAGTAAATGTAATTTTGTTTCCATCATAATAGCGCTATGGTGCCCCTAGAGCATGCATGTCTGATATATTGTTCTTGTATGTATTGATTTACAGTCAGATAATCTCGCACATTACCTATACAAATTATATACTCTGTGTATCCGCATAATTTATAAATGATTATGTTATGTTTATGCATATAGGGTTAACTTATTGTTTGTAGCTTTCAGCATTGTGAATAAGCAATCACCTGGAGGGTGTATCTTTTGTTGTTTTTATCCAATCAGATTTACTGATGAGCCTTTTAAGCTGTGTGTAAGGCGTCTAAGGTGTGTATCTGCTTATACCATAAGGCCTGAAGACGGTGAAACACCGGTATACGTTTTATGTACTCTGGGGCACGGAACATACTCCTTTCTTTCACTTCTATTTTGTCTTTATTAGCCTTAATATAAAACTTTAATGCTCTGACAACATCTAGGTAGTGAAGTACTCTTTCCTTTTGAAATTGAAGGCAACTATTTCCTGATTAATATTTACTGAAGATACCACCTTCAGAAAGAAAATCATATTTGGTCCATAGAAAGAAAATATACTTCTAGGACAACAGTTTAAAGTCTAAAATATGCATAGGTTCAAAATGAGAACTTTACAGAACAGAGAGAACTAAATTCAAGAGAAATTGGTCAAGTATATGACCCTTTAGAGAACTAACCAATAGGCCCTTATCTAGTCCATCCTGAAGGAACTGCCCCTATATAAGCCATATATATATATAAATAAATCTGTATGTATGTATGTATGTATATGGGGTATATGGGGTATCTAGAGAAGTAGGAGACTACCCCACTATCACTGCCAGAAGAGCACCTAACTTGAGAGACAAACTCGTGAGAAGTCAGTATACGTCACTCAGAAAACAAACGGATTGGCTTACAACACACAGGTCCACTGGAAATCATCCCTGTGGGCGATGTGTGGCGTGCAAATACATGGCAAAAACGAAAGTGTTTTCCACCCATACAGGCAAAATGTACAAATTAAAACACCACATTACATGCAGTACCGAAGGGGTTATTTACCTCCTCTCCTGTAGTTGCCCACGTTTCTACGTGGGTAAGACCAGGAGAGCCATAAAGGATAGGATAACTGAACATAGGGATGACATTAAATATAAAAATCCCAAGAGTAATGTGGCAAAACACTTTGAAGAAATTCATGCCTGCAACCCTGACTCCCTCTCATTCATTGGTATTGACAGAGGTATTACCAATAACAGAGGGGGTGACAACGATAAAGTCCTCCTCCAGAAGGAATGTAGGTGGATTACGATCCTACAAACCCAGATACCTAATGGGTTAAACGATAGGATAGACATGGCCTGCTTTTTGTAAGGCATAAATGTCTTCTTAACCTCACTCTCGTTCTTAGATATTTGTGTACCATACAGTGATATAACAAAATACTCAATTAAGCACCATCTCCATACAAGTATTATAGAATGGTAATATGGTATATTTTTTCAACTGAGTATTTCGTACGCAGGGCTTTAGCGTAGATTCCATTTGGTAACTTTCCCATATTTACCTTTCAACATGCATGACCAAATTATGACTCATTTTGTACATATAAAGTTTTTTATTTCCTTTTGTATATAACTTTTCATTTACGTTATGAACCAGACTTGCTATGTTTTCAATACCACCAGAATTTGGGTAATATATAGTATGTCCGTTAAGTTTCAAATATCCTGTCTAGCACTATGAAGCTCTATAGCTTTCTAATAGGGGCGTGGTTTTTCTTAAGTTTAAAAGGGAGAGGAGAAGCTCCCTACGTCATTACGCCCTGACGAAGCCCGACACACCCAGCGGGTGAAACGCGCGTCGGCATTGGACAAGCCGACACGGAACATGAGGTTCGTGTGAACGCCACTGAACTTAACAGCTCTGCAAACTTACGCTCATGAAGGATCTCCTGTAAGATGGATTTGGGGATCCACAAAGGACTGCTTGCCATACAATAGTCCTGGGACTGAGCAGGAAACAGGTCGTATGCCATTATAAGTCTTGCCTGATAAATAGGCACATCTATATAAGAACTGGATATTGCTACCCGGTTGCAAGGGTAAAACTACAAGTCTCGAAATAACATCACTACTAAGCACAACTATCGTGCAGTCTTCCACTTTGCACTTATGCTTACCATCTCTATCATGAACTTTTCATCCTCATGCATTTAAGACTGCTTGCACGGGACTGTCTAGCAACTAACAGAAATATATGCTACTATCTGCCTGCTACTTATTCCTGCTGAGCTACGTTCCATGCTTACGCCTATACTGTTTGCTTCCTGCTTACTAACAGACGAATGTACATATTATGAGATACACTATTAACTACTTAGATCCCATCTATACACCTGCACGGCATTAAGCCTTATATCTTAAGGTGCCGCACGCAGTAGGGTGTAGTAGTTCAAAAAGTGTGTCTCACTAATATATCTCCCTTTTTATTTGTATGCACAATATAAAAATATGCCTTATATGTATTGCCCATAGTTACACCATATTTCTGTGGACGCAAATGTCAGTATCTACTTAGATCCCATTCTTATACCTGCCCGGCAATTAACCCTATACTTGAAGGTGCCGTTCGCAGCTGGGTGTAGTAGTATGACAAAGGCTCCGTGTGAAATATAGGTACTTCACCATTCACACATTGAGATATCTCTGTCTGACATGATAATTGACAGCAAATTTAGCTATCTTCTGTATATAGGTATACCTGTTGAAATCCCATGTCAGTATATGTACAAAGTTCAGGTATTCACGCTAACCCCTGACCGGTCAGGTTTGTCTTATTATTTTGTGTTCATTTTTTCTGTTGTATGTACAATTTCTTTCTTGGTCTATTGTTATAGACATATTGTATCTGTATTTTTGAAACAATATGTTTCGCTAAATAAATGCTAGAGATTGTCCTCTCTTGTGGCCACTCAAGTTTATTCTTTTTTTGGGATACCCCTCATTTTACTTTGATGAGCTAAATAAAAAACTTTTTGAAAAGAGTGCTGAATTCCCTGTCTTTCATCCTGATATACTAGGTTCAGGTTCTTTCTCTGTCTTAAAACCCATATAATATATATATATATATATATATATATATATATATATATATATATATATATATATATATATATATATATTGTATATGTTTGGGTGTGTGTATGTAAATATATATATATATATATATATATATATCCTATATATTTATACATATATATGTAAATATGTATATATATATTTATATATACGAGATATACAGTATATATATATATATATATATATATATATATATATATATATATATATATATATATATATATATATATATATATATATAATTTTATTTTTTTACTACTAAGGAGGGGGGTGTCACCATGAGTTACCGCACCGGATGACACCAAGCCTAGTGACGCCACTGTGCCTGAGTAAAGAAAGGCAGAAATAGAAGGTATCTATTGCATATTTTTAACCCACTCCTTCCCTAGCAGTTGTCGACATGTTTGTAAATAGTAAGGCAAAGAACAGTGGCGAGACATTAGTTATAACACCAAATTTAACAATGGGACTTCTTCAAAGTTCCATATAAACTGCATTCGGCAACTTTTCAGTTGGCACTAGATGAAGTCCAGTAGGTCTTACCGCTGGAACCAAGGGTACCGTTTTACAAGTCCATGAGAGCTGTGCCAGAGCAGGCACACCAGGATACTAGTGTTGTGGGCATGCCATGATTACTTGAGCCTTTTAACGGATTCAGCATTCGGAACACTTGGAGAGCTGAAACGTTGAGCCGTGCCAGGCTTTAGTATTCTTATTGGATCAGCTTGAGATTTAATTTTCAAGTGATTTTATCTAAGAAAGGGTAAAATGAAATTGCATTTAAGTTTGCATTGAATTAACTCTGAACAATTTGAAGCCAACTAGTTCATTAGGTTTTAAGAAAAAGTACATTTTTAATTAAATTATCTATGTGTACTGTGAGCTATCTTTCAACACAGCTATAGCATAAATGGCTGAACAGTTCATGGGATTTTTGTAGATAGATTATTAGATAACCATTTCTAAATTATTGAATCAACACATAAGCTGGGCCATGCATAGTGGTATCTTTGTGGATATATCGAGTACTGCTAATGTGATGCAAAATAATAAAAAAAATCATGAATATTCACTCTAGAATTTATTATATTTGATTTATACTGATGAGACCTAGTAAGTTTGATATTAGAATTTAGACTAATTGAACAAATATTACATATAATCTATTTTGTTAAGACAGAAATTAATTTGCAAAAAAATCTTTTACTAAGGTCTGTGTTTAATTTCATACAGAAATTTTCAAAATAGGAAACAACTGATTTAAAGGAAAATTAAATACAGCAGAAATCCATAATCAACATATGCATAATAAAAAGACACTTAGGACCAGATGATTAAAAGTTTGCCACCAAAAACATGAAAAAACACATTTAGCCTTGCAGGGACACTCTTGGTGCAATTATCAAAGAAAATGTGCTGTCCCTGTGAGTGGCGAGCTGTTATAGAAATAATGAGAGCTCTCTGCTATGTAAAAGTTACCATGGAGGACCAGGCTATGTTTAAACTTCAATATTTAACCTAGTACAAATCAAAATTCGGTGGGTGAGATTACATATACAGCGCAAGCTTCAGCGCAACTGTTTATAAAGTGCCGTAAGTTGGATAAACTAGCGATGTCCAGAAAGGTGCGTAAATACAAATTTCTGGAGTCGCCAGTGACTTACAGCACTTTAAAAACTGCCGGTGCCTAAGAAAATTAAAAAAAAAACATTAAATCGCACGTAAAAGTATAACCCGCCTCCCAAAAATAAACCTGACACGTAAAACCTCTATATCTGCCATCAAACCCACTTTGGAACTAGTAATAAAAGTATTAACCCCTAAACCAACAACCCCCCACAATGCAATATGCCTAATTAAACTATTAACCCTCCATTCACCCACATCACAATCTACCTAATAAAAGTATTAACCCCTAAATCCGCTAACCCCAACATTGCAAACTACCTAATAAATGTATTAACCCCTAATCCACCATCAAACTCACTTCAGAACTAATAATAAAAGTATTAACCCCTAAGTCGACAATCAACCCACAACGCAATATGCCTAATTAAACTATTAACCCCTAATCCACCATTAACCCACATTGCGATCTACTGAATAAAAGTATTTATCCCTAAATCCGCCAATCCCAACATCACAAACTACCTAATAAAAGTATTAACCCCTAATCCGCCATTAACCCACATCACAAAGTCCCTATTAAAACTAATAACCCCTAATCCGTCATTAACCCACATCGCAACAAACCTTATAAATCTATTAACCCCTAAACCCTTAAACCCATACAACGCAATAATCCTAATAAAACTATTAACCCCCTAATCCGCCAAACACCCACAACACAAGTACCCTAATTAACCTATTAACCCCTAATCCGCCAAACCCCCACAACGCAAATAACTAATTTAATTACTAAGCCCCCTAACCTAACACCCACTAAATTAAAAAAACCAAATTATATAAAATATTAAAATACTAAATTATAATTAAAATAAAAAATCCTAACAGTACTTAGAAAAATAAACCTAACATTAAATTAAAATAAATTAATCTAAAATTACCAAAAATAAAAAAGTCTAACATTACAGAAAATAATAAATAACATTATCCAAAATAAAAAAATTAAACCTAAATCTTATGAAAATAAAAAAGCCCCCCAAAATAAAAACACCCCCTAATCTAATGCTAATACCAAAAGCCCTTAAAAGGGCTTTTTTTGTAGGGCATTGCCCTAAGTTAAAAAGCTCTTTTGCATTTAAAAAAATTCTAAGTCCCCTCCTAACAGTAAAACCCACCACCCACCAAAGCCCCCAAAATAAATAAACCTAACACTAAAAAAACCTAAACTACCCATTGCCCCCTAAAGGGCATTTGTATGGGCATTGCCCTTAAAAGGGCATTCATCTCTTTTAAGAGTACTCTTTAAAACCCAGGAACAAGCCGAACAAGTTATTGCGGTGGGGGGGTGACGGTTGACAGGTAGATAGATATTGCGCATGTGTTAGGTGTTAGTTATTTTCAGGATATAGATGGATATTGCGCATGCGTTAGGTGTTATTTATTTTCAGGATGTAGATAGATATTGCGCATGCGTTAGGTGTTAGTTACTATTTTCAGGGGATTACGGTGCTCACATACTCAGTGCAAGTCTTGCTGCACCTGCCTATGTGTGGCTAGGTGAAAATGGAGTAACATTTCTCCAGTTTCGCCCCACGTAAGTCCTTGCTCTTAATATGTGATAACGATTTGCGACGCGGTTCTATGTTAGCTTATGGGAGTAAAACTTGCAGGCGACGGGTGAAATATATGCGCCGCATTTATATGCGGCGCCGTGTATGTGATACCAAAACCGCGTAAAAAACGGTGTCGCTGTAATCTTGCCCACTGTTTTCAGTGCAATGTACCTTAAATTCACTGTTAGTTTCATATGCATAGGTTTTCCTTTCATACACCTAGATTACGAGTTTTGCGTTATACTGAAAAAGAAGAGTTATCAGGTTATAACGCTGCTTTTTTACTACCGCTGGTATTACGAGTTTTGCAGATTTAGGGGCACCGCACACTTTTTTGGCCTTACCGCAAGTCAATTTACGTAATTTGCGTATAGTCTTTTTTCAATGGGACTCACATAGCGCTGGTATTACGAGTTTGTCCTGGGAGGCCAAAAAGTGAGTGGTACACCCTATCCTGTCAAGATTCGTACCGCATTTCTCTTGTAAGGTGTATCCAGTCCACGGATCATCCATTACTTGTGGGATATTCTCATTCCCAACAGGAAGTTGCAAGAGGACACCCACAGCAGAGCTGTAATATAGCTCCTCCCCTAACTGTCATACCCAGTTATTCTCTTGCAACTCTCAACAAGCTAGGACGTTGTAGGAGAGAGTGGTTAAATATAGCTAGTTTATTTTCTTCAATCAAAAGTTTGTTATTTTTAAATAGTACCGGAGTTGTGCTATTTTATCTCAGGCAGTAAATAGAAGAAGAATCTGCCTGAGGTTTCTATGATCTTAGCAGGTTGTAACTAAGATCCATTGCTATTCTCACATATGTCTGAGGGGATTACACGGATGAGGTAACTTCAGCGAGAGAATGGCGTGCAGTTTATTCTGCTATCAGGTATGTGCAGTTATAATTTTTTCTAGAGATGGAAAACACTAGAAAATGCTGCTGATACCGGATTAATGTAAGTTAAGCCTGAATACAGTGATTTAATAACGACTGGTATCATGCTTACTCCCAGGGGTAATACCCTTATGATATTTACAATATAAAACGTTTGCTGGCATGTTTAATCGTTTTTATATATGCTTTGGTGATAAAACTTTATTGGGGCCTAGTTTTTTCCACATGGCTGGCTTAAATTTTGACTAGAAACAATTTCCACTGTTGTAGTATAAAAGTTACAGTTGGTGCAGTTAAAATTACAAACTGTGACATCCAGCTTCCCTCAAAGGCCCTCTGAATGCTATAGGACATCTCTAAAGGGCCCAAAGGCTCTCCAAAGTCATTTATTGGGGAAGGTAGGGCCACAGCTTGCTGTGGCAGTTGGTTGTGACTGTTAAAAAACGTCTATTTCGTTTTTTTGATCCGTTTTTTGAACTAAGGGGTTAATCATCCATTTGCAAGTGGGTGCAATGCTCTGTTAGCCTATTATACACACTGTAAAAATTTCATTTGGTTTACTGCATTTTTTCACTGTTTTTCAAATTCTGACAAAATTTGTTTCTCTTAAAGGCACAGTACCGTTTTTTATATTTGCTTGTTAACTTGATTTAAAGTGTTTTCCAAGCTTGCTAGTCTCATTGCTATTCTGTATAAACATGTCTGACATAGAAGAAACTCCTTGTTTATTATGTTTAAAAGCCATGGTGGAACCCCCTCTTAGACTGTGTACCAAATGTACTGATTTCATTTTATGCAATAAAGATCATTTTCTGTCTTTAAAAAATGTATCACCAGAGGAATCTGACGAGGGGGAAGTTATGCCGACTAACTTTCCCCACGTGTCAGACCCTTTGACTCCCGCTTAAGGGACTCACGCTCAAATGGCGCCAAGTACATCTAGGGTGCCCATAGCGTTTACTTTACAAGACATGGCGGCAGTCATGGATAATACACTGTCAGCGGTATTAGCCAGACTACCTGAACTTAGAGGTAAGCGAGATAGCTCTGGGGTGAGACAAAATGCAGAGCATACTGACGCTTTAAGAACCATGTCTGATACTGCCTCACAATATGCAGAAGCTGAGGAAAGAGAGCTTCAGTCAGTGGGTGATGTTAATGACTCAGGAAAGATACCTGATTCTAATATTTCTACATTTAAATTTAAGCTTGAACACCTCCGCGTGTTGCTTAGGGGCTGTGATACCATTGCAGTGCCAGAGAAATTGTGTAGACTGGATAAATACTTTGCAGTGCCGGTGTGTACTGATGTTTTTCCAAATACCTAAAAGGTTTACAGAACTTATTAATAAGGAATGGGATAGACCAGGTGTGCCGTTCTCTTCCCCTCCTATTTTTAGAAAAATGTTTCCAATAGACGCCACCACATGGGACTTATGGCAGACAGTCCCTAAGGTGGAGGGAGCAGTTTCTACTCTAGTAAAGTGTACTACTATCCCTGTCGAGGACAGTTGTGCTTTTTTTTTTTAGATCCAATGGATAAAAAATTAGAGGTTACCTTAAGAAAATATTTATTCAACAAGATTTTATCCTACAGCCCCTTGCATGCATTGCCCCTGTCACTGCTGCTGCGGCGTACTGGTTTGAGTCTCTGGAAGAGGCTTTACAGGTAGCGACTCCATTGGATGACATACTTGGCAAACTTAGAGCACTTAAGCTAGCCAATTCTTTTATTCTGATGCCATTGTTCATTTGACTAAACTAACGGCTAAGAATTCTGGTTTTGCTATACAGGCACACAGAGCGCTATAGCTTAGATCATGGTCAGCTGACGTGACTTCAAAATCTAAGCTACTTAACATTCCCTTCAAGGGGCAGACCCTATTCGGGCCTGGTTGAAGGAGATTATTGCTGATATCACTGGAGGAAAAGGTCATGCCCTTCCTCAGGACAGGTCCAAATCTAGGGCCAAACAGTCTAATTTTCGTGCCTTTCAAAACTTCAAGGCAGGTGCGACATCAACTTCCTCTAATAATAAACAAGAGGGAACTTTTGCTCAATCCAAGACGGTCTGGAGACCACACCTGACCTGGAAAAAAGGTAAGCAGGTAAAAAAGCCTGCTGCTGCCTCTAAGACAGCATGAAGGAACGGCCCCCTATCCGGGAACGGATCTAGTAGAGGGCAGACTTTCACTCATTGCCCAGGTGTGGGCAAGAGATGTTCAGGATCCCTGGGCGTTGGAAATTATATCCCAGGGATATCTTCTGGACTTCAAAGCTTCCCCCCCAAAAGGGAGATTTCACCTTTCACAATTTTCTGCACACCAGATAAAGAGAGAGGCATTCTTACACTGTGCACGAGTCCTCCTAGTTATGGGAGTGATCTATCCAGTTCCAAAGGAGGAACAGGGACAGGGTTTTTACTCAAATCTGTTTATGGTTCCCAAAAAAGAGGGAACCTTCAGACCAATTTTGGATCTAAAGATCTTAAACAAATTCCTCAAAGTTCCGTCGTTCAAGATGGAAACTATTCGTACCATCCTACCACTGATCCAGGAGGGTCAATATATGACTACAGTGGATCTAAAGGATGCTTATCTTCACATTCCGATACACAAAGATCATCATCGGTTTCTCAGGTTTGCCTTTTAAGACAGGCATTACCAGTTGTAGCTCTTCCCTTGGGATTAGCTACAGCCCCAAGAATCTTTACAAAGGTTCTAGGGTCACTTATGGTGGTCCTAAGGCCGCGGGGCATAGCAGTAGCCCCTTATTTAGACGACATCCTGATACAGGCGTCAAACTTCCAAATTGCCAAGTCTCATACGGACGTAGTACTGGCATTTCTGTGGTCGCATGGGTGGAAAATGAATGAGGAAAAGAGTTCTCTATCCCCACTCACAAGAGTTTCCTTTCTAGGGACTCTGATAGATTCTGTAGAAATGAAAATTCACCTGACAGAGTCCAGGTTATCAAAGCTTCTAAATTCCTGCTGGGTTCTTCATTCCATTCCGCGCCCTTCGGTGGTTCAGTGTATGGAAGTAATTGGCTTAATGGTAGCGGCAATGGACATAGTGCCGTTTGCACGCTTACATCTCAGACCGCTGCAACTATGCATGCTCAGTCAGTGGAGCGGGGATTACACAGATTTGTCCCCTCAACTGAATCTGGACCAAGAGACCAGGGATTCTCTTCTCTGGTGGCTATCTCGGGTCCATCTGTCCAAAGGTATGACCTTTCGCAGGCCAGATTGGACAATTGTTACGACAGATGCCAGCCTTCTAGGTTGGGGTGCAGTCTGGAACTCCCTGAAGGCTCAGGGATCATGGACTCAGGAGGAGTCTCTCCTTCCATTAAATATTCTGGAACTAAGAGCGATATTCAAGGCTCTTCAGGCTTGGCCTCAGTTAGCAACTCTGAGGTACATCAGATTTCAGTCGGACAACATCACGACTGTAGCTTACATCAACCATCAAGGGGGAACGAGAAGTTCCCTAGAGATGTTAGAAGTTTCAAAAATAATTTGCTGGGCAGAGATTCACTCTTGTCACCTATCAGCTATCCATATCCCAGGTGTAGAGCACTGGGAGGCGGATTTTCTAAGTCGTCAGACTTTTCATCCGGGAGAGTGGGAACTCCATCCGGAGGCAATTGCACAACTGATTCATCGTTGGGGCAAACCAGAACTGGATCTCATGGCGTCTCGCCAGAACGCCAAGCTTCTGTGTTACGGATCCAGGTCCAGGGATCCCAAGGCGACACTGATAGATGCTCTAGCAGCGCCCTGGTCTTTCAACCTGGCTTATGTGTTTCCACCGTTTCCTCTGCTCCCTCGACTGATTGCCAAGATCAAGCAGGAGAGAGCATCGGTGATTCTGATAGCACCTGCGTGGCCACGCAGGACCTGGTATGCAGATCTAGTGGACATGTCATCCTTTCCACCATGGTCTCTGCCTCTGAAACAGGACCTTCTACTTCAGGGTCCTTTCAACCATCCAAATCTAATTTCTCTGAGGCTGACTGCCTGGAGATTGAACGCTTGATTTTATCAAAGCGTGGCTTCTCTGAGTCAGTTATTGATACCTTAAGACAGGCACGAAAGCCTGTCACCAGGAAAATTTACCATAAGGTATGGCATAGATATCTTTATTGGTGTGAATCCAAGGGTTACTCATGGAGTAAGGTCAGGATTGCTAGGATATTATCTTTTCTCCAAGAAGGTTTGGAAAAAGGATTGTCAGCTAGTTAAGCGTCTGGCAGATGTTCCAGACGTTCAGGCATTTTGTCAGGCTTTATTTAGAATCAAGCCTGTGTTTAAACCTGTTGCTCCACCATGGAGCTTAAACTTGGTTCTTAAGGTTCTTCAAGGAGTTCCGTTTGAACCTCTTCATTCCATAGATATCAAGTTTTTATCTTGGAAAGTTCTTTTTTTTGGTAGCTATTTCCTCGGCTCGTAGAGTCTCTGAGCTATCTGCCTTACAATGTGATTCTCCTTATCTGATTTTTCATACGGATAAGGTAGTCCTGCGTACCAAACCTGGGTTCTTACCTAAGGTGGTATCTAACAAGAATATCAATCAAGAGATTGTTGTTACATCTTTGTGTTACACAATTTGGACGTGGTCCGTGCTTTAAAGTTTTACTTACAAGCTACTAAAGATATTCGTCAAACATCTGCTTTGTTTGTTGTCTACTCTGGACAGAGGAGAGGTCAAAAGGCTTCGGCAACCTCTTTTTCTTTTTGACTAAGAAGCTTAATCCGCTTAGCCTATGAGACTGCTGGACAGCAACCTCTTGAAAGGATTACAGCTCATTCCACTAGAGCTGTGGCTTCCACTTGGGCCTTTAAAAATGAGGCTTCTTTTGATCAGATTTGCAAGGCGACGACTTGGTCTTCGTATCATATTTTTTCAAAATTTTACAAATTTGATACTTTTGCTTCTTCGGAGGCTATATTTGGGAGAAAGGTTTTACGGGCAGTGGTTCCTTCCATTTAAGTTCCTGCCTTGTCCCTCCCTTCATCCGTGTACTTTAGCTTTGGTATTGGTATCCCACAAGTAATGGATGATCCGTGGACTGGATACACCTTACAAGAGAAAACACAATTTATGCTTACCTGATAAATTTATTTCTCTTGTGGTGTATCCAGTCCACGGCCCGCCCTGTCATTTTAAGGGAGGTAATTTTTAAATTTAAACTACAGTAACCACTGCACCCTATGGTTCCTCCTTTCTCGGCTTGTTTTCGGTCGAATGACTGGCTATGACAGTTAGGGGAGGAGCTATATTGCAGCTCTGCTGTGGGTGTCCTCTTGCAACTTCCTGTTGGGAATGAGAATATCCCACAAGTAATGGATGATCCGTGGACTGGATACACCACAAGAGAAATAAATTTATCAGGTAAGCATAAATTGTGTTTTTAAATTCAGTAGTTATAAGATTTACATTACAACGCTGTAGCATAAAACTCATAACTAAAGTGTTACAAAGTATACTAACACCCATAAACTACCTATTAACCCCTAAACCGAGGCCCTCCCGCATCGCAAACACTAAAATAAAAATATTAACCCCTAATCTGCCACTCCGGACATCGCCGCCACTATAATAAAGATATTAACCCCTAAACCGCCGTACTCCCGCCTTGCAAACACTAGTTAAATATTATTAACCCCTAATCTGCTGTCCCTAACATCGCCGCCACTTACCTACATTTATTAAACCCTAATCTGCCGCCCCCAATGTCGCCGCCACTATATTAAATTTATTAACCCCTAAATCTAAGTCTAACCCTAACCCTAACACCCGCTAACTTAAATATAATTTAAATAAATCTAAATAAAACCTACTATTATCACCTAAATTATTCCTATTTAAAACTAAATACTTACCTATAAAATAAACCCAAAGCAAGCTACAATATAACTAATAGTTACATTGTATCTAGCTTAGGTTTTATTTTTATTTTACAGTGAAGTTTGTATTTATTTTAACTAGGTAGAATAGTTATTAAATAGTTATTAACTATTTAATAACTACCTAGCTAAAATAAATACAAATTTACCTGTAAAATAAAACCTAACCTAAATTACACTAACCCCTAACCTAACCCTACAATTAAATAAATTACCTAAATTAAATACAATTAAATAAATTAAATAAAATTAGCCATATTACAAAAAAAGCAAACACTAAATTACAGAAAATAAAAAACAAATTACAAGATCTTTAAACTAATTACACCTAATCTAAGAGCCCTATCAAAATAAAAAAAAGCCCACCCAAAATAAAAAATAAAAAACCTAGCCTAAACGAAACTTTCAATAGCCCTTAAAAGGGCCTTTTGCGGGGCATTGCCCCAAAGAAATCAGCTCTTTTACCTGAAAAAGAAAATACACACAACCCCCCCAACAGTAAAACCCACCACCCACACAACCAACCCCCCAAATAAAAGCCTAACTAAAAAAAACCTAAGCTTCCCATTGCCCTGAAAAGGGCATTTGGATGGGCATTGCCCTTAAAAGGGCATTTAGCTCTTTTGCTGCCCAAAGCCCTAACCTAAAACTAAAACCCACCCAATATACCCTTAAAAAATCCTAACACTAACCCCCGAAGATTCACTTACCGGGAGAAGTCTTCATCCAAGCGGCAAGATGTCCTCAACGAAGCCGGCAGAAGTGGTCTAAATTTGTATTTATTTTAGCTAGGTAGTTATTAAATAGTTAATAAATATTTAATAACTATTCTACCTAGTTAAAATAAATACAAACTTGCCTGTAAAATAAAAATAAACCCTAAGCTAGCTACAATGTAACTATTAGTTATATTGTTACCTATAAAATAAACCCTAAGCTAGCTACAATATACAGGAAGTGCAGAATTATTAGGCAAGTTGTATTTTTGAGGATTAATTTTATTATTGAACAACAACCATGTTCTCAATGAACCCAAAAAACTCATTAATATCAAAGCTGAATAGTTTTGGAAGTAGTTTTTAGTTTGTTTTTAGTTATAGCTATTTTAGGGGGATATCTGTGTGTGCAGGTGACTATTACTGTGCATAATTATTAGGCAACTTAACAAAAAACAAATATATACCCATTTCAATTATTTTTTTTTACCAGTGAAACCAATATAACATCTCATCATTCACAAATATACATTTCTGACATTCATAAACAAAAGAAAAACAAATCAGTGACCAATATAGCCACCTTTCTTTGCAAGGACACTCAAAAGCCTGCCATCCATGGATTCTGTCAGTGTTTTGATCTGTTCACCATCAACATTGCGTGCAGCAGCAACCACAGCCTCCCAGACACTGTTCAGAGAGGTGTACTGTTTTCCATCCTTGTAAATCTCACATTTGATGATGGACCACAGGTTCTCAAGGGGGTTCAGATCAGGTGAACAAGAGGCCATGTCATTAGATTTTCTTCTTTTATACCCTTTCTTGCCAGCCACGCTGTGGAGTACTTGGACGCGTGTGATGGAGCATTGTCCTGCATGAAAATCATGTTTTTCTTGAAGGATGCAGACTTCTTCCTGTACCACTGCTTGAAGAAGGTGTCTTCCAGAAACTGGCAGTAGGACTGGGAGTTGAGCTTGACTCCATCCTCAACCCGAAAAGGTCCCATAAGCTCATCTTTGATGATACCAGCCCAAACCAGTACTCCACCTCCACCTTGCTGGCGTCTGAGTCGGACTGGAGCTCTCTGCCCTTTACCAATCCAGCCACGGGCCCATCCATCTGGCCCATCAAGACTCAATCTCATTTCATCAGTCCATAAAACCTTAGAAAAATCAGTCTTGAGATATTTCTTGGCCCAGTCTTGACGTTTCAGCTTGTGTGTCTTGTTTAGTGGTGGTCGTCTTTCAGCCTTTCTTACCTTGGCCATGTCTCTGAGTATTGCACACCTTGTGCTTTTGGGCACTCCAGTGATGTTGCAGCTCTGAAATATGGCCAAACTGGTGGCAAGTGGCATCTTGGCAGCTGCACGCTTGACTTTTCTCAGTTCATGGGCAGTTATTTTGCGCCTTGGTTTTTCCACACGCTTCTTGCGACCCTGTTGACTATTTTGAATGAAACGCTTGATTGTTCAATGATCACGCTTCAGAAGCTTTGCAATTTTAAGAGTGCTGCATCCCTCTGCAAGATATCTCACTATTTTTGACTTTTCTGAGCCTGTCAAGTCCTTCTTTTGACCCATTTTGCCAAAGGAAAGGAAGTTGCCTAATAATTATGCACACCTGATATAGGGTGTTGATGTCATTAGACCACACCCCTTCTCATTACAGAGATGCACATCACCTAATATGCTTAATTGGTAGTAGGCTTTCGAGCCTATACAGCTTGGAGTAAGACAACATGCATAAAGAGGATGATGTGGTCAAAATACTCATTTGCCTAATAATTCTGCACTCCCTGTAGTTATATTATAGCTATCTTAGGGTTTATTTTATAGGTAAGTATTTAGTTTTAAATACAAATAATTTAGGTGGTAATAGTAGGTTTTATTTAGATTTATTTAAATTATATTTAAGTTAGGGGGCGTTAAGGTTAGGGTTAGACTTAGATTTAGGGGTTAATAAATTTAATATAGTGGCAGCGACGTTGGGGGCGGCAGATTAGGGGTCAATAAATGTAGGTAGGTGGCTGTGATGTTAGGGACAGCAGATTAGGGGTTAATAATATTTAACTAATGTTTACGAGGTCGGAGTGCGGCAGACTAGGGTTTAATATGTTTATTATATTGGCGGCGATGTCTGGAGCGGCAGATTAGGGGTTATTAAATATAATGTAGGTGTCGGCGATGTCGGGGGCAGCAGATTAGGGGTTAATAAGTGTAAGATTAGGGGTGTTTAGACTCGGGGTTCATGTTAGAGTGTTAGGTGTAAACATAAAATGTGTTTCCCCATAGGAATCAATGGGCTGCATTACTGAGCTTTACGCTGCTTTTTTTTGCAGGCGTTAGACTTTTTCTCAGCCGGCTCTCCCCATTGATGTCTATGGCAAAGATCGTGCACGAGCACGTACAACCAGCTCATCGCTGTCTTAAGCAACTCTGGTATTGGAGTTCAGTGTGGAGCTCAATTTTGCTCTACGCTCACTTCTTGTCTGTTAACGCCGGGTTTGTAAAAACCCATAATACCAGCTCTGCAGGTAAGCGAGCGGTGAAAATAAAGTGCACGTTATCAACGCACCCCTGTTACCACAAAACTCGTAATCTGGCCGATAGTAAATAGCGTTTTTTTTATATTTTGATAAACGCTCGCCACCTTTTAATTTGTGAGAAAAAAGTGTGAAATCTCTAGGGCAGAAATGTATAGATAATTACACTTGGATTTGAGAGACAATCTTTATACACACCCACTGAACAGCTATGTTCACACCATTTTAGGTTATTTTTCCTTTCATACCGCTAGATTTAGAGTTCTGCGGCCAAAGGGGTGCGTTAGCTACGCATGCTTTTTTCCCCCGCACCTTTTAAATACCGCTGGTATTTAGAGTTCACAGAAGGGCTGCGTTAGGCTCCAAAAAGGGAGCGTAGAGCATATTTACCGCCACTGCAACTCTAAATACCAGCGGTGCTTACGGACGCGGCCAGCTTCAAAAAGTGCTCGTGCACGATTCCCCCATAGGAAACAATGGGGCAGTTTGAGCTGAAAAAAAACCTAACACCTGCAAAAAAGCAGCGTTCAGCTCCTAACGCAGCTCCATTGTTTCCTATGGGGAAACACTTTCTATGTCTGCACCTAACACCCTAACATGTACCCCGAGTCTAAACACCCTTATTAACCCCTAATCTGCCGCCCCCACTATCGCTGACCCCTGCATATTTTTTTTAACCCCTAATCTGCCGCTCCGTACACCGCCGCCACCTACGTTATCCCTATGTACCCCTAATCTGCTGCCCCTAACACAGCCGACCCCTATATTATATTTATTAACCCCTAATCTGCCGCCCCCAACGTCGCCGCCACCTACCTACACTTATTAACCCCTAATCTGCCGACCGGCCCTCACCGCTACTATAATAAAGTTATTAACCCCTAATCCGCCTCACTCTCGCCTCAATAACCCTGTAATAAATAATATTAACCCCTAATCTGCCCCCCCTAACATCACCGACACCTAACTTCAAGTATTAACCCCTAATCTGCCGACCGGACCTCACCGCTACTCTATTAAATTTATTAACCCCTAAAGCTAAGTCTAACCCTAACACTAACACCACCCTAAATTAAATATAATTTTAATCTAACTAAATAAATTAACTCTTATTAAATAAATTATTCCTATTTAAAGCTAAATACTTACCTGTAAAATAAACCCTAATATAGCTACAATATAAATAATAATTATATTGTAGCTATTTTAGGATTTATATTTATTTTACAGGCAACTTTGTATTTATTTTAACCAGGTAAAATAGCTATTAAATAGTTAATAACTATTTAATAGCTACCTAGTTAAAATAATTACAAAATTACCTGTAAAATAAATCCTAACCTAAGTCAAAATTAAACCTAACACTACACTATCAATAAATTAATTACATACAAATACCTACAATTATCTACAATTAAACCTAACACTACACTATCAATAAATTAAGTACATACAAATACCTACAATTATCTACAATTAAACCTAACACTACACTATCAATAAATTAATTACATACAAATACCTACAATTAAATACAATTAAATAAACTAACTAAAGTACAAAAAATAAAAAAAGAACTAAGTTACAAAAAATAAAAAATAATTTACAAACATAAGAAAAATATTACAACAATTTTAAGCTAATTACACCTACTCTAAGCCCCCTAATAAAATAACAAAGCCCCCAAAATAAAAAAATGCCCTACCCTATTCTAAAATACAAATAGAAAAGCTCTTTTACCTTACCAGCCCTTAAAAGGTACTTTTGCGGGGCATGCCCCAAAGAATTCTGCTCTTTTGCCTGTAAAAAAAAACATACAATACCCCCCCCAACATTACAACCCACCACCCACATACCCCTAATCTAACCCAAACCCCCCTTAAATAAACCTAACACTAAGCCCCTGAAGATCTCCCTACCTTATCTTCACCACACCGGGTATCACCGATCTGTCCAGAGGAGGCTCCGAAGTCTTCATCCAAGCCCAAGCGGGGGCTGAAGAGATCCATCATCCGGCTGAAGAGATCCATCATCCGGCTGAAGAGGTCCATCATTGGGCTGAAGAGATCCATCATCCGGCTGAAGAGGTCCATCATCGGGCTGAAGAGGTCCATCATCGGGTTGAAGAGATCCATCATCCGGCTGAAGAGGTCCATCATCGGGCTGAAGAGGTCCATCATTGGGCTGAAGAGATCCATCATCCGGCTGAATAGGTCCATCATCGGGCTGAAGTCTTCTATCAAGTGGCATCTTCAATCTTCTTTCTTCCGGATCCATCTTCATCCCGCCGACGCGGAACATCCATCCTGGCCGATGACTTCCCGACGAATGACGGTTCATTTAAATGACGTCATCCAAGATGGCGTCCCTCGAATTCCGATTGGCTGATAGGATTCTATCAGCCAATCGGAATTAAGGTAGGAAAATTCTAATTGGCTGATGGAATCAGCCAATCAGATTGAGCTTGCATTCTATTGGCTGTTCCGATCAGCCAATAGAATGCGAGCTCAATCTGATTAGCTGATTGGATCAGCCAATCGGATTGAACTTGAATCTGATTGGCTGATTCCATCAGCCAATCAGAATTTTCCTACCTTAATTCCGATTGGCTGATAGAATCCTATCAGTCAATTGGAATTCGAGGGATGCCATCTTGGATGACGTCATTTAAAGGAACCGTCATTCGTCGGGAAGTCGTCGGCCAGGATGGATGTTCCGCGTCGGCGGGATGAAGATGGATCCGGAAGAAAGAAGATTGAAGATGCCGCTTGATAGAAGACTTCAGCCCGATGATGGACCTCTTCAGCCGGATGATGGATCTCTTCAGCCCGATGATGGACCTCTTCAGCCCCCGCTTGGGCTTAGATGAAGACTTCGGAGCCTCCTCTGGACGGATCGGTGATACCCGGCGTGGTGAAGATAAGATAGGGAGATCTTCAGGGGCTTAGTGTTAGGTTTATTTAAGGGGGGTTTGGGTTAGATTAGGGGTATGTGGGTGGTGTTGGGGGGGTATTGTATGTTTTTTTTTTACAGGCAAAAGAGCAGAATTCTTTGGGGCATGCCCCGCAAAAGGCCCTTTTAAGGGCTGGTAAGGTAAAAGAGCTTTTCTATTTGTATTTTAGAATAGGGTAGGGCATTTTTTTATTTTGGGGGGCTTTGTTATTTTATTAGGGGGCTTAGAGTAGGTGTAATTAGGTTAAAATTGTTGTAATATTTTTCTGTTTGTAAATTATTTTTTTATTTTTTGTAACAGTTCTTTTTTTATTTTTTGTACTTTAGTTAGTTTATTTAATGTATTTAATTGTAGGTATTTGTATGTAATTAATTTATTGATAGTGTAGTGTTAGGTTTAATTGTAGATAATTGTAGGTATTTTATTTAATTAATTTATTGATAGTGTAGTGTTAGGTTTAATTGTAACTTAGGTTAGGATTTATTTTACAGGTAAATTTGTAATTATTTTAACTAGGTAGCTATTAAATAGTTATTAACTATTTAATAGCTATTGTACCTGGTTAAAATAAATACAAAGTTGCCTGTAAAATAAATATTAATCCTAAAATAGCTACAATATAATTATAATTTATATTGTAGCTATATTAGGGTTTATTTTACAGGTAAGTATTTAGCTTTAAATAGGAATAATTTATTTAATAAGAGTTAATTTATTTCGTTAGATTAAAATTATATTTAATTTAGGGGGGTGTTAGTGTTAGGGTTAGACTTAGCTTTAGGGGTTAATAAATTTAATAGAGTAGCGGTGAGGTCCAGTCGGCATATTGGGGGTTAATACTTGAAGTTAGGTGTCGGTGATGTTAGGGAGGGAAGATTAGGGGTTAATACTATTTATTATAGGGTTATTGAGGCGGGAGTGTGGCGGATTAGGGGTTAATAACTTTATTATAGTAGCGGTGAGGTCCGGTCGGCAGATTAGGGGTTAATAATTGTAGGTAGGTGGCGGCGACGTTGGGGGCGGCAGATTAGGGGTTAATAAATATAATTTAGGGGTCAGCGGTGTTAGGGGCAGCAGATTAGGGGTACATAGGGATAACGTAGGTTGCGGCTGTGTGCGGTCGGCAGATTAGGGGTTACAAAAATTTAATAGAGTGGCGGCGATGTGGGGGGGCCTCGGTTTAGGGGTACATAGGTAGTTTATGGGTGTTAGTGTACTTTAGAGCACAGTAGTTAAGAGCTTTATGAACCGGCGTTAGCCCAGAAAGCTCTTAACTCCTGGCTTTTTGCTGCGGCTGGAGTTTTGTCGTTAGATTTCTAATGCTCACTTCAGCCAAGACTCTAAATACCAGCGTTAGAAAGATCCCATTGAAAAGATAGGATACGCAATTGACGTAAGGGGATCTGCGGTATGGAAAAGTCACGGCTGCAAAGTGAGCGTTAGACCCTTTCCTGACTGACTCTTAATACCAGCGGGCGGCCAAAACCAGCGTTAGGAGCCCCTAACGCTGGTTTTGACGGCTAACGCAGAACTCTAAATCTAGCGGATAGTAAATAGCGTATTTTTATATTTTGATAAACGCTCGCCACCTTTTAATTTTCGAGAAAAAAGTGTGATATCTCTAGGGCGGAAATGTATAGATAATTACACTTGGATTTAAGAGACAATTTCATACACACCCATGGAACACCTATGTTCACACCATTTTACAATAAAACAATTATGATTTGTATTTTGTACTTGTAAGTACAAATTTGTATGTGTTTTTTGCACATCAAGTGTACTTATAATACGATTTATGCGGTACACATTAAATACGATTTATTTACATATATATTTTACATTTTGGATAAAATATTATTTTTGGTGAACAATTTAGTTACGATTTTCATCGTGCACTTTTTTAATGTATGCATCTCCTTCCCATACGAAAATGCAGTATATGCCCTTTAGCGAAAGATCCTGTTTTCAGGGTAAAAAAGTGGCTTTAAAGAATTCCAACAGTGAAACAGAAGTACTGGCGAGCATTCTCAAGGAATCTCACCAACCCAGAGACCTTTAAATTATCAAGCCATTAGAATGAATTTCAAGTGATTAATATATTTTTTATCTGACAAATTTCAAAGTTACTTCCATTTTCCTTTCTTTACCTTGTATCATGTGACAGCTATTAGCGAATCACAAAATGCATACATGTACAGTATATACTGTGAATTCTTGCACATACATTTGGTTTTAGTGTTTAGTGTTCCTTTAAAGGGACACTAAACCCTAATTTCTTCTTTAAGGATTCAGATAGAGCATGCCATTTTAAGCAACTTTTTAATTTACTACTATTATTAATTTTTCTTCATTCTCTTGCTTGGTTCAGAACCTGGATTATGCTTGCTTATTGGTTTGCTAAATGTAGCCACCAATAAGCAAGCGCTATCCAGGGTGCTGAACCTAAAATTTGCTGGCTGCTAAGCTTTAAATTCCTGCTTTTTAAATAAAGATAGCAAGAGAACAAAGAAAAAATGATAGTTGGAGTTAATTAGAAAGTTACTTAAAATTGTATGCTCTATCTGAATCATTAAGGATAAAATTTGGGTTTAGTATCCCTTTAAGGACATGGAAATTAAAATATTGCCCTGCAAAACATTAACTATTGTGGTTAAATGAAGATGCTCTCTTTGTGCATTCATGTATTTTCTTTGAAATAAACATTATATTCAAACATCTTCTATTTGTATATCAAACATTTCAACATGCTGAATATATTAGCCTGAAAAATATGAATCAAGAGCTGTTTACATTTAAATGGAAACTACTACATTTACTGTCTAATTATGCTCATTGGCTGATACAAGCAACTCCCAATGCAGATACACTATAAGGCCAAAAGTATGTGGACACCTGACAATCATAGCTTTATGAGCTTGTTGAACATCCCATTCCAAAACCATGGGCATTTACATGGAGTCCCCCCCCCCCCTTTGCTATAAAAGCTGGCACTCTTCTGGGTAGGCTTTACACAAGAGTTTGGAGTATTTATGTGGCAAATTATGTCCATTCAGCTAAAAGAACATTGGGAGGTCAGGGCCAGGCACTGATATTGGATGAGAAGTTCTGGTTCACAATCTGTGTTCTAATACATGCCAAAGGTGTTCAAAGGGTTTAAGGTCAGAAGGTCAGACCACCATCCTTTTTACTGACAAAATAGAACCCAGCCCCGGCAGGAGAGGAGGAAGGGTGAATTAAGCCTTTAGCTAAATTCTCTTGGATATATTCTTCCATGACTTTGGTTTCAGCTTTGGACAGTGGATAAGTCCTTCCTTTGGGAAATGGGGCTCCAGGAAAGAGGTCAATTTTGTAGTCATAAGGGTGGTGAGGTGGGAGCACATTAGCTACTTTCTTTCAAAGACATCCGTAAAGTCTGCATATACTGAGGGAAGGTTAGAAGGGGTCAAAAGGCTGGCTATAGGAATGTGTTGTAGTGGAGTAACTGTAGCCAAGCAGGAGTAAAAACAGGATTTACCCCAGGAAGCCAACTGTCCTTCAGTCCAGTCGAATTGAGGATTGTGTTTTTCGTAGCCAAGGAAGACCAAGGATAACTGGTTGTGCAGGAGAATGAATGACATCAAACTGCAACTGTTCAGAATGTTCGACCCCCACAGTCATGGTTAGGGGTGCTGATTTGAAATGTATTAAACCTGATCCAAGGGGAGTGCTATCCAGAGTGGTTATTTTTAGTCAATGTTTTTTTCTGGAGAAGAGGCAACCCTGCATGAATCATAAAACGGTGATCTAGGAAATTTCTGGCTGCCCCTGAATCTACAAAGGCCTGAGTATGGACAGAGTTCTGGAGAAAGGTGAGGGTAACAGGAACCAAAAAACGAGAGGAGTGAGGGGAATTAGTAGTGGCCATGCTTAGAGGTACCCCACTCTTATCCTCTATGTCAGGTAAAGACCCAGACAAAATCACCTGCAGAAAAGGCACGAATAATAGCTCGATGATGATCTGCAAACCTCTTGTATCTGGAGATGGTTGAGTGTAATTGAGAGCGTATTCGTTGCCAATGGGTAGTGAGGTCAGTGAAGCGACGTTCTGCAGCAGGGACTCCTGTAGATTGAGCAGAAAGAGGAAAAACACAAGGTTGATAATCAGCTGTAGAAAGGGAAGCATCATAGAGAAGAATGCCACTGAGTGTTCTTTGCCAGTTCAGCTAGGGTAACAACCCAGACCAATTAGTATGCTGTGAATTGACATATCCTCTGAGATAAGCTTCAAGATACTGATTGGTTCTCTCCTTCTGCCCGTTAGTCTGGAGTCTGGGGTTGATAACCAGAGGACAAAGAAACAGTGGTTCCAATCAATTTGCAAAAACTTCTACAAAAGGTAGAAATAAATTGAGGTCCTCTGTCAATTCTTGGGCTGTAGGCAACTGAGGTAAAGGTACAAAATGAGCATGTTTGGAGAATCCACCACTACCCAGATGACTGTATAATGGTCAGAAGAAGGGAGGTCTACAACAAAATCCATGGCTATGTGTGTCCATGGTTGTTTAGGTATGGACAATGGTTGAAGTAGGCCATGAGGTAGGGAATGGGGAGTCTTATTAACAGCACAAGTCTGACCAGCCTTGACATACTCCTGAGAGTCTGACTTCATTGTAGGCCACCACACTTGTTGGCAAAGAAGTTTAAAGGTTCTTGTCAAACCAGGATGACCTCACAGCTTGCTGTCATGAGCCCAGGATAGCACAGGAGAGCGAAGGTTTGGAGGAACATAAAGAATCTCAGGAGCCGCAGGGGCTTCAAAATGTTTTCTTGACTGGGCACGTTGCAGTCTTTGAAGAAGGGAGGTGTTGAGCTAAGCAATCACACAGGAGGGAGGTATGATGTGTTCGACAGGAGCTTCAGAAGAGTCATTAGACTGAGGAAACTGATGGGAAAGGGAATCAGCCTTTTTATTCTATGTCCCAGGAAGGTAAGAGACTATAAAATTAAATCAAGTAAAGAATAAGGCCCACCTGGCCTGTCAAGGTTTTGCGTCGATGAGCACTCTCTAAGTACGTCAGGTTCTTGTGATCAGTGAGAATCTGAATGGGGTTGGTAGTACCCTCTAGCCAGTGAAGCCATTCAGTAAGGGCATCTTGATGGTTAGGAGTTCACGATTTCCCACTTCGTAATTCCTCTCTGCAAGAGAAAACCGCTTAGAGAAAAAGGGCACAGGATGCAACTTAAAGGTTGAAAGGTCTCTTTGGGTTAAGACTGCACTAGCTCCTATTTCAGAGGCATAAACCTCTAACGTGAACTGTAAATCAGGATCAGGATGACGTAGCACAGGAGCAGCACAAAAGGTCGTCTTCAGACGAGAGAAGGCTTCCACAGCTACTGGAGGCCAATTCTTACAGTCTCTGTTCCGTTTAGTCAGCTCAGTGAGTAAAGCAACAATCTTGGAGAAATTCTTTATAAACTTGCGATAATAGTTGGAAAACCCCAAGAATCTCTGTAACTCCTTCAATGTGGTGGGCTGAGGCCATTCCAGAACTGCTGTTAGCTTAGTGGGATCCATGGCAAAACCTTCTTTAGAGATGATATGTACCCCACTCTTATCCTCTAGGCGTCGGCTTTTCCCGGCAGTATATCACAATTCTTAAGTTGGTGTGCATTAGAATCACAATAGAAGCAAAGTCTTAATCTCCTTCTTCTCTGTCTTTCAGATTATGAGGATTTAAGGGAAGAGAGATCCATAGGTTCCCCTTCAGAGGTAATGGGAGGTGCTGGAAGGGTAGAGGGCAGTCTATTGGCTGGACGGGTAGGAGGACAAGAGGGAAGGATTCTGCGAGTTCTCAGCTTGTCTTTCCTGAAAGCAAGAATCCAGACTGATGCAGAGTGCTATGAAATCATCCAGGAAAGAGGGAACATCACGATAAGTGAGTTCATCCTTGATGCGATCATGCAGGCCTCTCCGGAAGGCCACCTTGAGAGCACTACAATCCCAACTGGTCTCAAGTTCTAAAGTTTGAAAATTGATGGCGTATTGTGCCACAGATCTATTGCTCTGGCAGAGATCCAAGAGAGAGTACTCTGCAGCAGAAGTGAAACCAGAAGTCCCAAACACGGAAGATGATGCAGAAATTAAGGTATCAGCATCATTTAGGAGTTGATCACTCTGTTCCAAAAGGGGAGAGACCCAGGCTAGGGCCTTGTCTTTCAACAAAAAAATGATAAAGGTAACCTTTGACTGATGAGACTGGAAGGTATTGCGGAAATGCAGTCTGCACTGGTTGAGAAAACCCCTACAGTCTGTAGTGCCATCAAACTTGTCAGGCAATTATATTCGGGGTATGCTACCAGAAGCAGGGGAGGAGGTTGCTGTACTAGCAGCAGGAACAGGCTGTGTGGCATCTGGCGCAGAATTTTTCTCTGCAACAAGTGTGGAGAACAGGCTTTGCAGGTGTGAGGCGTGGGTTCCCAGCATCTGTCCCTAAAAAGAGATTGCTCTAGCTACCTCATTTGGGTCCTTGGCCCAAGTATAATGTCCCTATCAGATCAAACTTGGCCAGTAGCCTTCTTTTTCCAGCTTCAAGTGGAAGGATAAGGAAATATCCCAGAACAAAGTGAGATGTATGAAATGAGGTAAGCAGTACTCACGGTAGACAGGGCAGTCCAAGGAATCAGCAGTACTGGGTTAAACCCAGCAACAAAAAGGAAATCCAGCAATTTAGGGGATAAACAGCAGAGTGGTCAGACAGGCAGTGTTTAGTAACAATAAGGCAATCCAGAAATTCAGGGGTTGAACAGCATAGTGGTCAGACAGGCAGAGTTCAGTAACAAAAAGACAATCCAACAATTCAGCGGTTAAACAGCAGAATGGTCAGACAGGCAGAGCTCAGTAACAATAAGGCAATCCTGCAATAGGAGCACACAAAGTAAGTCCTATACTTGGGCAGTGTATGTAAGTTATGCAGGTACGTACATAGGCGCCAATTCGCGCCAAGGAGGACTTCAAAGGATCCAACCTGCTTGAAAGGGGAATTGACGTCATCGCTGCATGCTCACAGCAACCACAGCTTCCCTGGCAACAGCCAGAGCGGCACAATAAGGAGCAATGTGACAGGGTTCTTCTTTTTGCAGTTGCAAGTCAGAATGATGGCAGCTTCTTCTGCCCACCACTTAACAACCTTACCCTCCCCATGTCCCCTCACTACATGCCTATTTGGGGTCAAAACCCCTCCTTCTATTACATTGACCCCCACACTAGGTCTACATTTTGTTTCAATAATACACATACACAAGATATGTGGTGTAAAAGCCACAGCCAATAGTTATTAACAAATAAATATAAACATTTAATAAAACATTTAACTTAACAGCCAATAATACAACCAATGAAAATGCTTGTCCCCAAATATGCTTTCCACCGGCTTGAATGCCATGCCCATTCCCCACCACTTACGTTCCCATTTCTTAGGGATGTACCACCTCAAAATTAGCTAAGAACTCCACCAAAGACCAGCATTCCACCACAGCTCGACTCACAGACGAGCGTCTCCCACCGTAGCCAGGTCCTTTAACACCCCTTTCCTGATTTTGAAATTAAACAGATGGAACTCCACGTCATTCAAATGAACCCCAGACTTTTAAAAAAATGCATTTACTTGACTCATGTTAAATTCTCAACCCACCAAGTTTCAACATAAAGCCACTATTCATTCTACTCAATTTCTTTCTTGATACCTTCAACTTCTTAGTGTACCAAGCTGACCTCCAAACTATCATACCCCAAAACCCAAACCACCTCAAAACAGCATGTTCAGAAGAAAAATGTAACTGCAACCCTTGCTGCTTAACTGCTGCTGCCCCTCTTGCCCAGTAAACATATGAATAACAAATGATCCAACAATGTACCGGACCTGTTAAAAGATAACATAAATACACTAAACTTCTAACTCCAGATGAACATACAAATTAAATCATCCAGACTTTCATCTGCCAATCCTCTTAATCACATTCACACCCAAACCCAGACTTTCTGCCTCTGTAGCCACCTCAATCTGGAAAGAATGTGAACCAAATTCTCTTCCACTGAACCCCAGCTCCTTCAATACTTTTCTGAAAACAGCTATAAACTGGAAACGTGACAAAGATGATCCATCTTCATGAACTAACAATGGAAACCCCCACTTGGCCTAAGTGCCAAATATGCCCCAACTGCCTCCACTGGGCAACACAAATGTTTAATGGCAAATAGCCTAAGCATCCTCCCAACACCTTCCTGATCATTCATTGCGTTCCGCAACCAAATCCACAACTCTCCATTCCTAAAAGAAGCATCCTGCATCTGCTAAAACCCCCTTTGCCTATTGTCTATTGGGTCCCACCAATTCTGAAATTCAAAAAGCCCCAAAAAAGGCCAACACATACACTGCCCTGAACTAAAGAAATTCAAATTTGGAACTTTACACTACCTTCAAAAACCCAATAACTTGGCTCAGCATCCCAAAAATCGCAGGCCTCCATTGGTCCCCTTGTGCTCTTCTCTTACACAACTCCCTAACTGCCAAAAAAACCTTAGTTAAATCAGTTTACACCCAGAGACCCGCCATCATCCTTTTAATTATCGACTTAGATAAGCCGTTAGCTCCCCATTCTTCAATCCACCTAATAAGGCCATCCCTCCATCTATCCTCAGCTTCCAAAACCTGGCACCTCAACAAAAACCCCAACCGCAGTTTCCATGTTTGAACATAAGCTTTCCATTTATTAGGAGATAAAGCTCTCCTCACTACCTCACCCATCAATCTATGAAACTCATCCTCCACAGATGCTCTAGCCAACCTACCCCCTCCTCCTCTGGTGGAATTAGCTAAATCCACTTTTTTTCGTATGTGAAGGAGATGCATACATTACAAAAGAGCACAAGGAAATTTCTAATTTAAAAATCATACAAAACGAATAATTGAACCATTCACACAAAAATATGCAGAAAAAAATGTACTGCTCAGATGCATCAAACATAACAAAATTGTTAACCAAAAATTGTATTTTATCCAAAATGTAAAATTTGTATGTAAATTATACAGGAATAACTGTATTAAAGGCTAGATTACAAGTGGAGCTCTAAATATTGCTTGCGATAATGTGCTCTGGTATTACAAGTAAATCGCAATCCAAACATGAGACAGAGACGGCATCAGAACCTCACACAGAAAATGGGATAAGTAGCGCAGCGATGGGCAGCATATTTAAATACATATGTATATGAATATATACATATATATTTATGTGTTAATAATTAATATGTGTATATACACATATTAACACATAACTATTTATGTATATACACATACATATATATATATTTACTGAGAAATCAAAGTTCCCCATAGACCGCTATATAAAGGCACTTTTCAGTGTCATTTTTTTCTAACACCCCACTCCCACAAACTTTAAAGCCCCAAAAGTGCCTAGTACAGTTATTTTATATTTAAAAAAAAGCTACTTTTTTTTTTAATAAAAAAATATTATGCCCTCTATTTTGAGGCCATTTGGGGCACTTTTAGAAAAGGGATCTCTGGTTAATTTTCCAGAGCGCTAATTGCTACCCTTAGCTTGCAGTAGCAATAACCAGCCACTTGTAATGGTTGGTTAATTTCCGCACGCAAACGGGCAAATTAGCTCATTTGTGGGAGTACAATACTTTAATGCTCCACTCGTAATCTAGTCCTAAATATGCAAAGGGTAAATCGTAATGTAAATACATTGGATGTGCAAAAAAAACACAAAGAAATTTGGACTTATAAATTCAAATCGTAATTTTTTTGGTAAAATGGGCTGATCATGGGCATTCCATGGGCGTGTATGTCTCTCGCACTACAGATCTCACTGGTTTTCTCGACAGTTAAAAGGTGGCTAGCTTTTATGAAAATACTCAACACACTAATTACTCTATTAAAAACACTAATTACTTTGAAAGAAAAACCTATGCATACAAAAATAACAGCAAATTTAAGGTACAGTGTACTGAAAACATTTTATTTTGAATGTATTAGGCTTAAAATTCAAGGTTAACAACATGCTGTTATCTCGCTGTGTACTTTATCCTTCAGTGCGAATTTTCACATAGCGGAGAGCTCTCATTATTTTTATGGGAAACAGCTCGCCACTGGCAGGGACAGCCCATTTTCTTTGATAATTGCACCAAGAGGCTAAACCTGTTTTTTCCTGATTTTGTTGGCGAACTTTTGATCATCGGCCCCTGGAGTATAGGTGCATGTAGTGCATTGCTTTGCTTTGGAGCTGAGTCTGACTATATATTTAAAGGGACACTCAGGTCAAATTAAATTGTCATGATTCAGATACAGCATGTAATTTTAAACAACTTTCCAATTTACTTCCATTAAAAAAAAATGTGCACAGTCTTTTTATATTTACACTTTTTGAGTCACCAGCTCCTACTTAGCATGTGCAAGAATTCACAGACTATACGTATATGCATTTGTGATTGGCTGATTGCTATCACATGGTACAGGGGGAGTGGAAATATACATAACTTTGAAATTTGTTAGAAAAAAATCTACTACTTATTTGAAATTCAGAGTAAATGTTACTGTATTGTCTTGTTATCTTGCATTTGTTGATTATGCAAATCTACTGTGTTTACTGGTCCTTTAATCCCTACAAAGTTATATGCAAGAAATATAATGTTCTGAATTCTCCAACTCCAGAAGATCAAATAATTTCATATAGTAATACAATATATTTTTTGAGGAGTTTAATTTTCTGAGTTTTTATGCTTTTTTTGTTTGATACACATGCACATGATATTTGACATTTCCTTACGAAGAGGCTAAAAAATGTGCCATTTTTATATGTCTGGATGATCTGTTAAATGTCTAGTTATGTTAATAGCCTTAAAGAGCTGACAAAATTTGACACACAGATGTTAACCCACATTTTTGCCTCCAGCCATGTATTATAATCATCACTATTTTTAATCTTCTTCCTCTTATTTAGAGTATGTTAATGAATTGTCCCATTACTGCTGCTTATTTTTGGATAATTGATTTAGTTTGTGGACACAAGATGGTGCTGTTGTGCACTTTAAATTGGCATCCCAGTTTGCTAATAAAAAAAACTGTTTAGGAAGGAAGTTAAAGAGACATGAAACACAAAATGTTTATTTTATGATTCAGATACAGCCAGAATTTAAAACAACTTTCTAAATGACCTCTATTATCAAATTCTCTCCCTTCTCTTTGTATCTTTTGTTGAAAACCAGGGATGTAAATTCAGGAGTGTGCACATTTCTGGAGCACTATATGGCAGCAGTTTTACAATAATGTTATCCATTTCCACTTGATGGCAGCACTATTTTCTGCCATATAATGCTCAAGATGCCTACCTAGGTATATCTTCAACAAAGAATGCCATAGGAACAAAGCAAACAGAATTACCTAGACTATAAATCTATCACAGTAACGCTGTGAGCCTGCTCTGAGAGGGTCTGCTGCACTGATTCTCTGTTGAAGTAAGATTGTCTGTTTAAATAAAGCAGTTCGCTAATCAAGGGAACTCTTTAATTGTTTGCTGTGTAAGGGCTGCATTTAAAAAAGTAACTGTATTTATTTAAGTTTGTTTCTAATCTTTTTTTTTTTTTTGTTTCCTGTGTGGGTAATTAGAAGAGGAATTATTTTCACCTGTGTGGGCCTAACTAGACTATAAATCTAGCACAGTAACTCTGTGAGCCTGCTCTGAGAAGGTCTGCTGCATTGATTCTCTGTTAAAGGGACATGAAACCCAAAAATGTTATTTCATGATTCAGATAGAAAATACATTTTTAAACGACTTTCTAATTTTACTTCTATAATCTAATCTGTTTCATTCTCTTGGTATCATTTGTTGAAGGAGCAGCATCACACTAATGGTTTCTAACTAAACACATGGGTGAGCCAATCACAATTGATATATATATGCAGCCGACAATCAACAGCTAGAACCTAGGTTCTCTGCTGCCCCGAGCTTGCCTAGATAAACCTTTCAGCAAAGGATAACAAGAGAAGGAAGCAAATTAAATAATAGAAGTAAATTGGAAAGTTGTTTAAAAATTGTATTCTCTATCTGAATCATGAAAGAACATTTTTGGGTTTCATGTCCCTTTAAGTAAAGCAGTTAGCTAAACAAGGGAACTTTTAAATTGTTTGCTGTGTAAGGACTGCATTTTAAAAATGAACTGTTTTTATTTAAGTTTGTTTCTAATCTTTTTTTTGTTTTTGTTTCCTGTGTAGGTAATTAGGGGAGGGATTATTTTCACCTGTCTGGGCCTACCTAGACTATAAATCTAGCACAGTAACTCTGTGAGCCTGCTCAGAGAGGGTCTGCTGCATTGATTCTCTGTTTAAGTAAGATTGTCTGTTTAAGTAAAGCAGTTAGCTAAACAAGGGAACTCTTAAATTGTTTTCTGTGTAAGGGCTGCATTTTAAATAAATACTGTTTTTATTTAAATTTTTTCTAATTTTTTTTGTTTTGTTTTTTGTTACTTGTGTATGTAATTAGAAGAGGAATTATTTTCACCTGTGTGGGCCTACCTAGACTATAAAGCTAGCACAGTAACTATGTGAGGGTCTGCTGCATTGATTCTCTGTTAAAGTAAGATTGTCTGTTTAAGTAAAGCAGCTAGCTAAACAAGGGAGTTAGGCAAACAAGGATTTGGAGTAACCAAGGGGAAATATAATAATTTTATATTTTTAAGTTAAACCATTTAGCAACAATGTGTGAGAATCTAATTCACTGTTCAGCTTGCCATATGTTTGATTAAAGAGAACCGAGATAGCACACAGAGTCTCTATAGAAGTGCGCAAATGATCACAGCATATGGCTAATGGCGGATTCGGCAAACGGCAATCCAGGCAGCTCTCTCAGGAATGATGAGTGGACAACGGGAACCTGTGGATGACAGATGGAAGAGGCGCCTCATGGGACAAGTATCGTTTTAGACAGCAAAGGGACACACATAAGCGGCGAGCCCCCCACACAGAGTGTTACTCACAAGAGCGGCGGTACAAACGTGTACCCAGACAGGCAGGACGGAACCAAAAGTCGCCCGTCAGACAGGCGTAAGCTCGGTACGCTAGGCAAACGTCACTCAGCAAGCAGCGTCAGAGTAAACCCAGCAGGGGAACCAATAGAGTCGAAGGGAACTCGACACAGCGGACCTCCAAAGGGGATCAGGAACGTAACCAAATTTCTCCAGCGGCAATGGTAATAGAAAACAGGCAGGTGTGATGTACTCAGAGATACATTTATTGAGTACAAACAGATAAAAACAAGCGTACAGCAACGCGTTTCTCAACAAATAGTCGTTTCATCAGGCTGATACTAATACATGAAAATACCTGCTCTATTTATAACACACCTGTGTCAATCACAGAGCTCCTGCTACTGACACACCTCCAGGTGGACATGACTGATGATAGAATGTGAATCAAGTAGGAGGTGTCCCAGGAGCCGGAGCTAAGGATGAACTACCAACAACAAATAACATACACAAATATTTCATACATTCTGAATTATATGTTTGTAATTGGTCTGTCCTTACAGTGAATATACACATTCAGATCATACATATAATAAATATTATTGTAACAATATGCAACATATGAAGAATTAAAAAATTAAAACGCTCACAAATTAAGATCGTAGTTTAATAAAATCTAATAATGTATCGTAAAAACCCAGTGTCATTAAAAGATTTAGACCAAAAGATAAAAATGAATAAATAATGGTCCAGTTTGGCAGAAGGGGCTGAGTAATGTTTAAAAAATAATAAATAATAAATAATAAATAAATAAATAAATAAAGATTATGATAAGTGTTTGTTGAAAGGGAGGGGGGAGGGGGGGGGAAAGGGCGATCCTTGAATAATATAAGGGTAAGACTAAGAGGACCAACGATAAAAGACCATGTCGAAGTCCTATATATGGATATCAAGGGTTCCTCTAAAATCCTACAACTAATTGCTAGAAGCTCCAAATCATATAATAAATTACAATATTAATATTAGTCGCTAACTGTACAAGGTGCTCAAAAGTAATTTTAAAATTAGGAAGTATAGGATACGAGTTGAGTGACTGGATCCAACTCTAACGGATGGCCCTAATTGGTGGATGTTGAACTTGTATGGATATGGGTAGGGTGACTGAATAAAACTCTGACAGATGACCCTAATTACCGATAGTTGTACTAATAAAGACTATAAGCACCAGAGAAAAATAAATTATACAGTATTAATCTTAATCATTGACTATACTATATGCTCAAATGTAATAATAGAAAAATATAAATATAAAATAAAGAATAATAAGTATGGATTAAATAACTGGATACAGCTCTAATGCCAACAGACGAAACCATTATTCTTATAATGGTAATAACCACTGGAATAAAGATAGAGATTATCCACCATATGGCCCAGATCATAATGGCTATAGACATCAGGGTGAATTTAATAGAGGACATCAATCCAATTATAACAACCCTAATTATGGATATAGACCTGATTACAGAAACCCTAAAGAAAATAGGAATGTTAACTATGTACAGCATTCCAATGGGTATCATAACTCCAGAAATGATATAGTTATACCATCTCACCGTGCTGTAGGAAATTATCATCAGACCCAAGGTGATCCAGCTAACCAACATATATCATTCAATTATGGCCATGGACTTAAGAGAGATAATTCTCCTAGTGATCAGGGTCCCTCACATACTAGGAGGATTATGACGAGCAGCCATGAGATCACACCATCTAGAATGCCAAATAATGTCGGTGCAAATGCATATCCTAACCATATGTTTGCTCCCGATGCGACTTTAAGCCCACATTTTCCAAACGATAGCCAAGCTATCATTTCTGATACTGATTCTCCTAATCATTTTTTAGGGACAGGTCACAGACAATCGTCATGGAAACAGAAGACGATTGCCAGTTACCTAGAGCCAGTGATCTCCCTTACTGCACCCCCGAAAGGGAAAAGACCTCACGGAAACGAGGGTGTAGAGGACGGAGCACAGCCCGCAAAAAGGCAAGATTACAGATCCTAAGTAAGGGGATCTTCAATCTATCGTCCCATGTCTTGTCAAATGACGAAATTCGGGTATTGGGCAAAGGTCTTTCTTTTAGTCCTACCAACAAGCACAATGTTTTTTCACTTTTTGTGGATTTGAACCGGTTCACCCAAAAACTGTCATTGCAAAAATATTTTGCTGAAAAGACACTCAAGAATAGTACACTGTTGCCTATTCTGACAGATTCAATGGGAGCCAGACTTAATCAAGAAATGGTTCCGGTTATTGAACCTGACACTTTTATTGACCAACTGTGTGAGGGGTATATACATACCAACTTCAAAAATAAATCGAACTTTGTGCCCCAATTGAAAAACAATGCCCATATCGAAATTTTCAGACAACTTGTTAGTGACGATTTTGATAAAATAACCAAAAAGATACATGGAAAAAATAATCTTTTTCCAAATGAGAAAAAAGCTTTGGAAAGTCTTAAAAACAACAAATCTATTGTCATTAGACAAGCCGATAAAGGCGGAGGGGTTGTGCTTCAAGACCTTGCCGACTATCTAATAGAGGCCCGCAAAATTTTATTTGATGTTAACTACTATACGAAATTGAACTCTGACCCCACTACGAGGTTTAAATCATCTCTTAAGGATATTGTTGATTCTGCCTTCAAAGAAGGTATACTCCATAAAAAAGAGAGGGATTTTTTGGTAACTGATGAGCCCAATTTGGCATTTTATTACCATTTGCCTAAGATACACAAAAACCCCTCATGCCCACCAGGTCGACCCATCATAGCGGGGATAGGCAGCTTAACTGACAACGTGTCATCATACGTTGATCATTTTCTACAGAAATATGTCCGGGGTCTTGAATCCTATATTCAAGACTCCACAGACCTCCTCAAGAAATTAGAGGGATTGAATATCACACCCGACCTGGTGTGGATCACCTGTGATGTTCAGGCTTTGTACTCGAATATTGTACACAATTTGGGTATGGAGGCAGTGTCTGAATTTTTGGACCAAGATTTTTATCTTTCTACCAACCAGAAAGAGTTCATTTTACAACTCATTTCTTTCATCCTGGAGCACAATTATTTTGTGTTCCAGGATGAATTTTTTCTTCAAACCAAAGGTACTGCCATGGGTACCAGGTTCGCCCCTAGTTACGCGAATCTGTTTATGGGTCATTTTGAAAAGCGTTATATATATGACTCACACTATGGGGCGAGCCTGGTATTCTATGGCAGATACATTGACGATCTGATATTTATATGGAGGGGCAATGAGGACTCAGCCACTTCTTTTGTGGATTATTTGAATTCAAACGATAGGGGTTTGACCTTCACGAGTTCAATTAATACTAAATCAATTGTTTACTTGGACCTGCACTTGAGCTTTAATGAAGGCAAGGTGACCAGTACAACCTATTTCAAGACGGTTGACTGTAATAGCTATCTGGATTTCAAAAGTTGTCATTTTCATGCCTGGAAACAGAACGTACCATATGGTCAGTTCAAACGTATTCGCCGCAATTGCAGCACGTTATCTGACTATGATTCCCAAAGTCAGATCTTGAGGGAACGTTTTTTGGAAAAGAACTATCCACTTAGTATCATAGACCAAGGTTACAGAAGGGCTAGATTAGATGATAGGAATGATTATTTTATCAACTCTAATAAACATTTGGGACAAGTAACTAATAACTATAATGAAAATCCCCTTTTTATCACGCAATTTAATTCTAATCATGTATTGATTAGAAAGGTGCTGGCCAAACATTGGGATATTCTAACTAAGGATCCCATTTTAGGTAAGTCGATAGGTACCAAACCAAAAGTGGTTTATAGGAGAGCTCCTACTTTAAAGACCCTGCTTGCTCCCAGCAAGATAGTTAAACATAAGAGACAACCAGCCCTCATAACACCGAAGTCTATTGCACCAAAGTTTGGTGCTTTCAGATGTAGAGCGAGTAGATGCAAGATGTGTCAGTCGATTGACACCAAACAAAAAACTTTTCGATCTACTATCACTAATAGATCTTATTCGATTATTGGACATATCTCTTGCGCTTCAACCTTTGTTGTATATTTACTCACCTGTTTGTGTGGCATCCAATATGTGGGCAGAACCTGTAGGCGGTTCAGCATAAGGTGGTCTGAACATAAACGTAATATGAGGAAGAATTATAAGTACCATAGTGTCTCTAGACACTGCAACATTATGCACAATGGTGATACTAATTGCTTCTCCGTGACCCCTTTAGAACATATACCTAAATCTTACATCTATAATAGGTATTTTAGATTAAGACAAAGAGAAACGTATTGGATCCACGTCTTGAAATGTATGCATCCTGATGGGTTAAATTTGTGTATTGACCTAGCAGCCTTCCACTAATTAGGGCCAAGCACTAGAGCTGTATCCAGTTATTTAATCCATACTTATTATTATTTATTTTATATTTATATTTTTCTATTATTACATTTGAGCATATAGTATAGTCAATGATTAAGATTAATACTGTATAATTTATTTTTCTCTGGTGCTTATAGTCTTTATTAGTACAACTATCGGTAATTAGGGTCATCTGTCAGAGTTTTATTCAGTCACCCTACCCATATCCATACAAGTTCAACATCCACCAATTAGGGCCATCCGTTAGAGTTGGATCCAGTCACTCAACTCGTATCCTATACTTCCTAATTTTAAAATTACTTTTGAGCACCTTGTACAGTTAGCGACTAATATTAATATTGTAATTTATTATATGATTTGGAGCTTCTAGCAATTAGTTGTAGGATTTTAGAGGAACCCTTGATATCCATATATAGGACTTCGACATGGTCTTTTATCGTTGGTCCTCTTAGTCTTACCCTTATATTATTCAAGGATCGCCCTTTCCCCCCCCTCCCCCCTCCCTTTCAACAAACACTTATCATAATCTTTATTTATTTATTTATTTATTATTTATTATTTATTATTTTTTAAACATTACTCAGCCCCTTCTGCCAAACTGGACCATTATTTATTCATTTTTATCTTTTGGTCTAAATCTTTTAATGACACTGGGTTTTTACGATACATTATTAGATTTTATTAAACTACGATCTTAATTTGTGAGCGTTTTAATTTTTTAATTCTTCATATGTTGCATATTGTTACAATAATATTTATTATATGTATGATCTGAATGTGTATATTCACTGTAAGGACAGACCAATTACAAACATATAATTCAGAATGTATGAAATATTTGTGTATGTTATTTGTTGTTGGTAGTTCATCCTTAGCTCCGGCTCCTGGGACACCTCCTACTTGATTCACATTCTATCATCAGTCATGTCCACCTGGAGGTGTGTCAGTAGCAGGAGCTCTGTGATTGACACAGGTGTGTTATAAATAGAGCAGGTATTTTCATGTATTAGTATCAGCCTGATGAAACGACTATTTGTTGAGAAACGCGTTGCTGTACGCTTGTTTTTATCTGTTTGTACTCAATAAATGTATCTCTGAGTACATCACACCTGCCTGTTTTCTATTACCATTGCCGCTGGAGAAATTTGGTTACGTTCCTGATCCCCTTTGGAGGTCCGCTGTGTCGAGTTCCCTTCGACTCTATTGGTTCCCCTGCTGGGTTTACTCTGACGCTGCTTGCTGAGTGACGTTTGCCTAGCGTACCGAGCTTACGCCTGTCTGACGGGCGACTTTTGGTTCCGTCCTGCCTGTCTGGGTACACGTTTGTACCGCCGCTCTTGTGAGTAACACTCTGTGTGGGGGGCTCGCCGCTTATGTGTGTCCCTTTGCTGTCTAAAACGATACTTGTCCCATGAGGCGCCTCTTCCATCTGTCATCCACAGGTTCCCGTTGCCATATGTTTGCATCACTGGAGCAGCCACTTCAGGGATTATATGTCTGTGGCAAATGTGAGCATATTGTCTCTTTAAAAACTCGTATTGGAGTTCTGGAGGAACGAATTGCAACACTGCATGAAATTTGGACACTTGAAAGGGAAATGGATAGGACTGAGCTAGTAGTTAATGGTTCTAGCACTGGGAATGGGGAGGATTCAGATGAGGAGACAGATTTGCCGGATTAAGAGAAGATGTTGGGGATATCAGTTCAGGAGTGGCAGTGTCAGAGAGGGCTCTTTTGCCTAGTATAGTGAACAGTCCTTTAGTTGGGAAAGAGGAGCATACTACGGTGGGCAGTCCTTCAGACATGGTAGCGGGGCATACTATAGTTAACAGTCCTTCAGTCATGGAAGAGGGGCATACAAGTCAGGGCCTAAGGCAGATGTTGGTGGTAGAAGACTCTATTATTAGGATGGTTGGTAGGGTAGTTTGTAATCTAGACTCGTTAAATAGAACAGTTTGCTGTCATCCAGGGGCTCGTGCTAGGCATATTGTGGAGCGTATTGATAGATTGTTAGAGGGATGTGGGTCGGCTCCTGCAGTCATGGTACATTTTGGTACTAATGAAGGAATCAGCAGGAGATGGAGAATTCTAAAAAAATACTTCAGGGAGTTAGGTAGTAAGCTTAAAGCAAGGACCTCCAAAGTAATATTTTCAGAGATATTACCAGTGCCGTGTGCTAACTCAGTGAGGCAGAAGGAGCTAAGGTCTGTTAATTCATGGTTAAAACATGGTGTAAAAATGAGGGGTTTGATTTTTTTTTAGAGCACTGGGCAGACTTTTCACTTGGGTACAATATGTACAGTAAGGATGGATTGCACCTGAATGACATGGGTGCAGGTGTGTTGGGGGAAAGGATGGTAGACAGTTAGCTAAACAAGGGAAACGTTGCTTTTTATTCCCCATAGACATCAATGGGGTTGCCTTACGGCGATCGCCATTCTGCGCTTCAGGTGTTTTGTCTATGGGGAAAGTATGCACGAGCACGTATTCTCAGCACATGGATTTTGTGCGGTATGGAGCTCATCACTTTTTAGAAACTTGTAATTGCAGCACTATGGAAGGTGAAATAAGGTAACTTTTGTTGCGTTCATTTCGCACCCTCTATAGCGCAAAACTTGCAATCTAGGTGTAAGTGCAGTGAGGCCCTTTGCAGTCAAGTAGATGAAAAGATGTAAAAAACATATTTATGCAATATTCATATTTGATAAAGGTTTTAACTATGTATTTACTGTAAATATTTGCACACTACTCACAGAAAAAACTAATTTCTAGCGGAGATAGCGCATGAACGTTAAATACCACTCCCCTTGTAATCTGGCCCAAGGTGTTTCCTGTCAGCACTATCTTTGACCTTTTCTTATTTCTTTTTTCCATCCGTGTTTTTGACCTGCGCTGCCGTAGCGCACCCGGTTCTTTTTTTCTCTTGTGCTCATGCAGGGCTATGTGGTGGATCAGCATAGATACAGTTAAAGCCTTTTCTACAGTGCTATTTACCTTCTCAATGCACCTTCTCCTCTCTGTAGGTAGGGGTACATTTATTATTAAGTCAAAGGACTTGGAATATTTTAATTCAAGATGGCCCATAAAATCATATTTTTCTACACAGGGGATGCAGCATCATCTTAAAAATTTGTGAACTCGAAACAAACGTACTACTAACCAATGAGGAGCAAGTACAATGTATTAACAGATGATTGTGTGTAAACTAGCCTGTAGGGCTGAAATGCGTTGGAGAGAGCTTTCACACAATTAAACAAAGATAATATTCATATTTGTATAAAGTCCATTGAGTGATGTAACAAATCTATTACATTGAGCATTATACTCCTTGAATCTGACAAATGATCAATCTGATTGGGTGGCTAACACCACGTGACTGGAGAAACCTGTAAAAGCAACACTTCCCCTAAGAAAAACAAGCACTATGGGAGGTATGTACTGTGAATGGAGCACTAATATACACGATCCAATACGACCAGATCTGTGACACACATATTGTTGAAACCAATATTCATTGCAAGGAGTCGACTTATACAACTACAATAATAATTTGGACTCTTGTTCAGTATTTCAATATTTATGTATTCCTGAAACAATTGTCCACATATTTATTCTCAATATTTTTACTAAGTATTTTAATTTTTAAGTATTTTTAAGTGTATATACTTATTTTTATAGAAAACTGGTCTCCTTCAATTTAGCTATACCTTTTTTATTTGTGACTAAAAAAGAATTTTATAAAATATAGATGAAACGTTTTATAATTTATGCCCAATAAATATAACACTTATTTAAGATACCTTTCTGTTCTCCTTTTATGGGCAACATTACATTTGTGGCGTCGCCCGCAAAAGCAAGCAACACCAGTTTTTACACGGTTTTGGTATCACATGTACGGTGCTGCTTATAAATGCGGCACATATGTCACATGTACGGTAAATGCTTATAAATGCGGCACATATATTTCTTCGGTTGCCCACAATTTTTACTCCCAAAAGCTAACATAGAACCGTGTCGCAAAATGTTATCACATATTCCCAACACAAGGACTTACGCGGCGAAAATGGAAAATTTTACTCCATTTTCACCTCGCCACACATAGGCAAGCACCGTAACTCCCGTAACTGCCTGAAAACATTAACTAACACTTAACGCATGCGCAATATCTATCTACCTGTCAACTGCTAAACCCCCACCGCAATACCTAATAAAGTATATTATTCCCTAATCTGACATTAACCCATATCGCAATAAACCTAATAAAACTATTAACCCTTAATCTACCATTAACCCACATTGCAATTAACCTAATAAATGTATTAACCTCTAATCCGCCATTAACCCACATTGAAATAAACCTAATAAATCTATTAACCCCTAAACCGCCGAACCCCACAACTCAATAAACCTAATTAATCTATTAACCCCTAAACTGCCAACCCCCCACAATGCAATTAACCTATTTAAATTACTAAGCCCCCTAACCTAACACCCCCTTAATTAACCCCAATTACCACAATTAAAAAATACTAAGTTACAATTAAAAACCTAACATTACTTTAAAAATAAAAAAACTAAGTTTAAATTAATCTAAAATTACAAAAAATAAAACCGTCTAACATTACAGAAAATAATAAACCAAATTATCAAAAATTAAAAAAATTAAACCTAATCCCTATGAAAATAAAAAAGCCCCCCAAAATAAAAAATACCCCCTAATCTAATACTAAACTACCAATAGCCCTTAAAAGGGCTTTTTGTAGGGCATTGCCCTAAGTTAAACTGCTCTTTTGCATACATTTGTTTCGTAATGGCTTGTGTTTAACTACAAAGCCATGAGACCTTGTGATGGTCTTACATAGATCCCTGTTTACCTCCTTCCTTACCCTGTAAGCTGCCCCAGCTGAACTCATGTGCCTCCACATACGCCTGGTTATGATGTTTGGCCAGCCAACTCCCACATCCAGTTTAAGGGACTCACTGGGTCTTGGCAAACGTTGAGAGTAGCTGCTTACCTCCACATGGGACGTCAAAACTCTAGTCCTCCTGCTCCTGACTGCAGCTCCCTTAAGGGTGTGCTGCCACAGGCTAACGGAATTTAAAGGGGCCATGTCCTAATTACTGGAACTCCCACCTGGAGGACTCAGGTGTGGGAGTTCCTATAAAAGCTCACTGCCATTCATTCAGTACAAGCTTTAACACAGCAAGTGAATGCAGAAACTCAAACTGTGCAACTGTGCGTACCTTACAAGAGAATCAGAACAGTTGGAACAGGAACTCCAAAGACCCCTGCAGGGTCCTACTCCTCCAGCACCAGTAACCAGTGCACCTGTATCAGAGTTTGCTATAAACAATCCACCTGATCTTAAAGTTGATTTACCTGAGAAATTTAATGGGTTTCGGTCTCAATTTCTGACTTTTATCACCTCTTGTCAGATTAAGTTTTCTCTGCAACCTAGAACCCTACTACTTAGACTTTATACATGTACGGACTTCACTTCTCACTGGCGAACCACAGTTATGGGTTATTGTTACACTTACAGCTTGGAATGAAACTGCTTTCCTGGATTAGTTGCGGTTGGACCTGTCTAATAATCTGAAAGATGAACTAGCATGAGTAGGGGTCCCTAAGACTCTAGAAATCATAATCTCTTTGTTGATTTAGATTGAATGCTGCCTTAGGGAGAGATGCATGGAGAAAGCTGCTGCCTATAGCCCTTCTCATAAGTTTTCTGTTAACCCTCTGCCTCCTCCACCTTTACTAGCTGTCTTCACTGAAGAATACATGCAAATAGAAGGTTCCAGGGTCCCCTTTCTGAATCTGAAAAGCAAAGAAGAAGGTTGTTAAACCTCTGCTTGTACTAGGGAAAGCCTGGACATATAGCTTGAGTGTGCACTGCCACGATCAAGACTCCTAAGGGTAAGCAACCTCTTCCCATCCTATCCATTGAACAAATGCCTAGATATTCAAAATCTCATTTGTCCCTACCTTTCTCCTTGCAGTGGGACAAGAACTCAGTTAATCTGTCTGCCATGATTGATCTTTGATTTAGTGACTTCACCAGTGTTCCCGTTAGTGTTTGGCCTCCCTTGGTTACAAAGACATAATCGGTTTATCAACTGGGAAACTGGAACTGTGCACTTTAGATCCAAATTTTGTATTTAGCACTGTCTAAAGTCCCTCATCAATGCTACCCTCTAACCAGAGACTCCAGTAAAAACTCTTGTTCAAATACCAGAGATGTACCAAGATTTTCAAGATTTCTTTGAAAAGAAAGGAGCTGACACTCTCCCACCCCATAGGGAATACAATTGTCAAATTGATCTCCACCCTGGGGTTCCAATTCCTTTTCGGCCGCATCTATCCATTATTAGAACCAGAGTTAAAAGAATATATTGAAGAAAATATAAAGAAAGGGTTTATCAAACCATTCAAGTTGCCTGCTGGGGCTGACATATTCCTTGTCAGCAAAAAAGATAGAGGACTTTGTCCATGCATAGACTACAGTGACCTCAATGCCATCAATGTGAAAAATAAAAACCCACTATCACTTATTCCAGATCTTATGTACCTCTAGTTTTAGTATAGGCGTTACTCGGGGTGGGGGGGTGGGGGGGTTAGGGGGTGAATAGGTAAATAGGTTATGGAAGATTATGGGTTAATTGTATAGTGGAGTCAGGTTGTGCTGAGGGTGAGGGCATGTAAGAAGTTAATAGTTTAGTGAAGCATTAGTTTATATACTATGTTTAAATAATATGCATTTTCATGTACAATGCATATTAATTTAATTATTGTATTGATTTTAAACATTTTTTTATTATTAAAAAAGACAGATGTTTCAGATCAATAAAGTACTTAAAGGGACAGTCAACACTAGAATTGTTGTTGTTTTAAAAGATAGATAATCCATTTATTACCTATTCCCCAGTTTTGCATAAACAACACAGTTATAATAATACCCATTTTACCTCTGTAATTACCTTGTATCTAAGCTTCTGCAAACTGCCCCCTTATTTCAGTTCTTTTGACAGACTTGCATTTTAGCCAATCAGTGCTCATTCCTAGGTAAATTCACGTGTGTGAGCTCAATGTTATCTATATGAAACACGTGAACTAACGCCCTCTAGTGGTGAAAAACTGTCAAAATGCAATCAGATTAGAGGCGGCCTTCAGGGTCTAAGAAATTAGCACATGAACCTCCTAGGTTTAGCTTTCAACTAAGAATACCAAGAGAACAAAGCAAAATTGGTGATATAACTAAATTGGAAAATTCTTTAAAATTACATGCCCTTTTTGAATTATAAAAGTTTTTTTTAGACTTGACTGTCCCTTTAAATTTATATGCATTATGGGGGGCGGAGCCTGGAGGGAGAGCGGAATGGCCGCATAAAGGTGAAGCTCCAGGCAGCCAAGTAAGCTTATAGGCGTTTATGAGCAGATGTAAGCCTCATGTAAGCCGGCTATAAGAGGATCGGGGGTGAGCCCAGACGGTCAGAGCAGAGTGAGACTTGCGGCGGAGTGCCGCACATAATACCCGGCAGAGAAACAGCTCAAGAAGTGAAGCGGATACAGGGAGACAGCGGCCATGATAAAAGGCCACGTGGCGACCTGATAAAACTTTCTGCTTGTAAAGCGGTGCCGGGCTAAGCCGAAAGGTGAAGAAGTGAGTAGCGGCGACTGCCGCAAGTAAGCGGTGATGTTTTTCTGAGAGGTAGTGGGTGTCCACACGTGGGGCCACACAGTAAGGGCTAAGCTGATGGGTGAACTCGCTGCAGGCGGAGGTCCACAGAGAGGCCTGCATCTATTATGAAAGGGCTGCAGCTACTAAGAACCAGCAGGGAAAATACCGAGGAATAATGTAAAAGGGCTGCAGGGAGAAAAATGAGCAAATTTGACACTTCTCATCAGTGAGTACTAAGATGATGCACAACCCAAGGAATGTGACACTAAATATCTGAAGAGGGCCAGAAGAGGGACTGTAAACTACTAAGACTTCCTTCAGTAGACAGGGGGAGCTGATATATATGTCTGCTTTAATTTGAACAACGCTGAGTGTGATAACAAAGGGCACTAAAGAGGCTAAAAGACTGTTGTAGGTGTAATAGCTGAAATCTACAAAAGAAAGATATTGCCAGGCTACTGGGAAGCCGTGATAATGACCTCCAAAAGGAACATTAAAGCAACACCTGTTGCCAAGCAGTCTACGGCACCCATCTTTTTCAAAGCTAACAGGGGGGAGAAATCGCCAGAACAACATTCACCCCAATCAGATAGAGACGGAGATAATGACACAAACCCCCACGGGGGAGCGGGTCACCATGAACCCCTAACCAGAGCTGACCTGGAACAACTGGTGTCAAAACAAGACATTTCCATAAATTTTGAGAGACTTCTTGAGAAAATTGAAACACTCCAGAACACAGTCACTAATAGTCTGACGGAACTTAAGCAGGAAGTGGGAGAACTAGGCTCTAGAGTGGACTCTCTTGAAGAAAGCGGAGAAGCACTAGTGGAAGGCCTGAATGATATTACAACTCAAACGACAGCTCAGCAGAAAGAACTGGATGATATACACGACAAACTCGAAGATCTCGAAAACCGCAGTCGCCGCTGCAATATACGCCTGAAAGGTGTCCCTGAATCGGTGACCCCAAAAGAACTAAATATGTATCTACTCAATCTATTCCAAGGTATTACAGGGGTTGAAGACGAGGAGAAATTCCAAATAGAAAGGGCTCACAGGGCACTCAGGCCGAAACCTAAAGGTGATGACCCGCCTAGGGATATTATAATTCGGATGCTCAGGTTCCAAGAGAAAGAGGAAATAATGGCGGCGGCACGCAGAAACCCGACATATAAGCATCAGGGCAATGTAGTCCAGTTCTTTCAGGACTTATGTCTTAGAACATTACAGAGAAGAGGAGCACTTCGCCCATTCACAGCCCTGTTGAGGAAAAATCAAGTCCCATATAGATGGGGATTCCCATTTGCTTTGCACATCTCTTGGGAAAACAAAATCATTTCAATAAGGGACCAAGCAGAGATTTCAGAGACTTGCAGAAGGATGAAACTGGACCCGCCACCCTTTCAACAGCAAAGACCCTCCGCAGGGGGTGAAGAGGGTAACAGAATACCAGCTCAAAGGAAATGGACACGTGTCCCCGAAAAGAAAAGGAAGACATAAAGAGACAGAAACCTTTTTTTCCTTTTCCTTTTTCTGTTTCATTATTACAGTGTGCAAGATGTATGAAGCTCTAGGGTGCTCTGCTTTTAGGCATAGCCGTGCGGGACTTGCACGACCAAGATGAGAAGGACATGCTATAGCAAGAGCGCCGGACAGATGAGTATTCACAGTTGTTAATGTTATGTTTTTCTTGCAGGTTGTGTTAATTGTTTTTGTTGGACTGAGGACTAAATCTCCGAAGGAGAATGTTATTTACTGTTGAACTAAGTTGTGGAACTGAAAAAGACTATGGTCCTCATTTCACTAGAAGGTCATTTCTAATAAGGTTGCGGAACTGGCTTTGTTGAAATGTGCGCCATTAAGGTTCAATATAGAAGAGAAATATTTGGCTGCTTTTTAAGTCTATCTTGATGTTTTATTTAAGTGAGACTGGCGTATTTACTGTTTTTATAAAATGTTATTGTTCGTTTTTTGTTTTTATTCTTCCAGGCTGGGTCTCCTAGAGGTAAATTTGATGTTCAAATTGAGGGTCTAGGGATTATAGGGGATGAGAAGGGACAGGGAGTAGAAGGTATTGTAAAATGACACCAAACAACACAATTATACTTACTCACAATGTTAGGGGGCTGAACACGGACACTAAGAGGAGAACTGCTTTAGCCCAATATCTTAGAGTGAAGGCCAAAATCATATTCTTACAAGAGACCCATTTTGTGAAGTCATCTATCCCTAAGTTTTGGTCGCACCATTTTCCCCATCATTTCCATTCAACCTCTGACTCGAAAAAAAGGGGGGTCACGATATTGATACATAGATCTCTTGACCTAGTAACTGATAGGGTAATTACAGATAAAGACGGACGTTATGTTATAGTGCAGGGGACAATTCAGGGCTCAAATGTGACGCTATGTAATGTTTATGCCCCTAACGAGACCCAAAATGCTTTTTTTACCAAAGTATCTTCCCTACTTACACAGTGGTCACAGACTAGAGTGATCCTGGCCGGGGACTTTAACGTTACAATGACCGCTAAGGAAGGAACAGGGAAAACCACACTCACAAGCAAACAACACAGACACAATAGCATAGTTAAATCCATTAAAAACGCACTTGATGAGCACAGTCTGGTGGACACTTGGGAGGCGGTAGGCAGACAAGATCATGACTACACTTATTATTCCCCAGCACATAAACTTTACACCACTCTGGACTACATATACGTTAGCCAAATTATATCGCCCTCATTAGTGAGGGTGGGCACTCAGGCTTGTGTCTGGTCGGACCATTCCCTGGTTTATGCAGAACTGACGAATCTCATTGACTTCACTAGACAGCGCTCATGGACATATAATCCGGTACTGTTAAGGGATCCAGAGATTTTCAGGAAGGCACAGAGGGCACTCAAGGAATATTGGGACGTGAATACTGGTTCGGTTAATAACCCACTGGTGATTTGGGAGGCGCATAAGCCATATATTAGAGGTCTGTTTATAAAAGAAAAGTCAATTAAATCTAAAGCGACAGCAAAATTGGTTGATACCCTACAGAGAGAAGTTGAACAGTTAGAGATGAATCATCAGCGCAATACATCCACCCACAATTACACACTACTATTGGCAAAGAGGAGGGAGTTGGCAAAGATTTTAAATGACGCCTCTGTTAGGGCAGCCCTGCGGCTGAGGGCTCACTATTTTGTCTATGCCAGCAAACCCGACAGATTTCTGGCATATAAATTGAGAGAAAGGAATACATTTTTCTCCATTCCTAAGCTCTATACAGATGAGGGAGAACTCACTACACACCCACAAAAAATATCAGACAGCTTTGCAACATATTATGAGAAACTGTACAACGGGAACAAATTAGGATTAGGTGATATAGCCGCTAAGACGAGAAACTTTTTAGAAAAAGCGAAACTGCCAAAAATCACGGAGGATGATTTAGAGAGTCTCAACAAGAAAATAAATAGTTCAGAGGTCTTAAAGGTAATTTTGGATTTAAAATCTGGTAAGGCTGCAGGTCCTGACGGACTGACAGGAGAGTATTATAAACTTTTCAAAAAAGAGTTGGTACCCCATTTGGTCAACTTTTGTAATGGTATAATGGATGGATGGGAGATACCTAGGGAGACACTTAAGGCAAAAATTATAGTGATTCCAAAAGGGGGGAAAATAACAAGTATTGTCAGAATTACAGGCCGATTTCCCTGTTAAATCACGATATCAAAATTTTTACCAAAATAATGGCAAATAGATTAAAGGTGATTTGCCCACATTGATCCACCAAGATCAGGTGGGTTTTATACAAAACAGAGAGGCCCCAGATAATGTTAGAAGAGCTATCACTCTGTTAGATTATGTGAGCGCAGTGGGGACTCCAGCTCTATTCCTGTCACTAGACGCAGAAAAAGCGTTTGACAGGGTAGACTGGAGTTTCATGTTTAAAGTACTCGAGGATATGGGGTTCAAGGGGACCTTTGTACAAGCACTTAGGGGCATTTATTCTGACCCAACAGCGGTAGTAGGGGCGGCGGGTCACACATCCAGACAAATAACAATCTTTAATGGGACTAGGCAGGGATGCCCACTGTCGCCACTGATATTCGCCCTTTGCATAGAGCCACTGGCCTCTTACATCAGGAACGAGACAGACATCTCGGGAGTACGGGTGGCAGACTCAGAATATAAATTAATGTTGTTTGCGGACGACGTATTACTAACTTTGACCAGACCCTTGCATTCACTCCCACACTTATACAAAACCTTAGAAGAGTTTTCTTCAATTTCGGGCTACAAGATTAACACAACCAAGTGCGAAGCACTGCAAATTTGTCTACCAGCACACACGAAAAAGACAATCGAATTAAACTTTGATATTGCGGGGGAGAAAAAACACATCACCTATCTAGGGGTCAAATTAAGTGATGGCTTATCAGATTTATATAAGTTAAATTACCTCCCAATTTACAGAGCCATTAGAGGGGACTTGGTAAAATGGAAAAAAGGGAACTTTTCATGGTACGGCAGATTGATGGCAATCAAGATGAACCTCCTTCCAAGATTAATGTATCTTTCTCTTGTTAAGTGTATCCAGTCCACGGATCATCCATTACTTATGGGATATTAACTCCTCCCCAACAGGAAGTGCAAGAGGATTCACCCAGCAGAGCTGCTATATAGCTCCTCCCCTAACTGCCATTCCCAGTCATTCTCTTGCACCCAACAAATAGATAGGATGTGTGAGAGGACTGTGGTGATTATACTTAGTTTCATACCTTCAATCAAAAGTTTGTTATTTTATAATAGCACCGGAGTGTGTTATTCCTTCTCTGGTAGAATTTGAAGAAGAATCTACCTGAGTTTTTCTATGATTTTAGCCGGAGTAGTTAAGATCATATTGCTGTTTCTCGACCATCTGAGGAGAGGTAAACTTCAGATCAGGGGACAGCGGGCAGATTAATCTGCAAAGAGGTATGTAGCAGCTTATTATTTTCTGACAATGGAAATGATGAGAAAATTCTGCCATACCGATATAATGTAAACTCAGCCTTAAATGCAGTAGCAGCAACTGGTATCAGGCTGTCATGTATGTATATTTTACACTTCAGTATTCTGGGGAATGGCACTTCACTGGAATTATACTGTATGCATAAACTTTAGCCTAATTTGCAGGGACTAGCAACAGGCTTTTTAAAAACACTCAATTTATTAATGTTAAACGTTTTTTGCTGGCATGTAAAATCGTTTAATTTTCTGAGGTACTGGGTGAAAAAATGTTTTGGGCACTATTTTTTTCTACTTGGCAGTCGTTTTATTTAATTTATGACAGTTTACTGATCTCTCTCACTGTTATGTGTGAGGGGGAGGGGCCTTTTTTGGTGCTTTTGCTACGCATCAAAAAATTCAGTCAGAAGTTTATTGTCTTCCCTGCATGATCCGGTTCATCTCTACAGAACTCAGGGGTCTTCAAAACTTGTTTTGAGGGAGGTAATCACTCACAGCAGAGCTGTGAGATTGTAGTTGACTGTGATAAAAAAACGTTTATTTCTGTATTTTTTTTCTGCTATCAGGGTTAGTTATCCTTTGCTAATGGGAGCAATCCTTTGCTAAAATTGTGTTTTTTACAAAGATTTGATGCTATAACTTTTCAGTTTATTAATTTTCAACTGTCATAACTTTTTCTGTGCTTCTTATAGGCACAGTACGTTTTCATATTATAGTAAATTACTTGAAAAGTATTTCCAAGTTGCTAGTTTATTTGCTAGTGTGTTAAACATGTCTGATTCAGAGGAAGATATCTGTGCTATATGTGCTAAAGCCAAAGTGGAGCCCAATAGAAATTTATGTACTAACTGTATTGATGCTACTTTAAATAAAAGTCAATCTGTACAAATTGAACATATCTCACCAAACAACGAGGGGAGAGTTATGCCGACTAACTCGCCTCACGTGTCAGTACCTGCATCTCCCGCTCGGGAGGTGTGTGATATTGTAGCGCTGAGTACATCTGGGCGGCCATTACAAATCACATTACAGGATATGGCTACTGTTATGACTGAAGTTTTGGCTAAATTACCAGAACTAAGAGGTAAGCGTGATCACTCTGGGGTGAGAACAGAGTGCGCTGATAATATTAGGGCCATGTCAGACACTGCGTCACAATTTGCAGAACATGAGGACGGAGAGCTTCATTCTGCGGGTGACGGTTCTGATCCAAACAAACTGGATTCAGATATTTCAAATTTTAAATTTAAGCTGGAAAACCTCCGTGTATTACTAGGGGAGGTGTTAGCGGCTCTGAATGATTGTAACACAGTTGCAATACCAGAGAAAATGTGTAGGTTGGATAAATATTTTGCGGTACCGGCGAGTACTGACGTTTTTCCTATACCTAAGAGACTTACTGAAATTGTTACTAAGGAGTGGGATAGACCCGGTGTGCCGTTCTCACCTCCTCCGATATTTAGAAAGATGTTTCCAATAGACGCCACCACACGGGACTTATGGCAAACGGTCCCTAAGGTGGAGGGAGCAGTTTCTACTTTAGCTAAGCGTACCACTATCCCGGTGGAGGATAGCTGTGCCTTTTCAGATCCAATGGATAAAAAGTTAGAGGGTTACCTTAAGAAAATGTTTGTTCAACAAGGTTTTATATTGCAACCTCTTGCATGCATTGCGCCTGTCACGGCTGCAGCAGCATTTTGGTTTGAGTCTCTGGAAGAGACACTTGAATCAGCTCCATTAGATGAGATTACACACAAGCTTAAAGCCCTTAAGTTAGCTAACTCATTTATTTCAGATGCCGTAGTACATTTAACTAAACTTACGGCTAAGAATTCCGGATTCGCCATTCAGGCACGCAGAGCACTGTGGCTAAAATCCTGGTCAGCTGACGTTACTTCTAAATCTAAATTGCTTAATATACCTTTCAAAGGGCAGACCTTATTCGGGCCCGGGTTGAAAGAAATTATCGCTGACATTACAGGAGGTAAAGGCCATGCCCTGCCTCAAGACAGAGCCAAACCTAAGGCTAGACAGTCTAATTTTCGTTCCTTTCGTAATTTCAAAGCAGGAGCAGCATCAACTTCCTCTGCACCAAAACAGGAAGGAGCTGTTGCTCGCTACAGACAAGGCTGGAGACCTAACCAGTCCTGGAACAAGGGCAAGCAGGCCAGGAAACCTGCTGCTGCCCCTAAGACAGCATGAATCGAGGGCCCCCGATCCGGGAACGGATCTAGTGGGGGGCAGACTTTCTCTCTTCGCCCAGGCTTGGGCAAGAGATGTCCAGGATCCCTGGGCGTTAGAGATCATATCTCAGGGATACCTTCTAGACTTCAAATTCTCTCCCCCAAGAGGGAGATTTCATCTGTCAAGGTTGTCAACAAACCAAATAAAGAAAGAGGCGTTTCTACGCTGCGTACAAGATCTTTTATTAATGGGAGTGATCCATCCGGTTCCGCGGTCGGAACAAGGACAAGGGTTTTACTCAAATCTGTTTGTGGTTCCCAAAAAAGAGGGAACTTTCAGGCCAATCTTGGATTTAAAGATCCTAAACAAATTCCTAAGAGTTCCATCGTTAAAAAAAATGGAAACTATTCGGACAATTTTACCCATGATCCAAAAGGGTCAGTACATGACCACAGTGGATTTAAAGGATGCTTACCTTCACATACCGATTCACAAAGATCATTACCGGTATCTAAGGTTTGCCTTTCTAGACAGGCATTACCAGTTTGTAGCTCTTCCATTCGGATTGGCTACGGCTCCGAGAATCTTCACAAAGGTTCTGGGTGCTCTTCTGGCGGTACTAAGACCGCGAGGAATTGCGGTAGCTCCGTACCTAGACGACATTCTGATACAAGCTTCAAGCTTTCAAACTGCCAAGTCTCATACAGAGTTAGTACTGGCATTTCTAAGGTCGCATGGATGGAAGGTGAACGAAAAGAGTTCTCTCTTTCCACTCACAAGAGTTCCCTTCTTGGGGACTCTTATAGATTCGGTAGAAATGAAGATTTACCTGACAGAAGACAGGTTAACAAAGCTTCAAAATGCATGCCGTGTCCTTCATTCCATTCAACACCCGTCAGTAGCTCAATGCATGGAGGTGATCGGCTTAATGGTAGCAGCAATGGACATAGTACCCTTTGCACGCCTACATCTCAGACCGCTGCAATTGTGCATGCTAAGTCAGTGGAATGGGGATTACTCAGACTTGTCCCCTACTCTGAATCTGGATCAAGAGACCAGAAATTCTCTTCTATGGTGGCTTTCTCGGCCACATCTGTCCAGGGGGATGCCATTCAGCAGGCCGGACTGGACAATTGTAACAACAGACGCCAGCCTACTAGGTTGGGGCGCTGTCTGGAATTCTCTGAAGGCTCAGGGACAATGGAATCAGGAGGAGAGTCTCCTACCAATAAACATTCTGGAATTGAGAGCAGTTCTCAATGCCCTTCTGGCTTGGCCCCAGTTAACAACTCGGGGGTTCATCAGGTTTCAGTCAGACAACATCCCGACTGTAGCTTACATCAACCATCAGGGAGGGACAAGAAGCTCCCTAGCAATGATGGAAGTATCAAAGATAATTCGCTGGGCAGAGTCTCACTCTTGCCACCTGTCAGCAATCCACATCCCGGGAGTGGAGAACTGGGAGGCGGATTTCTTAAGTCGTCAGACTTTTCATCCGGGGGAGTGGGAACTTCATCCGGAGGTCTTTGCCCAAATACTTCGACGTTGGGGCAAACCAGAGATAGATCTCATGGCGTCTCGACAGAACGCCAAGCTTCCTCGTTACGGGTCCAGATCCAGGGATCCGGGAGCGGTTCTGATAGATGCTTTGACAGCACCTTGGACCTTCGGGATGGCTTATGTGTTTCCACCCTTCCAGATGCTTCCTCGATTGATTGCCAGAATCAAACAGGAGAGAGCATCAGTGATTCTAATAGCGCCTGCATGGCCACGCAGGACTTGGTATGCAGATCTAGTGGACATGTCATCCTGTCCACCTTGGTCGCTACCTCTGAAACAGGACCTTCTGATCCAGGGTCCCTTCAAACATCAAAATCTAATTTCTCTGAAGCTGACTGCTTGGAAATTGAACGCTTGATTTTATCAAAACGTGTTTTTTCTGAGTCAGTTATTGATACCTTAATACAGGCTAGGAAGCCTGTTACCAGAAAGATTTACCATAAGATATGGCGCAAATACTTATATTGGTGCGAATCCAAGAGTTACTCATGGAGTAAGGTTAGGATTCCGAGGATATTGTCTTTTCTACAAGAAGGTTTAGAAAAGGGTTTATCCGCTAGTTCCTTAAAGGGACAGATTTCAGCTCTGTCCATTCTTTTACACAAACGTCTGTCAGAAGTTCCGGACGTTCAAGCTTTTTGTCAGGCTTTAGCTAGGATCAAGCCTGTGTTTAAAACTGTTGCTCCACCATGGAGTTTGAACTTAGTTCTTAATGTTTTACAGGGGGTTCCGTTTGAACCCCTTCATTCCATTGATATCAAGTTGTTATCTTGGAAAGTTCTGTTTTTAATGGCGATTTCCTCGGCTCGAAGAGTCTCTGAGTTATCTGCCTTACATTGTGATTCTCCTTATCTGATTTTTCATTCAGACAAGGTAGTTCTGCGTATTAAACCTGGGTTCCTACCTAAGGTGGTCACTAACAGGAATATCAATCAAGAGATTGTGGTTCCATCTTTGTGTCCTAATCCTTCTTCGAAAAAGGAACGTCTGCTACACAATCTAGATGTAGTCCGTGCCCTGAAATTTTATCTACAGGCAACTAAGGATTTTCGACAAACGTCTTCCCTGTTTGTCGTTTATTCTGGTCAGAGGAGAGGTCAAAAAGCTTCGGCTACCTCTCTCTCCTTTTGGCTTCGTAGCATAATACGGTTAGCCTATGAGACTGCTGGACAGCAGCCTCCTGAAAGAATTACAGCACATTCTACTAGAGCTGTGGCTTCCACTTGGGCCTTTAAGAATGAGGCTTCTGTTGAACAGATTTGCAAGGCTGCAACTTGGTCTTCTCTTCATACTTTTTCCAAATTTTACAAATTTGACACTTTTGCTTCTTTGGAGGCTGTTTTTGGGAGAAAGGTTCTTCAGGCAGTGGTTCCTTCCGTATAAAGAGCCTGCCTGTCCCTCCCGTCATCCGTGTACTTTAGCTTTGGTATTGGTATCCCATAAGTAATGGATGATCCGTGGACTGGATACACTTAACAAGAGAAAACATAATTTATACTTACCTGATAAATTTATTTCTCTTGTAGTGTATCCAGTCCATGGCCCGCCCTGTCACTTTAAGGCAGGTAATTTTTCCATTAAACTACAGTCACCACTGCACCCTATGGTTTTCCTTTCTCTGCATGTTTTCGGTCGAATGACTGGTAATGGCAGTTAGGGGAGGAGCTATATAGCAGCTCTGCTGGGTGAATCCTCTTGCACTTCCTGTTGGGGAGGAGTTAATATCCCATAAGTAATGGATGATCCGTGGACTGGATACACTACAAGAGAAATAAATTTATCAGGTAAGCATAAATTATGTTTTTTCGAGCTTTACCCATTGGTGTCCCAATTAAGGACCTAGAGGCCTTACAGGATGATTTAGTTAAATTTTTAAGGGGGGACGGTAAGACTAGGATAGCGGCACAGGTGTTAAAACAACATAGACACTTGGGGGGGGGTTCCAAATCTGGCTGAATATTATAGGGCCTCTAAGCTAGCTCAGTCGGTTGTAATGGGGAAGAGTGACAATGAACTAATTTGGCCTAGGATAGAGGCAGAAATAGCAGGAAATGATAGGGCTGCAGACATCATATGGGACGAAGAGAGGCTTTTGAAAGTTAAAGAATATAAATCACTGGTCACAAGGGAGGCATTAAGCTTATGGACAAAAACCATGAGAGGATTACAACTATGTAGACCAGGGTCCTTGTTGAAACCCATTACATTTCTGATACCTAGAGATGTGAGGAGGTCGGTGAGAAAATGGGAAAATAAAGGTTTGTACAGAGTGGCAGATTTCCTACAGAATTCAAAACTACTCACATTTAATCAGATCAGAGACAAAATAGAGCCAGAACCCCTACATTGGTATTTATACTTACAGGTTAGTTCATCCATACACACTTACATGTCAACACAACGGTGTTCACCACCTACTGATCTGGAGAGAATGTTAGGTGCTCCATTCAGGGGGAAAAAACTGATCTCCTGAATTTATTTGCTACTGCAAGGAGCGAGGGGCCGGTCTAAATCACCCTTAATGGAGAGATGGGAAAGGGATATTGGCGAAGTGAGAGAGAAGGATGAATGGGAGGTCTTATTGAGGGATGCAGGTAAAGGTTTAATCAGCGCTGACCTGAGAGAGAATACTATCAAGGTGTCATTTAGATGGTACCTTACGCCTACCAGAACGGCGCACTATGCGCCAACACTTGACGGTAACTGCTATAGAGGATGTCGGGAGAAGGGGACATTTAGACACATGTGGTGGGACTGCCCAGGGGTCCAGACACTTTGGGTAAAATTGTCAAAGCTGGTGAGCCAGCTTCTGAATGAAAGAGTTACACTTAAAATATCACAGGCATTGCTACACGACAGGGTGAAACCCTTCAACAATTCAATTAATTGCTTCATTAGAATCCTCTGTACGTGCCTGAGAATATGTGTCGCAAGACATTGGAAGGCAGGGACACCCACATGGCAGGAAGTGACAGATAAAATAGTAGACACCTTCCACTTATCAGAGGTGGCGGCATGGTCGCAAGGTCAGCTGGAGCAGTTTAATAAGATATGGTTTTATTGGATGTTAAGGAAGGGTGAGATACAGAATCTGTGAGTATAGGGTGGACTATAAGTGAACAAGAGGTAGTGCTTGAGAGATGAAGCGAAAGTTGTTAGTATAGGCAATGGTGACATTTCCCGTTTAATAAGGGACAGTTATGAGGAAGGTTAGAGAAACATAATAACCCTCTTGTGGGGAGGAGACATGTTGTAACAGCCTGGAAGAAGGGGGGTCGGGGATAAGTTTTATAGGTTGGGGAGTTAAATTTCTTAATATATGTTGGTAAACGCCCAAAATGGCAGAATGTAGAAGTGCCTGGCCTAGGCCAATGCTGTACAGTTTTTGTATCACAATGTTTACATGACAGAAGTTACTGATTTGTGTCAAAGAGACTTTATTTTGTACATGTAAATTAGTAGAACTCTGTATTACTGCCTAAAATCAATAAAAATTATTTCAAATAAATTTATATGCATTATACAAGAAATTGTTTATAATTTAAACATTGTATATATATGTATCGACATAGCTCCTATAGTTATAATATGGAGGTTATTTGTCTTTATTACTCATGTATAGCTAAGACATGACGTATATGTAGGCGTTCTGTGGGAGTTAGTTGGGGTATTCTAGGGGAGTAACCTGTGTTTTAATTGGGATACATAGTCAGAAGTGCAATATATTCCAAGAGCAGCCCTGCAGGTTAGGTATAGGATTTCAGCCATGTTTGTCTCACCATCTTTTCAGTGACAAGATTTTCCAGTGTGAGGCAGGCAGAGTATGTTCTTTCAAGTATTCCTACACAGAAATCTCTTTTTAGTAAAAGTATCCATGCTTTATTGAGGTAACAAACAAAATAAAAACAGCAACGCCTCGAGTCAACACAGACCCCCAGCCATGCATGACTAAGGGTCTGTGCCGACTCGAAACGCCGCTGCCTCCTTTTTTTTTTAAATTTAATGTAGAAAGTGTTACATACAAATAGTTTCCACATATTCAGCTAACAATTGTTATATCATTTAAGTAAAGTGGGGTGGAAGTATATATCAATACAAATACAAATTTAATATCAAAGTCAATGCCAATACATCTTTCTACCTTCAACAAATCCAACAGGACCACTTTTGGGCCCCTTATACAATCTTAAACATAATCCAGGAAGGTAGCTTCTGAAACTAGGGGGACCACTCAAAGGTCTTTTTTTAAAGAATCTCCATTTTCTATTTTTATAGGGTTTAGATCTATTGTGAAAACTGAAAAACCCATATAAGACCATTGAATTGAGCTATATTGATGTACTAATATAATAATGATGGTGTTAGTAATAGGAAACTATCAAGCATTGTATATAACATATAAATTTTGAACAACTATAGCGATAGGTATAAACTCTTAATTTTACTATATAACAACAGTGGTAGGGACACTATGAGGTTTAAAGGAGGTGTATGGACCCCTAGTTGCTATTCTGATCATCTTATCCTTCAAGAGCCACCTAAAGTGATGCTGGCTATACCTAAGAAGTTGAGAAAATTTAAAGTGGTACTTAACGCAAAATGTATGATGAACTACCAGAGTGTAAGCACGCTCAATTCTTTTAAGGACTGTTCTACAGTTGGTGCTATATGTGCTGGTATTAGACCAGAAGATTGTGTGTCTGCCACATGGGCCTGGGCCCTAAACCCTGTGGCAATAAACTCAATAATTTATACTTTAAGATAAAGGTGTCTTATTATCCGCCTTGTTATTAGACAGTCTTACTGAGCTAATGTATAGTGAAACATAACTTCTTGTGAGAATGAGAAGAATATAGTATTGCATGCTTAGTCAGATTGTTACTATCAATGGTTATATCCTGTTATTAAACAATAATCCTTAACATAAATGGTATATCTTGTAGGCTAGGTATTTCAATAGGGCCACATGATCAGACACAAATAGTGTTCAAGTTGTCTGGATATAGATCTCTATATGTAACATAAAAGAACAACTGTAACATAAGAGTAAAGATAGTCATTGGTTTATAGTTGAAGGACTATGCAGTAGTGTTGAGACTAATAGCATGTACACCTGATAGCTACAGCAATGATATAGGGTAAAATATTATATGAAATTACAGGCTCAATAGAAACTAATTGGTGGGGAATGTAGGGATTCAAATGTGTCTATACTGGTGGAACACATTCCATGCAATACTCTGGTATGGTTGAAACAGTTCTGAAAATGAGAAGTGATACAATACTCTGTACGGAACCATATGATTGTGCACAGTGGTTATATACATGCCAATAAACAAAAAACATTATCATAAAAAGTATAACTTGTAGGTTAGGCAGTTCAATGTACATTAGATCTACATACTCCATCCCAGGTGGTAATCAAATTAGTAACACTAAATATTCCAGCAGGCACACAGAGAAATCTCTGCAAGTAACATATAATTCTTAATCTATCCATGAGGTTCATTTATCTACTTATATTCCGGATTATGGGGCAAGTGTTAACAACAAATTTTTAGTCTCACCGGAACGTCGTTGCATGGGATCATAGCAAGACAGATAACAGTCCCACACATAACTACCAGGATTTGGACGGGTACTTGATGTAGATGCAGTTTAGCCCACTCCTCTGCGACTCGTCAAACTTACATATCCTTGCCAAAAAAAGTTAAGCAGGTAAATGTTTGGGGGCGTTGTACTACCTGAGAGATTGGGGGATCAGATCCGCGATTCAGGAGAGGCTCCGTGGGCTGGAAAAAACACAGTAACCTGACTTCCCTCCACTCGGTATGTTCAGCAGGCTCCATTGTTGTGGGGTGTGATAGATAAAAACCCACAGCGACTTGTTCTCCCGGGCCAATTTTCACAGCACTGTGATCATCTGGAAGGCTTTGCAGGGAAGGAAGGCTGCCTTTGACAAAATGGTCCTGTAGGGACCTCTTAGCTTCACGGAGCTCGCGTGGAAAAGCTAGTGCAGTCCGATCACCCTGAGAGCCCGTTGTACATTCTCTGACTGCCCAACACGTCTGTTCAGGCAAGTTGCTTGTTTGGCTCACGATAGAGGCGGTAGATGCGGTGTCATCTGTCGGGAGTTCAGGTTTCTCCTTACCACTTCCTCTCGAGTTGGAATGTGAGTCACCATATTTCTCTTTTTCCAGCTCAGGGACTATATCTGTGCTACAATCCTGCAGAGGTAGTTTGGCTGTGATCTTGTGGCGCAATAGGAGTAAGGACATGTCATGTTCCAACTCTTCAAGGTGTTTGGCAATCGCCCGTGTTATGGAAGTTTCCCATCTAGCAACCGCCTCCATATTAGCGGTCTCCTGTAGTGCGACCATAAGAAGTTGCAGCTTATGTCCAGTAAATAGGCGAGTGTCCAAAGTTATTACAGTGTTCTGGGGATTCTAACTGTATTTAACCTAAAGCAAGACAGCTCATACGGCTGTTATTCCTGACATATCAGGACTTAGGGAGGGTAAATGAGGAGTCAGGTCTATTGCTAGGCCTCCGCTGCGCACCTCACTTATTCCGGTCTGCCTGGCTGGAATTCAAAGTCAAAAAACATATGTGTCCGTTCTCTGTATATTAAACTATAATACCCTTGTAGTTTAGAGCTTGAGTCATATGCTTGTGAAGCATTAGGCAACGGTTCCCTCAGCTCCAGAATTCAGCCTCAGTGAAAAGCAGCCATCTTGGTCGGTGTTCGGACCCGCCCCCCCAGAAATCTCTTTTTGTTTCAGTGTGCACACTGTCTGTGCTGTGAAGGAACACTTCAAATACAGCCCCCCACCCTCCGCTGATAGTGCCAATGAGTGGCGATGTTGGCAGAGTTTTGAAGGAGTAAAAAGGTAGCCCCTAACCTTGATTGGCATACCCAAGGTAGGAATTGAAACTGAGGTTTATAGAAAACCTATATCAGGCAACACACTTCTCCATGCCAGGAGCAGCCATCCTAAACAAGTTTTCAGGTCAGTGGCAAAAGGACAGTTCTCAAGACTTAAGAGGAACTGTAGTAATCCTCTGAAGTATGAGACACATGCCAATCATTTAACTGAACGCTTACTTAGCAGGGGCTATAATCAACATGTTGTTGCAAAGACAAGGCAGGAAGTTGCCACTGTTGATAGACGTACATTGCTTGAAAAATCTGTAGCTAATAAACAAACAGAGGAAAAAAAAAAAATTTCACTACAGATTACAGCATGCAATACCATCAAATCTGTAACATAGTGCAAAAAAATTTCAGACTATTGGCAGCAGATGGGGCTTTAGAAGAAACAGTTAAGAAGGGATGTAAATGTTCCTTCAGAAAAGGAGTTTCGTTGGGCAATATCTTGGCACCCACACAGCTTAAAGACACTTAAATGGGTGATCAGAGCTCATGGCTACGTTTTAAAGGGGTTTATAGATGTAACAATCACTCCTGCGAGGCCTGTGAGCATGTTACAACAGGTGAAGGTTTCAAAAGTGAAGTAACCAATAAAACATACAGACATAGTAGGTATATGAATTGTAGAAGTAAATATACCATTTATTTAGCAGGCTGTGGAGATTATCACCTACAATACGTAGGTATGACATCCAGAGAGACACGTGCACGCATTAGGGAACACCTCTCGGATATCAAAGCCGGTGTCCTGACCACCCCCCTGGTGCAACATTTCAATATAGTCCATAACAAGCAAGTGGATAGTTTTAAATGGACTATTATTGAAACAGTTAGTACTAACAAAAGTGGGGGGGGCAGAGATCAGGCACTGGCCAAGCGAGAGGTGTTCTGGATTTTCCATCTCCAGACCAGGCACCCGAAAGGCCTAAACTCATCTTACAATCTCATTAATTTTTGGAATTAAAATGTTACATCAGAGTATATAGTCTAGAGTGGGATACTCTGGTAATACACCAATGCTAAAAATTCTTGAGTTTAAGGTCCTAATCAAGTATAAACAGGATTGCATTTGTAATATTTGCCTGTTAATATATAGTCTAGGGTTGAAACCATTAAATTAATGGCATTGGATACTTGAGTATTCTCACCCCAATTTTAGGATACAATTTAATTAGATTAAGCTACATAGTATGAAATAACACTGCAATGGATGAACAAATGAAAAAGTATGTTTTTAACTGTACATATCTATCCAACTGCGGTAATATCATTATACCCCATTAGTTTTGGGATTTAACAGTCAATACATTTAAGAAATGATTTAACTAAGCAGATTGTAAATGTAGGCCCATATGTTTTAATGGTCCATACTATGTTTGACTTGGGTGGAGTATAGCATAATAATGAATTGCTGGATGAATAATAAATTACAATTTCTTTTGTGTAATTAAGTTGATATGTTACTATCCTAGCTTTGTTAACAGTGTTATGGGGTTGTTGAAGTATCAAAAAATCACAACTGTTTTTAAGTCACATTTTATTTGTGTGTTACTTATTGTAGCTATTTCTATCAAATGTAAATTCAATATGTTGCAATCATTGTTAAAGTGTGTCATGTAAATTGCTATAGCCCTAAATTTAGCTGAGTTTGGAATGTAGGGTTAAATAGTCAATCAACATTCTAGCTAAACTGGACAGCAATGAAACAGTTAACTTTAAACATGGATCCCTAGCGAATCAAATGTTTTTACACCTCTTAAATAGCCCATTAGTGAGAAGGTGGTCAGGAAGCTATGAGTACGGCAATGTAGCCGAAACGCGTAAGCTTTGTACACTAAGGGCATGTTTTTTCTGTGTCTCTGCATGTACCGCTTTTAAAGGATTAATAAAGTGAAGAAAGTTTTAATTGCAGCTCCGGACTTTGTGTTTTTTCAAGAGTTTTGAAGGAGCCACGTTCCCTATTATATCCTGTATGAGGCACGTCGCCATTCAGCACTTCGTGGGTCAGACCCCTTTTTTAGAATATATCAACAGACCAAAGGAATGAGAGGCTGGCGAACCCAAGCAGGCAGTTTCTTTCTGTCAATGTTTTGAATATCAGGGGCTAAATATGGCTTTATTGGAAACAGGACAATTTGTTGCAGAAAGACAATTTGTTTTCTTATGTAGATTGTACAGCAGCAACTTGGTCTTGTTTATTTTATTTTCTTCTGGGATAGTTTTTTGGCAGGAAAGTCCTTAGTGGCTGGTAAATAGATGCCTGCCTAAACCCTTCCCACAATATACTTGTGGACTCCACAGTTTGGGTATTAGATCCTAGGAGTAATGGTACATGGACTCTCACCACCTTATGAAAGACAACAAAATTTATGCTTACCTGATAAATTCATTTTCTTTCATGGTGGTGAGAGTCCTCAAGACTATTTTTCCAATTGGCGTCAATTTTTAGTATGCACCTCATTTACTCTGTTTTGTCCTTTCCTACTTCTCTATTTTTCTCCTTTTTTTAGGCTAAACATTAGACCAAGATACAAAAGAGGTGAGAATGTTGTGGAATGTTGATAACTTTTGCTCCTTCTAGTGGCCAGTGGTAGAATCCCAGGAGTAATGGCTCGTGGACTCCCACCCCAGTGGAGGCTCCTCAAAAGGGGCAGTATGGGCAGCTCCCCATAATAATTTTAGGGAAAGGAAAATAAATAAAATAAAAGTAAAATAAACAAAATAAAATGCCATTGTGGTGGCACAGTTAGCAATAGGTGTTTTGTTTTTTATGTTGCGATTTTAAAAAAATAATAATCATAAAAATTTTAAAAATCTTGCATTTGCAAAGTTCTCTAAAACAGGGCATTTTTATAATCTGCCCTGTTTGAGAGAACTTTTCACATGCTTTGTCTGTGCCTTTCTGACATCACCCTATCAGTTAGATTGGGGACGTCTAGGCACAGATGGTCTTCTAAGCTCCCATTGGCTGAAAGAAGCATGTGGGGGAGGTCTACAGGGATCTTGTTTGACTCACTAGCTAGAGTCTTGGGTGGAGTAGCAGATCGGCAAGGTATGTTCACAGTTCATGGACATAGCAAAGAAACTGCAGGTATTTTAAAAGTTACTCACAATAATGTAAAGCTAAAGACGAATGCCCCCCCCTGTTTGCACTGCAGAGAACCGCACCTTCCCCCCCATCGCCTGTATTTTTTATTCATCCTCTGCATTAGCAGTCTAGCAGCAAGGGCGTATTTTGGCCTAGGCAAACAAGGCATTTGCGAAGGGCAGTACTTTTTGAGTCTCACTTCACACACACACACACACACACACATACCCCCCAACTGTCCCGATTATCGTGGGACAGTCCCGATTTTAGGGGTCTGTCCCGAGTTGCTAGCCATCTGTCCCGATTTGCCCCAGGCATTTAAAAATTTTTTTTTTTTTTTTTTTTTTTTTTTTTAATTCTATTGGGCCCATACTCAGAAGCAGCTGGTTTTGCTCTCACAGGGTTAGATACCTGTTATATTCCCTGTGGAAAAGGAATGGTGTGTGGGTTAAGCAGGAGTAAGAAGGCTGTATACACGCTGACCACGGGTAATGGTGACCTCTCTAACCTACCTCTGGTAATGATGATATCTAACCCCTGGTGATAATACTAGCAATGCCTTCAGTTTTATACAATGAGCAGTGCTAATACCAGGCTAATGAACAGTGTAACGAACAGTGGCAGCCACAGACTGCCAGCTAATGTGCTTGCCAACCCCAGGACCCCATACAATGAATTACAGATACCCATATATGATGTAGTGTGTGTGTCTATCTGTATCCATAACTGTGTATGTGTATCTGTATGTATAAGTTTATGCTATGTAGTGTGTGTGTGTCTGCATGTATAAATGTAAGCTATGTAGTGTGTGTATGTGTATCTGCATGTATAAGTGTGTATCTACATGTATAAGTGTATGCTATGTAGTGTGTGTGTGTCTGCATGTATAAGTGTATAC